>NC_041396.2:137391572-137741572 GCF_900747795.2 Erpetoichthys calabaricus | reverse complement strand
AGAAAGTTTCTTAATGTGATTTATGTGGGCGGAATAAGAGAGGGAGGAATCAAAAATGACACCAAGATTTTTTACAGTAGAGGCAGGTCTGATGAGATCACCGCCAAGATAGACTGGGGAGGAGCTCATTTTATTAAGTTGCATTTTAGTCCCAATTTGCAGGAGTTCAGTTTTATTGCAATTTAATTTTAAAGAGTTCTGCTCCATCCAGGTTTTAATTTCACTAAGGCAGGTTGTGAGTTGAGAAAGCTCTGATGAAGTTCCACTTTTAACATTGAAGTAGAGTTGGGTATCATCTGTATAAAAATGATAACCCAGTCCATAGCTACGGATAATATGGCCAAGGGGAAGCATGTAAATACAGAAAAGCAGAGGACCGAGGACAGAGCCTTGAGGGACTCCTTGTGTGACCGGCGCTGAGCTGGATCTGTTGTTGCCAAGATTAACAAACTCTTGCCTATCAGTCAGATAGGACTTGAACCACTGGAGGGCAGTGCCAGAGATACCCAGCATGTTCTCCATTCTGGACAGTAGGATGTCATGTCTGACAGTGTCAAATACTGCCATAAGCAAATCATTGGTTACCCGTAGCAGAGCAGTTTCACAGCTGTGCCGCGCCCTGAAACCAGACCGAAAGGTTTCCAACAAATTATTAGAGGTTAGGTAATTGGTGAGTTGGGAAGCTACAACACGCTCAAGAACTTTTGACAGGAAGGGTAAGTGGGAAATAGGCCGGAAATTGTTAAGATTGTCAGCATCAAGACCAGACTTTTTTAACATTGGGGTTACAGAAGCAATTTTAAAAGTGAGCGGCACAGAGCCAGTGACAAGGGATGAGTTTATTATTGTTGTAACAGTCGGGATTATGGCATGAAGGCAGGATTTAAGTAGTGTGGTGGGGATAGGGTCCTGTACACAAGTAGTCGGCCTCATCTTACAAAGCAGGTTATTAACAAACGCAGATGTGACTGGTGACAACTTAGAGAAGGAGCTGGATGGAGTGGGAAAACAGGGAGAGATATAAACTGATGATATATTTATGTTAGTTGAATTATTTAGATCGTTAATTTTGTTACGGAAAAAGTGGAGGAATTCCTCACAGACTTCAGTAGAAGAGGTAGTTGGGCCAGTTGCGGGTTCGAGTAGTTTATTAACTACAGAGAACAAAACCCTTGGGTTATCATGGCCACTTTCTATTATTCTGCCGTAATGGGTGTTCTTGGCAGAAGTTAGTGCTTCTCTGTAAGTTCTTTGGTGGTCAGAGTAAGCCTGGATGTGCACGGTGAGGCCAGTCTTACGTGACATTCTCTCAAGGCGTCAGCCAGCTGCTTTCATAGATCGCAATTCTGAGTTATACCAAGGAGCTGAACGTTTAAAGGAAAACTCCTTATGTTTTAAAGGAGCGGTTTTATCTAATGCTGAATGAAGGGCTGAGTTATAGTGGTCAACAAGACTAGTGTTGATGGAATAGGTGAAGTCAGTAGAAGATCAGAAATGGATCCAGAAAGGATAGAGGGACAGATATTTTTAAGGTGTGCTGTAAGAAATTTGTCGTTTACAGGTAAGAGGAGGGAAAGGCAGTGAAACAGTGAAAAATACTGCTTTATGGTCAGAGAGTCCCAAATCAGTGCTGTATATGTTGGTAACAGATAGTCCAGAAGTGCAGATCAGATCCAATATATGACCGCCAGAGTGGGTTGGAAAATCAACATGTTGTGTCAAGTCAAAACAGTCCAGTAAGGATAGGAATTCAGTTCCCAGTTCGGATGTGGGGGTGTCAATATGGATGTTGAAATCAAAAAGAAGGATAATTCTCTGAGAGTAAGAGCTTAGGTGGGTCAAAAGTTCAATCAGATCGGATAAGAAGGATGCATTGTATTTTGGGGGATGATAAAGAACAATGAGTGAGATAGGACCTGATTTCGTTATTAGTTTAAGAGCCAGGCACCCACAAGACAATGGACAGTCAACTTGGATTCGTTTAATGTTTAAGTCTGCTCTGACAATTACTGTAAGTCCACCGCCTTGTCTTGAGCTGTGAGGCTCTGTGTGGAAAGTGAAACCGATTGGAGTCGCCTCTGTGAGAGACACAAATTAGTTTGGTTTTTGCCAAGTCTCTGTTAAACACAGAATATCAAGTTTGGTGTCAGTGATAAGTTCTGACAGCACCAATGCATTGCCATTAAGAGACCTCGAGTTAAACAGTGCAATATTAGTTAATGAGGCTTCTTTTTGCACAGAGCCGCGATCAGGGTTTATTTCCACATAATGTAAATTTGGCACACTGACACTTCTATTTCCAGGGTCATGAGAAGGACGGCGTATTCCTGAGAAAATGCTGCCGGTGGTCTTTTCATTCGCAGCCCGGTGGTGGTGGCGACCTGACCCACAAATGTATATATTTCGGGCACTGCAAAAAACCGGCATCCTTTAGGATGTTCCAGTCAGACCATTTGCTCTGGACAAACTGTTTAATAAGAAGGAGTTTGTCATGAGAGTATTTTAGCATGATACTGGGCAATACTTATCTGAATAGCAGTGGAGAAGGAGCACAGCACAGCGGAACTGGTAGGACAGGCGGGTGTGGTAGCATAGGTGAGCAGCGATAGCAAGCAGCAGAAAGCATAGCAGGAGGAGGTAGCAGGATTTGGAGGTTCCAATACACAGCCACAAACAGTAACACTTGGTAATTTCAGGCGTGATCACCCCGGAGCCAAAAGCCAGATTAGTATGAACATCAGATCAGTTCCCAGTCGTAGAGTACTGTAAGATGAAACGGGAGCAGATCAGCATAGCGAATTTAATATAATCACGGAGACAGATCATCCCGAGGTCCTAGACTGCCAGGTACAAAGAAATGTTCGTAGGTTCTCGTCCCCTGATACACAGACTCAGCTGTTCCCAGTCAAAGTAGAGTCCATAAAATCTGTAAATATTAAGCCAAATCCATACAATTCGAGTCAGCTGTATCCACGAACTATACGTACAATAAAAGAAATAAAACAAGCATAAGAAAGTGTAGAATTAAGGTGAATTTTGCGAAAAGTGTTGTTAACAGGGAGGAGCGGCAACAACATCCGTGCCCCTGTGTCCCCTCACCTGCAATTGACTGGTAATTAAAGCTTCACGGATTTGATCCCGGACGAATCCATTTTGAGAACTGAGCTGCTCGTATTCTTACTATTTTAGAAAAAAAACTTACATTTGATTCCAGTCTGTAACATCCGGTGTGATTTATGATACTTGTAAAGGTTAGCTTTATTTTTTTTATTCTGTTATTCTCTCAGCCGCATTCATAACCCCAACTTCCACCCCCAACCCCCGCATTTGACACTGCTGTTTTCACATAGACGCGTTATAACAGAGGTAAACTCAAATCATGACGACAATTCTACATCGGATCAAGAATGCACTTTTGCCATCGCTGTACTTTGTATATGTACATGGGAAGCTCTGCACTCGTGACTTTACGCTGTAGATCTGGCTCTTACATACAAAGGACAAAACATGTGCCCAAAACATTAACATTTATATGTTACTTACATAAAAGCCAGATCTAATGTAATTTGAAGATAGCGAAAGAAATATGTAACTGGAAAGTTAAATTTGGAATGTAATTGTTCATAGGATGCAAAGATGTTGTCTATATAAAGATCTCTAAGCAATTTAATCCCAAATCTTTTCCAGATATTAAAAACTGCATATGTTTGCGAGGGTTGAAAGAGGTGGTTCTGTTGCAGGGGTGCCACAGATAAAAAATTCTCCATCTTAAAATGCTTTCTACATTGGTTCCATGTCCTGAGTGAGTGAAGCACAATTGGGTTATCAGTATATTGGCGATAACTTGCATTTATTGGGGCACAAAGCAGGGAATATAAAGAAGTACTGCAGGATTTTACTTCTATTGTGGATCGAGCCTGTGTATGTTCATCTATTTGTGTCCAGGTTTTTACAGCTTGTATGTTTGCTGCCCAGTAATAAAACTGAAAGTTGGTTAGAGCCATGCCACCTTCTGCCTTAGGTCTTTGTAGGGTCATTTTTTGGATATGTGGGTGTTTTGAGTTCCAAATAAATGAGGTTATTGTTGAATCTAATTGCTTAAAAAATGATTTATTGATGTATATTGGAATGTTTTGAAATAAAAAAGAAGCTTAGGAAGAATATTCATCTTAACAATGTTAATTCTTCCAGCTAGAGTGAGATGAAGGGTTGACCATCTATGCAAGTCTTGCTTAATTTTTTCCATACAGACAGTGAAATTTTGTTGATAAAGAGTTTTATGTTTACTTGTGATATTTACCCCTAGGTATTTAAACTGATCTGCAATAAAAAAAGGAACAGTGTCCAATCTGATATTGTATGCTTGAGAATTCACTGGAAAGAGTACACTTTTATTCAGATTAATTCTGAGACCAGAGATCTTTTGAAATTCTGTAAGTGCTGTTAAGACTGAAGGCACAGAATTTTGTGGGTCTGATATATACAGTACCATATCATCTGCATATAGAGAAATTTTCTGTTCCAGTCCTTCATTGATAATCCCCTTTTTCTGATAAACATTTCGACAGTGAACCACCAGTGGTTCAATGGCGATTGCAAATAGCAGTGGTGACAAGGGGCATCCTTGTCTGGTACCACATTCTAATTTAAAGTAGTCTGAACAAATGTTGTTAATACAAACTGAAGCTTCTGGATTGGTATAGAGTAGTTTGATCCATGCACAATTGTTTGGGACAAACCCAAATTTCTCTAATGTAGTGAAAAGGTATTTCCATTCAATCATGTCAAATGCTTTTTCTGCATCCAATGATAATGATATTTCTGGGGTGTTTGACTTTGCTGGTGAGTATATTACATTAAACAGGCATCGGAGATTGGAAGATAAGTGTCGACCCTTGATAAATCCAGTTTGATCTTGTGATATTATCTAGGGCAGCACCTTCTCCATCCTTCTAGCTAGGATTTTTGAGAGTATCTTAACATCATTATTCAGAAGTGAAATTGGTCTGTATGATGCACATTGTAATAAGTCCTTATTTTGTTTAGGAAAGACGGAGATTAATACTTGGCAAAAAATTTGAGGTACAATTTGGTTGTCTCTAGCTTCTGTAAATGTTGCTAATAAGAGGGGAGCTAACCGAGTGGAGGATTTCTTATAAAATTCTGCAGGGTAGCCATCAGGGCCTGCTGCTTTCCCACCCTGAAGTGACTTTATAGCATCTAGTAATTCTGATAGCACCAGAGATTTATCCAGTTCCTCAGCACTAAAAGTATCTATTTGTGGTATCTGTAATGTACCCAGAAATGCATTAGATTGTGTGTTGTCTTCTTTAAACTCAGTAGAATATAAGGATTTATAGTAGTCTCTAAATGTGTGCATTATATTTTTATGGTCAATGATTTCATCTCCATTTGTGTTGGTGATTACTGGGATTGTATTGCGAACTTCTTGCTTGTGGATTTGTTGAGCTAAAAGCTTATTAGCTTTCTCTCCATGTTCATAGTAATGATGTCTTGATTTATAAATTAGTTGTTCAGTTTCTTTAGTTGTCAAGAGGTTTAGTTCTGAATGCAGAGCCTGCCTTTCCTATGCAGAGCCTCGCATGGACGCCTGCCATGTCCATCTATTCTAGTAATTTCACTTCTTAGCTCTAATACTTTCTTGGTTTCTAATTTATTCCTGTGACAAAGATATGAAATAATCTGTCCTCTTAAGAAGGCCTTTAGAGTTTCCCCAGAGTATTCCTGCAGAAACCTCTGAGGATGTATTTGTCTCTAGGAAGAAGCGGATTTGTTTATATATAAATTCTGTACAGTTCTCGTCTGCTAATAGAAGCGGGTTACCATCTGCGATCAGAGGTGCATGGTCAGAAATAACAATAGCGTTGTACTTGCAAGATTTAATTGTAGGCAAGAAATTATTATCTATAAAGAAATAGTCAATTCTTGAGTAGCAATGATGTACTGGTGAGAAGAACGAATATGTTCCCGAGTTTGGGTTTAGAAACCTCCAGGGGTCTGATAAGTTGTGGTCAGTTACAAACTGTGTAATTGTCTTTGCAGTGTTATAGGTCATCCGGTGACATGAGTCTAAGAGTGGATTTTAAGTCCCCAGCCATTATAATTTTATGAGTATTCACATTGGGAATGGATGCAAATACATTTTGCATGACATTAGGTGCATAAACATTTATCAAAATCATCTTACAGTTAAATAAGTTGCCCATGACAATCACATATCTCCCTTCAGGATCAGATACTACATCTGACGCTACAAATGAGACTGTTCTATGTAGGAGAATTCCCACACCTCTAGTTTTCTTTGTAAAGCTAGAATGGAACATTTGGCCAGTCTAGTCTTTTTGCAGCCGAAACTGATCCTTGCTTAGTAAGTGGGTCTCCTGTAAAAATACTATTTTAGCGTTTAAACCTGTTAGGTGAGAGAATACTTTCTTTCTATTTACTTCGTGATTCAGGCCTTAAACATTCCAGCTCACAAAGTCAACTGTCCCATCACGGAGACATTGATTCTGAATTTTTGATGCCATTTTATAATCTTAACTGGAAGTGAGACAACTTTAACCTTAATTTCCAATTTCCCCATGAGTTATTACCATGCAGCCTATTGTTATGTTGGTAGTTATAATTGTAAGAATTAAAAGTATAGATTAGATATAGCCTGCTCTCTTTCTCCACCATCCCCCAACCGCCCCCCCCCCCCTAGCCCCCCCCCCCCCGAGAGGGTGAACCCAACTTCACAAAGTCCCGGTCCTCTGACAAACCTAGAGAAAGAGCACGTCCAAAACAAAACAAGCCCCCACGGAGCAGCGTTTGAGGATTAAAAAGTAGCGATATCTATTACCAATAAAGTCTAAATACTATATGCCTAAAATATAGTCATTAACAAACTATAAGCATAAAGTATAATCTTCAGCAATCTTAAAGTATTAAGATAATAAGGGAATGGTGTTAAAAAGTGGTCTTGGATAAGCACAGTAAATTCTAATGTAATAATAACAATAACAATAAACCAAGGGTATGATGTTAAACAGTCTCCTTTAGGGTAGTTATTTAATAAATAAAAAAAAAAAAAAAATTTATTTCTTCCACACACACGTCTATAACTGTAATTAAAACATAAACAGAAAGCGTCCGAGTAATGAAAAGGATATATAATTATGGTACCCGTATCATTACAAGTGGATCAGACAGCAGGTGATATCTCCTTATCATGCCATGCCAGGATGCGACTCACTATTGTGTTTCAGAATAATGTCGGGATCAGCTTTCTTAATTCCTTTTCTGCTTCATCCTTGCAGGAGAAGATGTAGTATTGGCCTTGGACATCCACTTTCAGTTTGGCAGGATACAAGAGGCTGTATTTGATATCGGCTTTCTGTAACCGCTGTTTAATGTTGTAGAAGGCTGCACGTTTAGCAGCTGTTGTGAGAGAGAAATCAGGGAAAATACGAATGTGGTTATTTTCAAATATAATCTCTTGCTTGTGTCTGAGGAGTGCCATCACATCTAGCTTACATAGTAACCTCTCGAAGCAGACAATAAAAGACCTAGGTCTAAAGGTATTTGATCCGCGTATGCGGTAAGCTGCTGCTATATCGTTATCTGATTTAAAGTCCTCTCCAAATATTTTAGAGAATAATTCAACTGCGAACTTCACTGGGTTTGGACTTTCACGATTCTCAGGTAGACCTTCGATTCTGATATTATTCCTTCTGCACCCATCTTCCAGAGCCGCAAGTCTGTCTCTGAGTTTTTTGCATTCGGAATTCACAGCTGTAGCTTTTCCATCTGCGTTAGATGCCAATTGTTCCGCTGTTTCAATTCAAGCCATGAATGTCATCCAGCTGATCGGCAAGTTTTCTCAGTTTAGACGTATTTTCTTGAATGTGTTCCTCAATTTTTCCCAGCATACCTTTAATGGTCACATCAAAACGATTATATAAACGCATTTCCAAGTCTTTATTATCCTGCTGCAAGTCACTTATTTCTTTCGTCATACTTTTCTGGATGTCTTTCTGGGTGTCTTTCTTAAGCACACTTATGGCTGTGGCCGTGGCCATTGTTGTGATCATTTCCTCCAGTTCGGACAAATCGCTTAGGATTTCATGCTCCGTGGGTAAAGTAGCAAACCCAGTTATAACCAATGCTTCGGGCTCGCGAGGAGTAGATGAAAGCCCGGACTGCAAGGCCGTTTCTAGTTTCAAGTGATCTTCTGGAATCGGCAAGTTATCATGACCTGCATCACTTGCACCTTCGCTCCCATTTTCACTCTCAACTGGAGATGATGCAATGGAGCGGGGTCCTGGGAAGTTTGTGCATTCGCCTGCCTGTTCCAGGTCAGTCTCTGAAAGGCCGTACTTCACACTTGGGCTTGATGTCTGTCTAGACTTGGTTATGTAGCTTTAAGTTTCCTTTCCGGTTCTTTCTGACCCCCTTTTCTTGTTACTCGTGTTTATATACTGTAGTGGAAACTCCTCAGGTCGGGTAAATACAGGATACCTCAAAATAATAAGAACTATGTAAAAAATAAAGCCGCTGCTAATGGAGCTCCGCTTCAGACGTCCATCTCCCGTAACGGACAAGACCAACTCGTGTGTTCTTAACAAGCAAGACGACACTGCTCATTTACAAAGAATAAATGTCTTTAGAGTATGCAGCTACATTTATCTCTGTGTATATAATCTTCAATCAGAATATTTTTTTAATTGAAGATTCCCTTTTGTATTCATTTGTTATTTATTTGTTAACTGATTTGTTAATTTTTGTTATTAAAAGCAATTGGTAAAGTTCGATATGCTTTTTTCTGTTTTTAAATGACCCAAATTAGTACTATGCTTATAATAATAATCATTAATGCATATGTAGCACTTTCTTTACCCTTTAGCCATATGATTCAATTGTTGCAAGTACATGGGAATGCAGTCTGGATCTACTTTGTAACGACACTCACAGAGCACCCGATTGCTGCCTGTCTCAGCATCAGTTCGAATGTCTCTTACTTTAACTCTTCCAAACATCTTCACTGAATATGCTTTCTCTTCAATGTCAGACATTTCAGTCTCAGCAAGAACACCACACAATACAAAGGCATGGAGTTGTTGGCCTCTCTGCACCAGCTATGTTGGCCTCTCTGCACCAGCTACTGAACTTAGCTTGTAACTGAAACTCTTTTTGGGTAGCCATTATGCTTTAACTGCAACTTATAACTCTGCTAATAACTGCAACTCATACACAAACTATTCTTGTACCTTTTTTTTTAAATTATAAACTAAGTTTAAAGGGGATTAAAATGATGAAATGGGAAACAGAAAAAATAAATCCCAGCGGTGCCTCCAATTTGTGTAGCGCTTTCTTTACCCTTTAGCCATAGGATAGCACCCTAAGTTCGTAAACTCTATTTCCCTAAGCTGATTTATGAAAACCCCTTTAATTTTAAATATGTGTTTTTACAGGATAAATTAGAATCCCTTAACTAATACCTACTCCCCAGTAATAAGCTGCCAGCTGTTCCCAAAATATAACAAAATTTATTGACTAAATTGGTAAAATATCTAAAAAATAAATATATAAATAAATAAAACTATAGTTAAGACCAATCAAAATTCCCACAAATAATAGATTACAGAAATTAGAAAACTCACACAAATTGCAGTATTTTTACCCTTCACAACAAATACCTATAGGTTCAGGCAGTGTACTTAAACCTTACAAACATACTTTTAACTGTTTGCTTTTACCAGCACTTAAAACATCCCACTGTTAAAGAAAAAGACAGTAACCAAATCTATAATATGAGCAAACTTAATTTCTAAAACCTCACTTTAACTTAACAACTTTAGGGGCACACAGACACACACAAAGTATCCCGTGCCTCCTTGCAGGCTAACTCAGCTAGTTCGCCTGTGTTGCTCATCTCAACAACACCTTTTCTTTTACAACGGCTTCTTCCTGTCTTCGCGTTCAACAGGTTCTCGCATGTACACCACCCGGAGCTCAAAAGCCTCCGAAAACAATGTAAAACCCAAACTCTTTTTCTTTTTTCTTTCGCAGTCTCCGAGTAGTCATTCTCTTATCCGAGTACGAGCCCCGCCTGTCCTCTCGCCCACTCAATCACATTACAGAAACACTGACATAACTAAATAATAATTAATATATATATTTTTTAAGCAAACAGCAAACACTATTAAGGGGAATATTATAAGAGCCTAGAGCTACACGTATAAATTAACCACAAAAAATTGTACACACTAAAATATAATGGAAATGGTTATGTGATCAAGACAGTGACATTTTTAGCCACAAAAAAGGGGTATCCCCACTGCAATACAGTGGAACCGAAGCAATTTCCCCCATAGTATTGTATGTAAATACAATTAAACCGTTCCAACCATATGAACTGTATGTAAATATATATTTTTTTAAAGTCTTTAAGCACAAATATAGTTAATTAAACCATAGAATGCACAGCGTAATAGTAAACTAAATGTAAAAACATTGAATAACACTGAGAAAACCTTGAACAACAGAGAAAACTAACACTGCAATAGTTCGCGCTATAGCGCTACCAACCGCTGGCTAAAAACACTTTTTTTTTTTAAATGAGTTTTAAGCACAGGGAAAAAAATGAACATTTGAAAAAATCCGTAATTTAATAAACCACCAAGAAAAGTAACATTGCAACAATGCACACTACGAACCGATCGCTGTAATTAGAAGTGAAAACAAAATCAAGCCCAGTGCATTCTTTAACTGCCTTCTCTACCTTATGAGTCCAGCCCTCTCTCTCTCGAGCTGCCTGTGTGTGTGCCCGGCTCTCTCACTCTGCCTGTGTGTGTGCGTGTCTCTCTCTGGCGCTGCCTGTGTGTGTGCGCGGGCGGCTCTCTCTCTCGCGCTGCTTGTGTGTGCGCGCGGGCGGCTCTCTCTCTCGCGCTGCCTGTGTGTGTGCGCGGGCGGCTCTCTCTCTCGCGCTGCCTCTGTGTGTATGTGTGTGTGTTTCGCGTGCTCTCTCGCTCTCTCTTTTGCTCACTGCACAGGAAATGCACAGGGAGAGACTGAACATGTACAAACCGAAAGGGAAACTGGCTTGTTCATATGCCAAGTGTGTGTTCGTGAACCGAGGCAAAAGTTTGGTGAACTTTTTGGTCGTAAACCAATTTGTACATGTACCGAGACGTTCGTGAACCGAGGTTCCACTGTATCAGATTTCTGCATAAAACACTGGGAGTTCTTGTCAGTTCCCACACCTAGTGTTTATATACAGTATATACTATATTAAAGTTAGCACAGCTACTAAGTTATGATCGAATGAAGTTGGCCTTTCTCTACATTTGTTTCTTGATTAAACTCTTCATCTCATTTGAATATAAATGCGGCCATCCTTAACTATAAGCAAAGGTAATTTACCATTTTATAATACTTTTTTGGCATTATTGCATTACTGTTAATACAGTGTTTACTGTACAGTGATCCCTCGCTATATCGCGCTTCACCTTTCGCGGCTTCACTCTATCGCGGATTTTATATGTAAGCATATTTAAATATATATCGTGGATTTTTTGCTGGTTCGCGGATTTCTGAGGACAATGGGTCTTTTAATTTCTGGTACATGCTTCCTCAGTTGGTTTGCCCAGTTGATTTCATACAAGGGACGCTATTGGCAGATGGCTGAGAAGCTACCCAACTTACTTTTCTGTGTCTCTCTTGTGCTGACTTTCTCTGATCCTGACGTAGGGGGTGTGAGCAGGGGGGCTGTTCGCACACCTAGACGATACGGACGCTCATCTAAAAATGCTGAAAGATTATCTTCACGTTGCTACCTTCTGTGTGCAGCTGCTTCATGAAGCGACATGCTGCACGGTGCATCACATACTTAAAAGCTCAAAGGGCACGTATTGATTTTTCACTGTTTTGTTTTTCTCTGTCTCTCGCTCTCTCTCACCCTGCTCCTGACGGAGGGGGTGTGAGCTGCCGCCTTCAACAGCTTGGTACCGGCGGTGCTTCGCATACTTAAAAGCCAAACAGCACTATTGATTTGTTTGCTTTCCTCTGTGTTTCTGACAGCCTGTGCTCCTGACACGCACTCCTTTGAAGAGGAACATATGTTTGCATTCTTTTAATTGTGAGACAGAACTGTCATCTCTGTCTTGTCATGGAGCACAGTTTAAACTTTTGAAAAAGAGACAAATGTTTGTTTGCAGTGTTTGAATAACGTTCCTGTCTCTCTACAACCTCCTGTGTTTCTGCGCAAATCTGTGACCCAAGCATGACAATATAAAAATAACCATATAAACATATGGTTTCTACTTCGCGGATTTTCTTATTTCACGGGTGGCTCTGGAACGCAACCCCCGCGATGGAGGAGGGATTACTGTATATACATATACACATATATATATATATACATATACACATATACACATACATACATACATAGTGCGTTGTAACACAGGCTGTGATTGTTACATGGGAGGGAGACGACAAATCACAGCTTCCCGCTTTCTAATCGGGCCTGTGATTGGTGCTTTGACGGATGCCCAGATCCCACAGTATTTCCCCTTAGGAGAGGCGTTAGGCAAGTGTAATTGAATAGCGGTGCTGCAAGTTAAGCCTTAAAAACAGGTGTAAAGCTAATTGACTGAAAGGGGCTTTCATGAAAAAAGTTAGGGCTTTGCTACAGGATACACCCTCCACAAGTTAAGGAAGTAAAAATAAAGGTATATATTTTTGTTTTATTTAAACCTTTTAAGTTTGTATGCGGGCGGTATGGTGGCGCAGTGAAAGGTGCCAGTTAGAAGACCCGGGTTCGCTTCTCTGCTTGGAGTTTGAATGTTCTCCCCGTGTCTGTCTGGGTTTCCTCCGGGTACTCTGGTTTCCTCCCACAGTCCAAAGACATGCAGGTTAGGTGCATTTGCGATTCTAAATTGTCCGTGGGTGTGTGTGGGTGTGTGCACCCTGCGGTGGGCTGGCACCTTGCCCGGGGTTTGTTTCCTGCCTTGTGCCCTGTGTTGGCAGGGATTGGCTCCTGTATTTAGGAAATAGCGGGTTGGATAATGGATGGATGGACATTTGTATGCATAGCCCCATTTGCCCGTTTTATTTTTTTTCTTTCTTCAGTAATATTTCAGCAAACCCGGAGCTTGTCAGTTCAAATCCTGGTACTGACACCACTGTGTGACCCTGAGGAAGTCACTTCACCTGCCTGTGCTGCAAAAAATAAAAGTAATGTAACAAATGTACCTCAGATGTTGCAAGTTGCTGGAATAAAGGCATAAGTCAAATAGATAAATATGTATTATACACATAGGAACTATTCATTTATTTTCAGTTAAGTCATCTGCAGGAAACCTTTATAAATGAGGGTTTCTCCTTTTTAAAACAGTGCAAACTGTTTCTTCTTCATTGAGGTTTTCTCTTGGAGAGCTTTTTTCATTTCATTGAAAATTAAGGCAGCAGCTGCCAAAATATGTAGCTTTCTTATTAATTTTCCAACATTGTGTAAAATAACTTTATAAAGTAACATAAAAGGTTTAAATACTGGTTATCCTTTTACACTAAAATATTACTAAAGAGATACAAAAAAAGTAAAATGCATATGTTGTTTTTCTTTAAGGAGATTAAATACTACTGAAGAAAGAAAAAAAAAAAAACTAAAACAGCTAAATGGGGCTATGCATACGAACTTAAAAGGTTTAAATAAAACAGAAATATATACCTTTTATTTTTACTTCCTTAACTTGTTGAGGGTGTATCCTGTAGCAAAGCCCTAACTTTTTTCGTGAAAGCCCGTCTCAGTCAATAAGTCTTAAAAAGAGGTGTAAACATATTGACAATAAGCTACGCAAACCCACCAAGACATGCAATCGTTTAAATCAAGGCGCGAGTCGAAAAACACCATCCCATACTATTAGTTAACGATTAACACATTTCTATATGTATTGTAAGCATACAATACCACTGATAATATGTTGCGCTTATTTATCTGGTGTACCAACATTTTTGCTTGTTTAACGGCTGAAATCCAACGTGGTTTGTTCCCTTCAGAATGAAAACAGTTTGCATTTATCTTTTTAATAAAAGGCGAGCTTTTAAGCCTGAGAAATCACCCCGTAAATGCACACGTTTAATTGCACATGTGTTAATATGTATGCTTACACAGTATTAAAAGACACTCAACAACGTCATTTACCTTTGTTCCCGCGTTTGATAAAAGGCGAGCTTTTAAGCCTGAAAAAATCACCCCATAAATGTATTAAGACACTCAACAATTAACGTCATTTACCTTCGTTCCCGCGTTTGACTCGTGCTGTAAATCTCTTCCTTGTTTTCAGTTCACGTGATTACGTAGGAGGCGTGATGACGCGATACGTGACTCCGCCTCCTCCATTACAGTATATGGACAAAAAACAGGTTCCAGTTATGACCATTACGCGTAGAATTTCGAAATGAACCCTGCCTAACTTTTGTAAGTAAGCTGTAAGGAATGAGCCCGCCAAATTTCAGCCTTCCACCTACACGGAAAGTTGGAGAATTAGTGATGAGTGAGTGAGTCAGTCAGTCAGTGAGGGCTTTGTCTTTTATTAGTATTGATAGATATACTGGAAAAGTTTCCATGTAATAATGTTAACTATTTAATGTGCTGCTTTTACACTAATTACTGTGTTTGTATTATTTCATAACTATATTTATCTTGTATCATCCCTACAGTACAAATGAATGCAAGTTAAAAAATAGCTGCTTGACTTCTCTACATAAATGCCACAAAAACTAAATTTGAATGTTAATTAGAATTTTTCATTCAATATATCCTACAGTAAAAAAAGAGTGTACAGCATACATATAGAACCATACAGTAGAGCTTTCGACCAGCCATTAAGAATTACCCTAAGTTCTTGTCTATAAGCCGCGGCTTATCTAAGGAAAAAAGTTGTGAAAATGAAAAAATAGAATATCGGCTTATACATAAGTCCGGCTTATACATCCATCGCGGGGGTTGCGTTCCAGAGCCACCCACGAAATAAGAAAATCCACGAAGTAGAAACCATATGTTTATATGGTTATTTATTATATTGTCATGCTTGGGTCACAGATTTGCGCAGAAACACAGGAGGTTGTAGAGAGACAGGAACGTTATTCAAACACTGCAAACAAACATTTGTCTCTTTTTCAAAAGTTTAAACTGTGCTCCATGACAAGACAGAGATGACAGTTCTGTCTCACAATTAAAAGAATGCAAACATATCTTCCTCTTCAAAGGTGTGTGTGTCAGGAGCACAGAATGTCACATAGATAGAGAAAACAATCTCTAGCAAACAAGCCAGTGGTGCTGTTTGGCTTTTAAGTATGCGAAGCACCGCGGCACAAAGCTGTTGAAGGTGGCAGCTCACACCCCCTTCGTCAGGAGCAGGAAGAGAGAGAGAGGGAGACAGAGTTTGTTTTTCAGTCAAAAATCAATACGTGCCCTTCGAGCTTTTAAGTATGCGAAGCACTGTGCAGCATGGCTTTTCAGGAATCAGCTTTACAAAAGATAGCAACGTGAAGATAATCTTTCAGCATTTTTAGACGAGCGTCCGTATCGTCTAGGTGTGCGAACAGCCCCCCTGCTCAATCCCCATATGTCAGGATCACAGATAGGCAGCGCAAGAGTGAGAGAAAAGTAAGCAATCTAGCTTCTCAGCCATCTGCCAATAGCGTCCCTTGTATGAAATAAACTGGGCAAACCAACTGAGGAAGCATGTACCAGAAATTAGACCCATTGTCCGCAGAAATCCGCGAACCAGCAAAAAATTTGCAATATATATTTAAATATGCTTACATATAAAATCACAATTTAAATGACCGCTACGCGCGCGTGTTGACTCGGCGACACCCAGAGCAGAAAGAACGTGCTCCGGCTGCTCCAACCGCACCATGCGGGGAGTGAGAGAGACGCCAATATCTCACACTCTCTCCCCCCTTAAAGAAATTAAATGGGTGCGAGTGAGACCACTGACCTCCCTCCCTTCTATTAGTTATAGATTATAGTACGTTCGGCTTATCCATGAGTCCGGCTTATCTATGATACGATTTTATTTTAAAAATTCGTATGATTTTTGGTCTCCGGCTTATACATGAGTCCGGCTTATAGACAAGAACCTAGGGTAATAAAGGAGTGTCAAAATATCTCCACTTTGACACTTCCTATTATGTTATCCTAACCCCCACAGAATATTGTATAGCATTTACAGCAAAAGCCAAAGTAGCCTATATCTCACAAATATGAAAAAACTCACTGTGTCAGTTCTAGGGTGGCCGGACGAGAAAAAGTCCATGGAGTTCTCTCTTCCAGTTTATGTGGAATATCCTTCTTATCTTCATAGCCCATGAAGTACAGAGAAAAACGCATTGATGGAAAATCAAACTTCTGAAGCAAACTAAGGAAGAAAAAGGCAGGTTTTAAAATATGTTAAATGTACTGTGATTTGTATATGTATCCTGAAGCAAAGAAAGTAAATTCTATACACGTGAACTGAAAAAAAAAAAAAGCTATTCACTTTGAACATATGAAAAGGCCCTGAAATCTCTGTATGGAAAGTGAAAGCAATAAGAGCTACTGTGCATATTATAGAATCTTATCTGAAGCATAACCCCCTCTCTGTAACATATTTCCCAATTACGTTGATAGCAGAAGAGTTGTCATTCATTATGCGCCAGCTTTTCCTAATAACCAAATTAATCCAATTGTCAGGAAAGCATATAAAATACCTAATCAGAGACTTGACAATATTTGTAAAGAATGTCTAATCTCAGTACAACACAAGCTTAATATAATGCATATTGTGAGAGATTTTAGAGCCTGAAGATACCTTCAAAGATGTCTCTACAACACTCCTAAAGTAATACAACATGGAAGAAACTGACAGCATTTTCCAATACACACTTTCCGAACAACGCGGCCAACTGATTTCTTAATTAGAGACACCAATGCTCTATCTTTTTACTAAAGATCAGGGCTTGAAGTGGGCTGCTACACACTGATACGGCGTACCAGCTATATACTGTTTTTCACCAAGCTGTACTAGAATCTCTCACTCTGACATTGAAAGGGAACCCCAATCCCCAAGTTGTCTCATGTACGTATATCATAGTAATCAAAATTTCAAAGTGGACCCAATTAAGAAATCATATAATATTTGCAATGCATTGGGAGGAGGACCAAGAAGCTGACAAAAACAGAGTACCGGCACTTACGTGTTTCCACTTCAGGCACAGTGGAAAATTAACAGTATGTTCATCCATGGTTTTCTATTTAATATGTTCAACAAAACAAATATTTTCATGTATCGCACATCTTTTTCTATGGCATTGAAGTAAATATATTTGATTCAATATCATGCTATATTTCAGTTCAAATATAAACATAAAATATGGTTTCCATGTTTTTCAAATGGCATAGAAGTAGATTTTCATATCCCTAACAGTCTGTCTGACATGTGCAGTGTTTGTTTTAAACCATTGCCTACTGTACTAAGTCTGTTAAACCTGGTCATGAAGAGGTCAAGTTTATCACACAACTTTGTTCCCCTTCTACCTCTCCAAGAAGCATGCTACAACTACACTTAGTCTTAACCTTGGTCCACTGCAACAGAGTCCGCAGCTCTGGGGCACACTGCAACAGCACTAAACCCAAAAGCTAGTCTTCTCTGTTCTTCTCACATGAATAACATTTTGTTCTCAGCATGTGCACTATTTTCACTTAACGTGCAAAATTATTATGAGACGTACTTCAAGCTCAGTATGCTATTACTGTCTAGTATACTAAGGATGTTGTAAGATACAATAAATACTGTGCATGTGAGTATTTCATTACCATGTTCCTGTATAGCTTAGTGAATGATGACTTATTGTACTTTATTATGATACTTATATTTTTATTTTACATGCTTATTTTTTTATACTTGCTCTTAGTGTTACTTGTGCCTCTGTCTATGTGTAAAGTGATAAAATAAACAATTTCCCTTAGGATTAATAAAGTTTTCTGATTCTGATAATTTGAATCTATATGAAAAATTTCTAATTCATAGGTAACTCTGACATTCAGTTGCATAAGAACTGTCCTTTCCTTCACCTTGCACTAATTTTGCATTGTGTTACTCTAGACACACTATGTTGCAACATTTCTGTATTTTGCACATCACATCGACCATCAGCGTTATGATCATTTTTAACTTTTTACTTTGTACAATTTATAAAATGGGCAGATTTTTCTGCTGCACTGCTCTGTTTTGGTTAATGAGTGTACTAACAACAGATTTTAAACTCTTGCTCAGCACCCATAAAGTATTGTTTTGCTTCTGATCCCGTTTCATTTCACTCTTGAACCCGAGATCCTTGATTTACTATTGTTTTAAAGTTTAAACTGTTAAGTATTTATTACAGCAAACAAAAGCTGATTTCCTTTCTCATTAAACATAACAGGAAATAACTGCCATATATCTGATTTTCTTAATTATAATACAGTAATCCCTCGCTACTTCGCGGTTTTTATATGTAAGCATATCTAAATACATAACGCGGATTTTTCGCTGCTTCGCGGGTTTCTGCGGACAATGGGTCTTTTTACTTGCTTCCTCAGTTGGTTTGCCCAGTTGATTTCCTACAAGAGATGCTATTGGCGGATGGCTGAGAAGCTACCCAATCAGAGCACGCAGTTAAGTTCCTGTGTGCTGCTGATTGGCTCAGCGACAGTGTTGCATTAACCAGGAAGTCTCATCTCACTCATTCATCATTAACGTGCTAATGCTTCAGGAGCCGTGTCCAAGCACCAACAGAAGATACAAATGATTGCAGAAAAGGTAAAAGTTTTGGATATGTTGAAGGAAGGGAACAGCTACACCGCTGCAGGACATAGATTCTTTTTATTTAAAAAGGAGGAAAAGCATATAAGATCTACGGCCGCAGTGTCCTTTAACCAGGGTGCAAAACGAGTTGCAAGTGGATGCGATAAGGCAGTAGTCTGGATGGAATCTGCTTTAGGAATCTTTGCAACAAGGTCGACGACGTCATGACCGCCTACAAGCTGCTACGTGTACTTCGCTATACAGTAAGTGTAAACTTATCTACCGATTTCATATTGCTTAGCAGTTGTCCCTGTTTTTAATAGAGTAAATGGTGGGTTGTAAACAATACAGGGAGGGTTTAAAAACGTCCAAATACACATTAAATAATTAAATAAATATAGTGTCCCTACTTCGCGGAAATTCAGTTATCGCGGTTGGCCTTGGAACCTATCTCCCGCGATAAGTGAGGGATTACTGTAATGTCTTTACAATAAACATTTCAGGGAGCAATTTCAGTGTCAGGTAAAGCATACTTGGCTATCTCAAACAACACGTGTCTTTTGGCGGCTGCTGACTTGACACGTAATTCCTAAAACAAAGGCATAATGAAAAATAAGTATTAAGGTTAGATGTATAATATTTTTGCTGCTTCTGTAAAGGGGGAAAATAATTCTGTTTAGTTTAATCCTATGTGTTATTGTAGGACTACCGCTCTGAGAATCTACCTTCCATAACCTGTTTTTTTATTTGCTTAGTAGCAGAATTTTTAAATTGCTGCTAAACAAGGAAAAGAAAGGAGGGAATACTTAAGGATTATTATAATGCAATATTTACTACATTAAGACTCACCTGGCCTCAACTTATATAAAATACAAAAAGGCACACCATTGAGTTAACTGGGGGAAGGGGTTGGAGGTGGTCTTTGCAGGGACTAAAGTAATGCATAAATTTAACATGTTTAAGTAATTGTCAGTGATTTTGTATGAGTTTCTTATATGCATTACAGCCATGTGAAGGATCAAGGTTCCACTTTTCCATTTGACATTCCATGCAGAGAAAATCCTATTATTTTGAAGGGCCATATTTTCAAGTGACGTCTGTGTCGTGTACAAGTCCTAAGTGCTGTATGTCTTAGAGCAAAAAAGGAAAATTTATAATAATAATGAATCATATAAAGGCATGTTAAGTACAAACGTACATGTGGTAGTACTTAGAACTTCTAACATACATTTGAATATATTCTTATTTTTAACACGAGTAATTGAATCCTACTTTTTGTATATTTTGATAGCCCTAATAGTCACTAAACAAACAAATTTAAGAAAACAGACACACCAATTTTAACAACTATAATAGATGTGGTGTGTAGTCTAACGTCATGTGGTTATATTAAATCAAAAAAAAAAAAAAAATCAAACACTAAGCACCTCATATATAAAAATGTGCATACACTCAGAAATATGCATAAGCCCTTTCTACGCAAAAGTTGGGATTCATAATATATGAACTTGAGAAATGGCTTCAACCATCCACCAATTCTACAAAGACTTTTTTGGTGTTGGCATTTTAGAAATTCCAGGGTCAGGATAATGAAACTTTTTTCCTTGTGCATCTCAATGATATGTCCTTCACATTTTGATGTTCTTAAAGCAATTATATTACAGTTAACTGACAGGTTTTCTCAATATAGTTGTCTTTAGGTTTGTCGATAACCCCTAATGTATAATGTTAAATGCCTTAATATGTAGCCTCTATATTTTACCTAAAAAAGGATGTGCTGTGACTTGTGCAACATAACTGGCAATGGCAACATTACTTAAGTCAAATACAGCATTGACTCTGAAGTCTGTTTTTCACACAACTGTTTAATAAAATAAAGGAATCACGAGTTCAGCTAGGCCACTTTGCAACAATATTTGTCAGACACACATTTCAGCATCGCATATTAGTTGTTAAATGAATGAACATGCTTTTTGTTTATAAAAGCAAATTTATTCTGTCATGGTGCCTTTATCACAATGTATGTGAAGTCTATTACACTGATTACTTATAAAAATCAGCAATCATTGCAAATAGTCTTTTGATCTAGGCCTTCAATTGGATGCATCTGTGTAGCCTCTTTAATTGTTCCATCCCATTCAGATGGCATTAGACAACTTAGTGATGACTGCAAGATTCCATATGGTCATCAAGTTTAATGCTGCCACTAAATACCAAAAGGTAATTTAAACCTATAACAGAACAAGGACTGCGTGATTGCTGCGTGATGGCATCTCTAATGAACATTCCAAGTCGGCACAAAACTCCAAGAGAACAGCTCTAAGAAGTCTAAATCTGCTTATGACTCAGTCATCATCATGATCCAAAAAGTCATTATAATCCCTAAAAATGTACACCTTGCATTGTCTGTCATTAGCTATATATGTTAAAAGAGTTAACACAGCCTTTGTGTTATGTCATAAAACACACAGCACAACCTGAATAATCACATCATTCACCAACCCACAAACACCACAAGAGAGTATTTACAGTGAAAGGCACTCCCGCACATGATCAGTGATAGAACATACTATTGGTTCATTAAAAGGTCAGTGGTGGCTTTTATACTCATCAGGCGAAACACTGTTATACATCCCCACAAAGATCTGTCGCATTGTGATGGCTCGTGCAGTACTACACAACATACTGTGGAAACATGGACTACTTCTACCACTTGAGATAGATCAAGATGGGCACATGGATGATCCAGATCCTTTCCCTTAGGATGTCGACGCAATGACAACTTATTTGGATGTCAACAGTGAAGAGACTTGTATGTATTGAAACATTGACACTTGCTTGGTAAAATAATTTAGTTGTTTTAGAAGCTCAATAAGAATGTTCTTAACAGTCTATGTAAATTCAAACAGTGTTTCCTTTTGTGACTGCAGCACCTTGTCAGACAACACACGTCACATGAGTCTGGGCACTTCATGATGGAACATTGCTATTTCTCTCTCTTCACTAAGCTGCATCACTTGCTCTGACTCTTGTCATTTTTTCTTTTATTTACAACTCCCACAGAAAGACAAGTAAAAATACTGTGTTTGTGGTTCTCCACTTCAGTCAGTAACAACTTAAGTTAACATTCACTGAAGTTTTGTTTTCTGTGGTCTTCTATAGTTAACAGTAAATACATCACTCAGGAACACAGCCAAATTCATATGGTGACTAGATCACAAATATTTTTTAAGCCATACAACAGTTACTGGCAGGAACTTACAGGGAATCATTAAAAGCATGTGGTGTACTTACAGTTTTATAAATCATATTTTTTGTGCATAGTATGGTTGTCCTGTATACTGGCACTGGAAAAATACAGAAAAGTCAAAAATTAAAAACTGTGCAGTTTCAGAATTGGGATTTTTGGAAGAAATACCAGAAGAAATAGCCGAAGGAAATGGCAGCTTCCTATTCAAACCCTACCCTCAACACTAAGCAGAGTAGCCATGGAAAAACATGCTTAGATGTGGCGAGAAAACCACATGCGTGGACACTATCGAGACTTCACAAGGGTACCACTCCCCATTGCTTCAATGCGATCTTCATTTGGGAAATTTTTTCAACGTGCTTAAGACTTCACAAGGGGCATTCTGAAACTGCTTTGACGGACTCTCTATGCTATAAAGGTGGAAGTAATGTGTAGCAATTGTGCGGTGCATCAGGGAGGATGAAATAAGAAGGGTGAGATGCGGGGGTTTGGGTTTATAGTTATCTGTGTTTTGCTTCTAAATTGTTTTTGTACTGATACAGAGGTCAGAAAGCTGGTACCGATACCAAAGTCAAAATTTTAGTACTGATCCAACACTAATGTACACATTGTTTTTGCCTTTTGAGCTTAAGCAGAGTATTAGTATGGAATTTAACCAAGGTTCAACACATGAAGCCACAGGTGTTTGTGTGTGTATTATATATTTGTGTAGAGTTTTCTTTACCCTTTAGCCATAGGATAGCGCCCTAAGTTCGTAAACTCTATTTCCCTAAGTTGATTTATTAAAACCCCTTGAATTTTAAATACGTATTTTTACAGGATAAATTAGAATCCCTTAACTAATACCTACTCCCCAGTAATAAGCTGCCAGTTGTTTCACAATTAGTAATTTGTAACACAATTCACAATACAGTAATCCCTCCTCCATCGCGGGGGTTGCGTTCCAGAGCCACCCGCGAAATAAGAAAATCCGCGAAGTAGAAACCATATGTTTATATGGTTATTTTTATATTGTCATGCTTGGGTCACAGATTTGCGCAGAAACACAGGAGGTTGTAGAGAGACAGGAACGTTATTCAAACACTGCAAACAAACATTTGTCTCTTTTTCAAAAGTTTAAACTGTGCTCCATGACAAGACAGAGATGACAGTTCTGTCTCACAATTAAAAGAATGCAAACATATCTTCCTCTTCAACGGAGTGCGCGTCAGAGAGAGAAAAGCAAACAAATCAAATAGGGCTGTTTTAAGTATGCGAAGCACTGCCGGTACAAAGCTGTTGAAGGCGGCAGCTCACACCCCCTCCGTCAGGAGCAGAGAGAGAGAGACAGCCAGAGAAAAACAAAGTCAAAAATCAATACGTGCCCTTTGAGCTTTTAAGTATACGAAGCACCGTGCAGCATGTCCTTCAGGAAGCAGCTGCACACAGAAGGTAGCAACGTCCTTATCGTCTAGGTGTGCGAACAGCCCCCCTGCTCACATCCCCCTACGTCAGCGCAAGAGAGAGAGAGAGAGAGAGAGAAAGTAAGTTGGGTAGCTTATCAGCCATCTGCCAATAGCGTCCCTTGTATGAAATCAACTGGGCAAACCAACTGAGGAAGCATGTACCAGAAATTAAAAGACCCATTGTCCGCAGAAACCCGCGAAGCAGCGAAAAATCTGCGATATATATTTAAATATGCTTACATATAAAATCCGCGATGGAGTGAAGCCGCGAAAGGCGAAGCGCGATATAGCGAGGGATCACTGTACACAAATGTTCCCAAAATAAAACATAATTTAAGGACTAAATTGGAAAAATATCTAAAAAAAATAAATAAATAAAACTATTTATAGTTAAGACTAATCAAAATTCCCACAAATCATAGATTACAGAAATTAGAAAACTCACACAAATTGCAGTATATTTACCCTTCACAACAAATACCTATAGGTTCAGGCAGTGTACTTAAACCTTACAAATTTACTTTTAATTGTTTGCTTTTACTAGCTCTTAAAACATCCCACTGTTAAAGAAAAACACAATAACCAAATCTATAATATGAGCAAACTTAATTCCTAAAATCTCACTTTAACTTAACAACTTTAGGGGCCCACAGACACACACACAAGCCAGCGGCCACCAAAATAAAAATAATATTAACACAAACTCCCCTCGTTGCAGGCCTGGTCGACACTCTGGAACATGGTGGCCAAAAACGTTAAGGCCCATTCACTCTAACGAGCCAACATAAAAGGTCACAGTACTCACAAATAAACGGAGTGAATATCAGTGTCCATTGTCCAAACACAGCACTTCCATGCTGTGGAAAAATGATGGAGTTGTCCGGCAGGCAGGCAGGCTCACTGCAAAACGCTGCAAGCAAAATGGAGCTAGTCCGTCCAAATGGGGTGAAACTTGCTGTCTTCCTCGTTGCCCAAGGAGCTGCCAGGCTTTCCTTTGGTCACCAGGAGCGCTATCCAAAGTATCCCGTGCCTCTTCGCAGGCTAACTCAGCTAGTTCACCTGTGTCGCTCAACTCCACAACACCTTTTTTTTTTTTTTTGACGACCGCTTCCTCCTATCTATTAAGAGGAATATCACAGAAGCCTAGGGCTACATACATTTTATATATATATATATATATATATATATATATATATATATATATATATATATATATATATATATATGGAAGAGAAGGTCTGTGATACGGTGTGTGTAGGGGAGGTGGCTAAGTCAGTGTGGTCATGAGACAATGTACAAGTAAAATTCAAGGCCAGTACTAAAAGTGCCAGAGAGCTGGCCAAATCCTGGTTATCAAATAAGAACACCATCAACAGACACTTGGACATAAATCCAGCATATGCAAACTTAAGAACAACATGTTCATAATAAACAAGACTTTACACCCAATACCCCCCTCCTGACCACACTGACTTAGCCACCTCTCCCACACCCCCCCCCCTCCACGTAGTTTTTTGCTATATATTGCCTTTGATTCTTATAAGTCTAAGCATTATCCTCTGATGAAGACCCCTGGCAGGGGGGGTTGAAAGCTCAGGAATAAAAACTACTTTATGATACGTGATTCATTTTTCTCCCTTTGTGGATCTCCAGCTGCAAATTTTATATATATATATATATTATATATATATAAATATGTTTTAAAATATCTACTATAACTTTTTACCTAGGTTGGCAACAAAACTTGACAAAGTTAGTGTGGAGTTTATTAGGTCACCCCAATTAAGTAAGTATGGCTGTGTATTTGTATATATACCCAGCAATGCACTAGATACCTGTCTATAGTTGATTTCTGACTTCAGTCAGATGTGCTGAGATAAGGTCTAATTACTAACAACCACCCTAAAACTTGCATCAAGTGGGGACAGAAAATGCATGGGTCTAACATATATTGTGACTCTCGAGGAAAAAAATGCTGCTTTGGATGAACAGAATGCACCACCCTATAAAGTTCTGAGTAAGGTAATCTCAAAAGGCATTGTGATCCCTGCACTTAAGGAAACACTAAGGCCATTTTTTCACAGACATCATAAATTATCAGGGGTCAGATTTGTAAAATTTGTGCATGTAGAAAAAGAGGCACAGAATGTGCATACACAGCTTTTGATGCAAATGTTGGGATATATACAGTATATTAAAAAAACACCACCTGAAGAGAGAACTTGCATATATTTAAGGCAACACCAACCCATCCGTAGGTAACATTTTAGAGAAACTTTGAAATGATGACACCCTTGATCAAGTAGGGAAATGCAGCCAAATCAGCTAAATGATGACTCATGCACAAAATAACATCACCAAGACATTATTAGAATGTGTCTTGACATATTATACCTGTAGAAAAAAGCCAAGCAAAATGACACCTTTTATTGGCTAACTAAAAAGATTACAATATGCAAGCTTTCGAGGCAACTCAGGCCCCTTCTCCAGGCAAATGTAATCATGAAAACTGATGAATATGATGTACAGACTCTATTTTAGTTCCCTTTTAAAGAAGGCCAGTGCAGCATATTTGCAAAGAAGTTTATGTAGTTTGCCTATTGTCACTGCTCAAGAAACTGGCCAACAGGTAAGGAATATCTCAGCCAAGCTTCAGTCCATCATGGCCACAGAGCTGGAAACCATTAACAGACTGACAACATGCTACAAGCAATTTTCATATAGTGTGAGTGTACAAACACAAAAGATAACATGTTTTTGCCAACATAAAAAAGCAATTTGCAGAAGTATCTGTTTCGCCTAATGTAATCTGAGCAATTTAATGCACTCATATTGGCACCCACTAAGAAAGAAGCTGCTTTTGTTAACTGTAATGAGTTGCATTCCATTAACGCACAAGTCATCTGTGACGCCAAGAGAAAACTCAACGATATCAAGGCTTGGTGGTCCATGACAACCCATGATTCATTTATTTTGAGACACAGTAGCTTTGGCAGATGTGATGGCTGAACCCTCAGTGTTTCATATGGCCGATACATTGTAACAGCAATCATGTCATTACATGTGCCAGGTGATAATGACTACTCACGCAGAGGCAGGTGCCTTACACCTCACCCTGACTGCCAGAACACAGAGGAGAGGCATATGATCTTGCATGCTCACTTGTGGAGCCTAGCCAGAAAGATACTCTTAAATGCAGGTTTGCGGGCCTCAATGCATCAGGAGGGAAGTTGCTCTACCACCAAATGAAGTTTGGCAGCATCATGACTGTATATGTTTGAGGGGGGTTATCATTCTCCCTATATGGCCGTTTCAGGGTGGCAATTGGTTGGGGATCGAGACACGTTCATATACGCACATTTAGAAGATAATTGTGATTTATAAAGGGTAAATTACTTAAAAGATATGCATATGCCAGGTTTTATAAATCATATATTATTTTGGCGTACACAGTTTTCTCTTTTTTAGAGTATGTATGTTTTCACATTCAAATCCACGCAAAGTTTTATAAATAAGACCACAGAAAACAGAACTAGGCTGTTACTATGTGAATAACCACAACAAAGATAGAAGTAAAATTAAAACCATGCTAATACCCTGCTTCCTTATGCTAGCGGAAAAGCTGTACAATTCATTATATATGTTATACATTGAGAATTATGATGAATTTTTTGTGCTACATTAAACCATCCTATACTAAAAACCATTTCTAAACACTCACGTCATTCCCAGGATCTTGGTATAGAAGTGCAATGATTTCACTGGATCTTTAATTCTTAGCATAGTCTGCTGCATCATGAAGTCCTGTGGAGAACAGCAGAAGAGTATCAACAATAGCTAGAATCAATATGCTTATAAGGATGGACTGATCAGCAGGACAATGAAATATATTAACATTTTGTTAAAAAAACTGAACAGAGTAATCTGGCATGAGACAATAAAATAGCATTGTGTCGGAGAACAAGATCTCAGACACAATGCTATTTATCTCACTTATTTCAATTACTAAATCTTATATAAAGTACAGTATATCCAACACAAGCAAAGAAACTGACCTCTAAGCCTCAAAACACAAACAAGTGTTGGAATTTAAACCAGCATCCTCTATCTCCTTAACCATCAAATCTCACTAGCTACCAACTTATTCCAAAACAACAATTAAACATACTCCTTCGTTGTCAATCCCCTACACGTAAACCTATCTAGGAGGTGACTCCAATTTTCAAAATAATTAATATAACAAATGCAGCACTTCATCTGTTGTAACTTAACTAGATGGGTGCATATATTATATGGAAGAACAAGAATACATACAAATGCATACATATAATGGGAAAAACAGGCTATAAGTCACATGCTGCTGCTCATAATATATTGGTTTTGAAGTTCACATTGTTGATTTGTTTACATATGGCAGTGGTAATGCAACATGCTTCGGCAGCTTTGTATATGTATCATAGTGATTTGCGACCATAATATCATCTGTTTGCCAGCATGAAATAAATAAGTTTGCAAAACCATTTTACTGGTTTGTATTTTGCACATGGTCTCTGTTGATTACTTTTATGCTGTGTGCATACAGTACTGAATATAATGTATATTCTTATGCTCCAAACTGGTCTGATGTACACAGTATATCATGTACTGGTTATGTATGTACTCTTATCAGATTTCCCACTTACATTATTATATTGGTTAATCACATAATCCTGAGTGGGAATAGGTCACACAAAAAAGTGACTTCCTTGCAAAGGGGCTGGTACTGTATGTACTATAGTTGGGGTAAAGGTAGTCTCATGCCCTGGATTAATTTGATATTCAGTACTTCAAACTCGGTACTTTCAAATAACCTAACATTTTGATGCTTACAAACAAACTATATATGTAATGTTAATAGAATGTACTTTTTTCTCACACAATTTCTCTTTTAAAGGGGCATCACATTTTTTTTCATAAGATACCAAATCATATTCAAGATACATAAGCTACCAAGACCAATACAAACGTCATATAAAAACATGCAAAAAATAACATTTAAAACATTTATTTAGACAAATTTCTTTTATTGGGAATACTACTAATTGTTTTCAAAATTATCTCCATTGATCCATTTTCAGAAAGCAGGCAGTGTGCAGTTCAGGGTCGGAGAGACTTTAACTCATTCCCAAGACTAGAACTAATCCTGCATGGAAAGCCAGTCCTCAACACAAAATCATGTGCCTACACCCACTCGCTCGTCCAAGTCTAATTTTAGTTGCGAATCAACAAAACGCAAACAACTTTGAGATGTGGGAGAGAAACCCCATACAGATACTGGAAAAGTACCTAGCACAAACTCCACACAAATCATGGAACGAACGTCAAGTACCATCGTTGCTAACAACTGAAGCGACAAGAGTCTCAACGCCCATCAGACTCCCATTTCCCACTGTGTTACAAAACATACATACATACATACATACATACATACATACATACATGGTGCACAGAAAAAAAATACTGAGTTATTAATTGATCGAGGCAGCACGAAGTCAGGTGACATTAGTTGTTATTACCGATTACTTTTGCAGAAAGACACTAACGTGGTCTTCCTTAAAATTCAAAATTTCCATGCGTAAATATATACTTACAATATATCCGTACAACAGTGTACTAAACGTAAAACTAGAAATCCGGTTACAGTGGAGGGCAGACAAATAAAAGTGACAGCTGATCTTTCCAAAGGGTGAAGTGAACTGGGCAAATTCCCAAAAAGGTGATGTTTCAGATGTTGAGACGAGCCAGCTGTGTTATGCTGATATTAAGAGCGAAGCAAGTTCTACCATTTTTAAAGTTAGGTGCTATGATGCAAGTTACACGTAAAACTGTATTATGTTTATTTGTAAACATCGTAAGGTAAAGAGTTGTTCCTATCGAGAATCTGGCATACAACATTAACAGGACACGGTTCCACCAACCTTATTTCCGGCCTAGAAGTTACAGTACAGGCCAGTCCCAGATCTGTTCCCACACTGATAACTCATTTTCTAACCTTTGTCAAAGGATCCGGATCTTTGCAAGCTTTTTCAGCCGCCTCATCGCTCAGTCCCTGAAGCTGCTCGTCTGACATATTGAATTTCTGTCCAAAGAAACAAAAGCAAACCGCCTTCAAATCAAAAGTGTAAAAGCAACCCCGACGTCTTCCGCAGGAGAGTTGGAGAGTTGGCGTGCGTGCGGACTGCACCAATCAGAAGAACGGAATAGGCGGTATCTTGTTGATGAGCACCAATCATTTTTAGGTGCACGTGTTTCTGCTTTTGTCAGATTTACGGGTGGAGTTGTGACTTGCGATAACTTGTATTTGATCTCTGTCTTGGCAGTTTTCGTGTCGTGGCGAGAGTCTGGTTAGCTGTACATAATAACTCAAACTGAGCTTCCGAAGGCTCGTCAAGCCTAGTCTGTTTTAATTTCTGTCCTCTCTAATTTTACATATCATGTGTAAGTAATAGACGGAAGCTAGTTACTAAGAGATCTATTATAGTAAGGAACTGCTGCATGCTGATTCATACTGAATCATATTTACGAATAGCAGCTATTTAAACTTCTCACACGCCCACCAGTATATACACTATATTGTATATTTGTATTTCTTTTATTTCTTAAAAAAGGTATTTGGCTGTATTCATCCTTGTTTCTTTCAATAGTTTGCAAAAATGTGATACTGTACATGTAACTTGTACATGTTTGTCCTTAAATTCAGTGCCATTATAGAGATTCTACAATACAGTAGTCTACTATAAAATACAAATTGCACTTGTCCTTGGATTGGTGCAGAAAATTGGCTGCCTTTTCCGGGGTGGGGGTAGACTGCTGAAGAAATGTGTAATTTCCTCAGCTTTCCGTTGTGTTTGGGAAGTTATAATAAAATCCTTCCGTATTTTTAAGTTGTAGTTCCCTTACTAAGTTCATATGTGAGAATGTATGTGAATGCCGAATGGTTCTATGTGGCATGAGGGTGACTGATGACAGCCCTTTGACATATTTAGCAGGGTTTTGTAAAGTTTGGTCTGTTAATTACAAATGGGTTGTGAAATTTTTAAGATAAAGAAGACAGAAGTTTCAAGATTAGGGAATTATACTTGCAAATCATTGCACAAGAGAGTGGCAACATGTTGCATGTTGAATAGCATGTGCAAGTATGAATTTCACTGTACTTGATACCTGATAAACCAGTAATGGATTTTCCATGCAAAGTCAGAAGCAGTATGAAGGATGTGGGGACAGGTGAGCAGCAAATTAAGAGTCTCCCTCCTTATTTGTTTAAAAAATGGTTAGCCTCTGGTGCATTCTCGTGGACAAAAGTTCAGTTTTGATTGTGACATAATGATTTAAGAATTTCCTTAATATTTTGTAATAGACTCATTTTGATGATCAGACCCTTTTATTCAAATCTACATACAAAGCAATATTACGATGTTATGTATTTCTAGAATTTCTGCACTCACAGGTGAAAAGAGCCTCTCAGGATCACACAGTGAGTGCTGGGGACTCAACCAGAAGCTTGCTACTGTTGTCAAAACCATAACCTCTAGGCCATAATACCCTTGAAGACAACATATTGTTTGACAAGCCCACACCATGTCTAAATTTGATTTTTGTTTTAACATTACACAGGTCCAGTAAATGATTGGATGGATAGCAATAAATAAGAAACCAATAAATAACTGACTTAAAATTTATCATTGAAATATGATGTGAATTAGTTTTGGCAAAAATCTTTTCTGATATTGTCAGTGATACGTGACGTCAAAAATGGATGTATATCCGAATTCTTCCCCACCAAGCAGGATATTTTCCTTGAAAAATTATTCATTAAGATCAACACAATAACTTGAGAATACTATCCAAGTCTCAAAAACTTTTGCTGGAGAATCAATTTTGTTATTAATGCATTACTCTCCCTAATATTGTTCAAGCAATTAGATTTTCTAAAGAATATGCAACAACATTGGATATCTTGCTCAAGTTTTTTCTACTTGTTCTTTATTATTAGATATTAGGGTATAATCTCTGCTCCTTGGAAAATAAGCCAATGATATGTTCTCTTTTTAATGAGTTTCATTCTCATTGGTCACAAAAGTTTTATCCTTCAGATTTTTCATTTAGAAAACACTAAGAAGGCTTGTGCTTGACACACAAATGTCAGAAGCCTGCTAATTCATGTTAGTGATTTAACAATACAACAAAAACGCATTGCTTTAAAATAATTAGAATAATCTAGGAGGATGACAGCACCAGTACAAATACTTCATGAACTTTAGATTGCTACTTTATAGAACTACTCCAAAAATACCTATATTTATAGAGGACTTGTTAAGCAGTATAATTTAACTTTAACAGTCAGCCAATTATTTACACTACTGACAAATCCAAGAAAGCTTTCTTTTCTTGCTGATTTTGAGTAAACCTTTAGAATGGGCTAAAAATGAGCATCCTAGTTGTACGTATTAACAAACGTTTTTTGCAGTAATACAGGAATGCATTTGACATGCCTGAATGAAACGATGTTACAAATCTACTATTAAACTTAAGATTCATTAGTGACTATAAGACATTTTCAGCATAAACTGCCTGAGAGGACATTGGGGATTTACTAATATCTTGTATAACTGACAGAAAGCAAGAGCTAATATGAACAGTAGCTGCATTACCTCAGTCAGCTAAAAAGAGTTTAGTGATTCCAGCTGAGGTTAGAGAATGCATTGTTAGTCTTACTGAAAGAAAGAGACATTTCAGGAAATAATTATGCTCTTATTATGGTAGTTCAAGGCATTTAAAATCTAGCTTCGGAGAAAGGGATATTCACCAGTTCCAGAGGTCAGACTGATGATCACTTTTATTCATCCTCTGGCAACATTTTTTTTCTTCTTATACAATTAAATGGTACTTTTTTCCTTTGATGATTTTGTGGATTCTGAAAATATCATTGGCACATTTATATCCATCCATCCATTTTCTAACCCGCTGAATTCGAACACAGGGTCACAGGGGTCTGCTGGAGCCAATCCCAGCCAACACAGGGCACAAGGCAGGAACCAATCCCGGGCAGGGTGCCTACCCACCGCAGGACACACACAAACACATCCACACACCAAGCACACACTAGGGCCAATTTAGAATCGCCAATCCACCTAACCTGCATGTCTTTGGACTGTGGGAGGAAACTGGAGCGCCCGGAGGAAACCCACGCAGACACGGGGAGAACATGCAAACTCCACGCAGGGAGGACCCGGGAAGCGAACCCGGGTTTATATAAAAATTAAAAATTGAAACTATTGATCATACGGTTAAGATTAAATTTCATTCAGTTGTTGGGTGGCAAATGGTTCACGGATAACAAATGCAATAATAGCACTACTAAACCTCTTCAAACCAATAAGGAGACAACTTTTTTTTAAGAAATAGACAGCCTAACTGCCAAAGTAATATTACGCTGTTCCTTGCTTACCGGGGACAGTCCAATGTTTGACTGAGTAAAATTGATGTAATCAAATGAGGTTAATTTTCTTTAAAGAATTGTATTTCATCTGTCTTGCTTCAGCTGTGTAATTTCAGCTGTTCCCACTCATTGCCAGTACTTTTCAGATATTTTCAATAGAAATTATTCATTAAAATTACCACCTTAGAGGCAATGACTGTTCAAGCAATTTATTACCCTGGGCAGCTTCACCTAAAGGAAGGTTATATTCACTATTAAAACTAGTAAAATGTAATATTATATTAAACAGAATCTGGCTAATGAATTTAGTTGCCAGATTTTCCATTATGTTGAAGAGGATTAGTCTCTTCACCCATATATTAATTATACAGATTTAAATAAAATCACAATAAAGAATAATTAGCCACCTCCATTAATCCCCTCTCTGATTTATCATGTTTGTAACTCTACTGGATCTGTGAAGTGCTTACAACTAAATGGAATTTATGAGGGAAATGAATGGAGAACTGTCTTTAATACTGGTTTGGATCATTGTGAATATTAAGTAATGCCTCATGGTTTACCTAATGCCTCTTAAACATTCCAGCCATTCATAAATTACATTCTTCAAGAGATTTTAGGACTTTTTAGTTTCATTGACATTCATAATTTAACTCAGAATACTGATTAACCATGCAAAATATAAACATATTATGCCAAAATAATTATTTGTTAGACTTGACTGGTGTAAATTTCATAAATCAGTTTTAAGGATATGTTTATGTTTCAAATCAAAGAAACAGTTTTGAGCCAGTAAAGATAAAAGCTGTTTTACAGTGGCCGGTGCCAGTTTCTGTTAATCAGGCCTAAAGATTTATTTGATTCACAAACTACTACAGGAACTTCATTCACTCTTCTAATAACTTAAATAATTGTTCTTTCTCAAAGAAATCAAATAATGCTGATTGTTTGGTTAATGGAAGCATAGAAAGCACTTGTTCGTTTAAGAAACATTTTTCATATGTTCCTGTACTATTTCTTCCTGACTGTTTATAGTTTTTTGAGGGTGAAGCTTCAAATAAGGGAGTAGGAATTGTTCTATGACAATAGTTTACAAACCAATGAGGAATTGCATTCTTATGTTTTTTTAATTGACTGCCAAAGAAAGTTATGATGTGGGAAATATAGAGTGAGCTGGAAAAAAACTTGCTGTTGAAGATGAAGGCAGTGGATAGATAGATAGATAGATAGATAGATAGATAGATAGATAGATAGATAGATAGATAGATAGATAGATAGATAGATAGATAGATAGATAGATGGCATTCAAGAAGTATTTATTGTATATAATGATAATAAAAAATCTTACTCACTCAACGTGGTCAGGTAATAATCCAAATATTGAAATGTGCAAATACATAAAGAACTAAGGAAGCTTTTATGTTTGCTCCAGATGAGTAAAAATCTGAAGTGTTATTCTGGACTCACTGCTCAAAATTACAAGTGTGATAATAGTTTTTAGGTTACTTTGTAAAGTATTTAAGGGATTTTCTTTGTAGAGAACTTATTATGAAGATGTTTGATCATTTTGCATGCATTTGATTTAATTTCAAATTTATGTTAATTTTTACATCCTGTCTATAGTATCCCTATTTGAATAACAAACAGAACCTCTTTAGTGTACTGTAGTTAGCTGTTTCTTGAGTAGGCCAAATTCGAAGTTTGTTTTGGTTTGAACTTCTCTTTTGTTTTTTACTCTTATAGGTGGTTTGCCTCTATACCTTGTTTGCTCATGCCTCAATGTCTCTCTGATTTTGACCTTGGCTCAGCTTTTACTATGATTTTTTGTCTCATATAATTGCTTTCTGGTTGTATTCGTGTACACTCAAAATAATCCATGGAGACTGTCTAATTACAACAAGGACATCTGGGCATTCAACAAACCAAGGAACTTATTAAGAATTATTTTTGTTGGCATACTTTACAAAAGGACATAAAATGTTATGTAGGAGCTTATCCTAATATAAAAAGCAGAGCTTCTTCATCCATTTGTAATTTTTGAAAAGCTATAGTTGTATATTCCCATAGATTTTATTATCAGCCTACCTTTATCTAAGGGATTTATTACTATTCTTACAGTGATGGGTCCTTCTTTAAAATTGCTCATTTTACACTATTGTAAATGACTTACCCATTTCTCTGTACTCACTGATATTTTAAATTTCAGAAACCTGTTCTTTGATCAATTTTTTTCATCAGCTGTTTCCCATTATGGACATCAGTTTACCTGTCAGGTCTGGGGGTATTTTTCCTTTCACTTTAATAATTGTGTTTGACTTCAGGATACACCTGTATGAAATGAATAAAAGGACTGTCAAAAATTAGAGAAATATGTACTTTGAAATATCAATGATGTACAATCCTATTAGTCTAGTACTCTACCCAAGGGTGGAATTCTGTGAGCTATTTGTTATGTTTCGTGCTCACCCGTTGAGAGTGTGTATAGTTTTCAACCACAACTTTTGTTTATCATAAACCAAGCTATTATTGTTCCCAGTGTATATCAGCATCTCATTTGTGTATGATGCATATGGACTAAAGTATGCAAAAAAATCTAGAATTAAGAGGAAAACTGTGCTACTCATCATAGTCAAATCCTTCCCATAAAACTGGTCAGAGAGTCTGGATGACTTAAAGAAGATTTCTGGATGAGTGTTCCATCACAGAATTAAGCTCCTTGGTTTATTGGCTTATACAAATTGTGGAAAAGATTAGTTATTTAAAAGCTTGTTTGAATACACCCTTCTTTTCATGTCTTTAGATTAAAGTTTGTTTATAAAAGTACTTTATCGCGTTGCTTTTTTGTTTTTTCTTCAGTTGTTGTAGTGCAGTGGAAACAAAGAAATCTGTCTGATCTTGTTGCTTTATATAAAACCTAAAGTGACAAAGAAGCAGGAGGTAGAAGACTGCAAGGCCCAAAAGGTGAGTTTAGGATGCACTTGCATACCTGATGGATCTGATAAAGAGGAAGTTGAGTACCCCATTTTGGGGATGGACAGATGACAAGCTGGAGATATGGTGGAGGGAAAGATCAGAACACCAGGCTGAGAAAAGAGATAAGAACTGACTAAAGAGACTGATGATCTTTACTCTGACTGTATATTTTAAACTGTAATAATTAATGTAAACAAGTGTGAGAATGTAATTTAACTGTATTTGAAGAGGTTGACAGAAGTTTCGAGTTTCACAAAGACAGTTGGGATTAACTCTACACACGGAAAAATAATGAGAAGATTGAGGAAGTGAGATCATCATTAAAACAGATGCTTCTGCTAACCTGATCATCCTGCTGAAACTTGGGGAGCAAGAGAAAATATTAAAGGGCTATGCACCTAAGTCCTCCTGGGTGTCTGTCCTTCTTGGCAACAGTTTACCTTTTGGAAAGTAAAGATTGGAATGCCATTAAATTAGTGAACCAACTTCTAGCTATTTTGTATTTGAATGAGGTGGCTACATTCTCACAATAAATATATTGCTGATGAGAAATCCATACTAGTAATAATAATGTGTGTTTAAGTGGTACTAGATCTTGTCTATCATTTCTTCTTCATTCATCAGGGGCATCATTCATCTTTGGTACTTATTTAACAATATTTTAACAAAAAAGCCTGTGTTTTGCACATTGTGAGTACAGAGTGAAGTAACTTGACATGTAGATTATTCAACACAAACAACGTGAGATTTTTTTCACAGACATTTTTATAGTGTTTGCTGTGGTTCACTGTTGGTCTGCTTAGATGTCCATTCTATCAGAAAGTTGTTATCTCCATTTCCCATGAAAACATGAGATTAAAAATATTTCTTGACCATCATCTGGAAACTATATTGTGTAAGGGGCAAAAAACACAATATTTGGATATGGAGTATTCATTTAAATGTAATCTTAAAAAAAATATCATCTATCTGTTCTAATACATTAGTATGCATCTGTTGTCCTACATTTAAAGTTATCATGCAGATCAGCTAATTGTGTGTAAAGTCTGCACATTTGCAGGAGAGCACTGCCATAGTTTACAGTCATTTTCAACCATTTTTGAAGTGTTTTCCATATTTTTTCACCATGTTTCAATTTTCAGATTTTATTTTTATTTACTTTATTAATTTTATTTCTCATTACCTGCGGTGGGTTGGCACCCTGCCCAGGATTGGTTCCTGCCTTGTGCCCTGTGTTGGCTGGGATTGCCTCCAGCAGACCCCCGTGACCCTGTGTTCGGATTCAGCGGGTTGGAAAATGGATGGATGGATTTCTCATTACAAGGAATGAGGTTCAGATACCTAAAAGATACATCACTAGTAAATCAAGGAAATGTATTTTTCATGTTATTCTCTACATCTCACACCTGACAAATTCAGGGAACTATGTGATCAGACAATCCATCCATCCATCCATTATCCAACTCGCAATATCCTAACTACAGGGTCACGGGGGTCTGCTGGAGCCAATCCCAGCCAACACAGGGCGCAAGGCAGGAAACAAACCCCGGGCAGGGTGCCAGCCCATCGCAGGGCACACACACACACACACACACACACACACAGGACAATTTAGGATCGCCAATGCACCTAACCTGCATGTCTTTGGACTGTGGGAGGAAAACCACGCAGACACGGGGAGAACATGCAAACTCCACACAGGGAGGACCCAGGAAGCAAACCCAGGTCTCCTTACTGCGCCACCGTGCTGCCGATCAGACAATCCAGTATGAAATCGTCCCCGAAATACACCAAAATGACTGTCAGATGCCCAGCTTGTTATGAAGGGTGGGTTAGAATTTTTCCAATTGAGCAATGATTAAATATCAACGTTTGGTCACCCCCAATTACTCCACATTTTCAGATACATGTTGAAGTTTCTAGATCATTGCTTACCTTTCCTTTTACTGAACTTAACCTAAGAGTACACTCATCAACTGTTAACTAATTAAATACAAGCTTATAAGGTATAAGGTGGAAAAACAAATTGGGTTATGTTCAAAATGTCAAAGGCATCATAACTTACATATCAGAGAAAATCTCATCATGTTTTATCCTTGGGGAAGTCAGGGCTTTCTTACAGGCATGCAGGAACTCTAATTCTTCAATTCTCCCAACTCATCCACCTTTTTAATTTTACACTTATTGCAAACATTGCAAAACACTCTCTTTGGATCTCTACTAATCTCATCATATTTATTCATAAACCCTTTAGAACCTAATGCTCGTACTGTAGAGCTCTCAACCAAAAGGTCATTGGCATCCACAGGGGGAGCAATGTGGGGCAGAGGGGTATGTGCCCTCCCCAGAAAGCCAAGGTATAGTTTTTTCAGTATTGCTGTCTTTGCGTTAATGGATTTGAACTATGATTACTTTAGGAAAATTATTAATTATATTTTGTTTTCAACCTTTACTTTGCATTTATATTGAAACCCCATATTCTAAATATGCATTCAAAAAATGTTTAAAAGCATACACATGTGCATGCACCAGTGAAAATTTTAAATTGCCTGCCAGTCCAGAAAAGATGAAAATCGTGCAGCGTGTTATCATGTCATAGGACTGTGTTTGGTAGTCTTGCTGTTTGAAAGTGTTGTGCTTTGATTTTTTGCTGTTATATTTACCCGATTATTAAATTAAATATGTTTACAAAGAAAATGGAAAAGAAGAGTGTAACTGCCCATCCACTAATCCTTTCCTCACAGTACAGTATTTCATTTGGTAAGTAATCATTCTTTTAAAGTTGCCTTATTTTATTTTATTTGGCATTATATCAATTCATTTTGTGTTTTAAAATATTTTTATTTATTCCAGTGTATGTAAGTAGAATTTAATACACAATTAAAGTTTTCTGCCATCTTAAACTTAAAATATGATATCGGAATGATTGGCCATTTTTTCTTACTTGTTTCCAGTTTCTTTACTAACTGATATATCCCAGGTATGAGTTTTTTAAGTCACTGAATCATATTTTTCCTTTCATTTTATTTTCAGTTAAAAAAAAATAATTTTGCATTGTTTCCATTGCCATTTTGTTTTCCATGGAGTGATGATATTTTGAGTTGTCTTCACCATGATGCATCATCTGTTGCTACAGAGTGTCATCCCAGACGTCACACATTTGATGTCCCAGCGTGATGCTATAAAGATTGAAACAGTTTCATCATCATCCAAGTTTATGGCTATTCTAAGAAAAACCTCTGTTTGTGTGTTATTTAGTGCTCTTTAGAATTCTTAGTTTCCTGACTTTTTATACTAAATTTAAACTTCAACTTACTAAGTTATGTTTTTAAACAAATGATAGGACTGACATTTCATTTCAGTTTTCTGATTCGCTTAATGTTTTCCCTCATGTCTATCCTCAATAACTCTGGTTATTGCCTTTCCCTAAGTAATGCATAACAACACTGGAAATCCATCCATCCATCCATTATCCAACCCGCTATATCCTAACTATAGGGTCACGAGGGTCTGATGGAGCCAATCCCAGCCAACACAGGTCACAAGGCAAGGAAACAAATCCCGGGCACGGTGCCAGCCTACCACAGGGCACACACACACACACACACACACCAAGCACACACTAGGGACAATTTAGGATCGCCAATGCACCTAACCTGCATGTCTTTGGACTGTGGGAGGAAACCCACGCAGACATGGGGAGAACATGCAAACTCCACGCAGGGAGGACCCGGGAAGCAAACCCGGGTCTCCTAACTGCAAGGCAGCAGCGCTACCCACTGCGCCACCATGCCGCCCAACACTGGAAAGTAAAAAGAAAACATATTGTAAATTATTCATGATCCTAATTGGGACCATATATACAATATAGTCAAAACTTTGTGGACACTTGAACATCACATCTGTTTGAGCATGTTGGACATTCAATTCTAAAACCATGGGTGTGTGGCCTATGTGTTTGACGTTTCTATGCTTCACTATACAGTTTATTAATTTCAGTATATAATGTATGTGTGTCACTACAGGGTGTGTACACCTCAACATATAGTGTATGCATTTCACTATAGAGCGTATGAGTTTCAATATACCTATCAAGTAAAAGCATTTCAGTATGCAGTGCATGCATTTCAATATAGAGTGAATGTGCAGTTAAATATGATTTATGCCTTTTAACAGCTCCTCATAAATTAGTGATCAGACTTTTTTTATTTACTGACTGTGCTACCTTTAAAGACAGGTTTAAATTTAAGTAATTAATGTAGAGCTCATGAAATGCACATGCCTCAGTTATATACCATTTGGTATGGGTTTTGCAAAAGTAGTGTTATGGTTTATGATGCGCCATCTGTTGGAATGACAAATTAAATGAATTTTACTAACAATTTTCATGATGCGCCATCTTTTAGAATGACTGAGACATAGCAACCAGATGGACACACAGACACTTATTTCTTTTATTAAGGTGGATGCCTGCATATTGATCCAGAAATGAAGTGTTTGAACTTAACTGGGGTAATTACTTGTAACTAGAAACTGCATCCTATTTGGTCCCTTACCATTCACATATGTGTGGCATTTGCTTACACTAAACTTGTCTTCTTTTATTTTATTTATTTAACATTTTATTAAAAACAAATAACATTCCATACAAGCAAGTCAAGTTTAACAAAACTACTGTAGATACTTGCATATTAGTCGAAAAATTTATGCCTTAAAATTCATTCAAAAAAACAGGGTCGACTTATCCGCGGGGCAACATTATTTAATAATTATAAGCCAGCAATGAGTCTTTTTACTTCTGGTACGCTTCCTCAGTTGGTTTGCCCAGTTGATTTCATACAAGGGACGCTATTAGCGGATGGCTGAGAAGCTACTCAATCAGAGCACGCAGTTAAGTTCCTGTGTGCTGATTGGCTCATTGACGGTGCGCCGAATTCAATTCCGCTGCGTTAACCAGGAAGTCTCATCTCGCTCATTCAACATCAACGTGTTTCACTGTGTAAAGAGTTAACTTTTGTGCTCTTTTTTGTTTATCTTTGTGCATAGTCAAGCCCTTTGTTATGGCTCCAAATTGATCTGCTCCTGCTACTGCTTCAGAGGCCGTGCCCAAGCGCCAACGGAAGATGCGAACGATTGCCATAATTATAATTATTTATAATTAGTTTTACTCTCGACTTATAACAAATTTCACAATTTTCGGCTTAAAAAATACACTCGACTTATCTGCGAGATCGACTAATACGCGAGTATCTACGGTAGGTTCAAAAAACAAATCAACCCCCAACTTGTCATCTTTCTACACTAATGAATATTATTTTGGCCTCAAAAACCCCACAAACAACACAAATATAATATTTGGCAATTCAGTTTCAGCAGTGAAGTACACTGTTTCAACAGCCCTGCTGTGTGTGTGTGTGTGTGTGTGTGTCACAGATATCATGTCTGGCCAAAGTTTTGAAATATTAACTAAATACACTTTATTTTGAAATGAACATATGTCATATATAGAGATAAGGTTATGTGTACTTTGTGTTTTATTATTGCATTGTTTATTTTGAGTTATTTTTCATGTCTTTAAGTTATTTTATTGGTTTCATGTTATTATGTATTGGTGTTTCTTTAAATGTGAGTATGTTCCATGTTTCTTGTGGGTGGAACCCCCAAAAGGTGGGGCCACCTTTCCATCTTCATTTAGGAACTGCCCCAGCCCTACTAAGGCTGTGGAGACAATAGGCTCAGTGAGGATCATTGTGAGGTTATTGTGAGTATACTGGTCATGATTGGGTTTTTAAATAGTTTGCTCTCCATTAGAATTCTAAACTAAATTGTGTTTCTGAGACTTGTTCACTGTGGATTTCCTTTTTGGCAACTTATTTAATGCTTCTGGTTGCTCTGTGGAGCTTTTGTTACCATTTGTTGTTTTTTTTTTTAAATATATCTTTTTATAACCAAGTGTTTATTTGTCCATCTGTGTGCAAGCTAAGGTTTATGGTTACCCTCCGCTTGTGGGGCTTTTTGAGATATTTTGGGACTTTTAAGGTTATGTCGAGGCTAACATCCCATTTATGCTTGTGAAGCCTGAGACCACTGGAGTGGTTGTTAGCACATCAGAGTGAGGCTTTTTTCAGGCAGATAGTGGAGGCCTGTCGTGGGCAGTGAAGCCATTTGGAGGCCTCAAACCTATTTTGCATTCATGTAATCTCCAATTATGAACAATATGAAGCAGCCCATCCCATCACCATTGATGACCAGGTACAGGTAGAGTTGTAGCCAATTCATTTGAAACTTGGCTCAACTATCACTTGGTAAAACTATATTGTTGGCATTGTCCAACACTCTGTTTCTCGCCACACCCCAAAGACATGCAGTTTAAAATATCTAACTCTCTAAGGCTGGTTCCTTTGAGGAGCCCAGTGCAGTCTGAATGCTCAACTGCTTCAAATTCACCCTCATCCATGTTAAATAATGAATACACAGATGGACAAAAACTGTAGCCATGTTCATTGAAATCAGAGGATGAGTGCTATGTAGCTTTTCATTTGTTAGAACTTCATATGGCACTGTATTAAAAAGTGATTAATCTTGTTATCATTTCAGTTCGCTCTTTTTACTGTGTGACACTACAACTTAAGAAGATTGCAAATTGCAGATGACCAGTCACATCACTGCTTTCTCAAAAGCATGAATGAATCGTGCATTTTTATTTCTAAATTATTTCCAAAATGGGATAAAAATGCCAATAACAAAAGCTGCTTTGTGCATTGAATGAACAATGGGTGTTCCCTGCTAAAGTTAAAACCATGCAATATATTTAAATAACAGGCATGATTCCATGAGTTTCAAGGTGAAATCTAAGGCCCATATTTAATAAAAGTATTAGCCAATAAATTGTTAATGGTATATTTATGAAAAGACTTAGTAATATAAATATTTAAGTCCTTAAATCAAAGCACATTTACAGTCATGTGAAAAAGTAAGTACAGCCCATGAATTTTTTTTTCTTTTTTAACAAGTGTGATTTGATACTCATTTAAAGAGGATCTTTAGATAAAGATGACATAAAAAAATTGAATAAAATGATTTTGCTATAGTTTATTCAAAGAAAGATAAATAGATACTATATGCCATTTCTGTACAGCCCTGGTATTGCCTCCTTTAATAGAAACAATCTCAAGTAGGCATTTCCTATAACTGCCTACCAGTCTCTGATAGCAACTGGGAAAATGTTTTTCCCATTCCTACATATAGAATTCCTTCAGCTTTGTGATGTTTGAGTGGTGTCTTATGTACATGGCCTGTTTCAGATCCCCTCACAGCATCAAATATGGGATTTGACTTGCCTGAACAGTTTATTTCTTTCTTTTCACCCATTCCTTGGTGGATTTACTGGTATGTTTAGGGTCACTGTCGTGTTGTGAGGTCCACTTTCATTTGAGCTTCAATTTTTTTGACACTTGGTCTAGCATCATCCTCAAACAACCAATGGAAAAATGAATAATTCGTAGTAGTTTCTAAAATAGTGAGTTGACCAGGTGCTGATGCAGCAAAACAGATTTGAAACATAAAATTTCCACCATCATGATTTACAGTTGTTATCAGGTTCTTTTGATCAAATATGGACACTACAGTTTACTTCATTTTCCAAAAAAGTGCATGTTAGGTGAGTTGGTAATTCCAGAGTTTCCATGTGTCCTTCAAAGGACTGGTGTCTAATCCAGTGTTGGTTTTTGTTGCTTTGCTCCTCACATCAGTGTTCAGGGTTATTTTGGGTTGGAGATTTATGTTGTTTTGTGACTGATTTGTTTTGATGTTAGATCTTCAATTCAGACGTTGAGGGTTCTTTCAGTAGAGCCTTTACAAAATTCTTTTTCTTTCTTATAAATATGGAGAACTTTATATAAGGTCTACAGATGTGTTTTTATATAAAACACAAGAACAAAGTGTACAATAGACTTACAGTAGCAATGTATCTGTATTGCCCATATCCTTTTCCCATTATTCTCAGCAGCAAGGCCAGTTACATTATAACATAAAAAAGTTAAGTGTGTACCTTAAGAATTACCTACACATCTAGTGCCCTATTTATATACTACCTATAAAAATTTCAAAAAATATTTTCATTTTAAAAGTTTTCGAATTTTGCATAATGCAGTTTGAAATGCCTTGCCACACTACAAGGGTCCAAGAATTAAAACTCCACATGTGCATTTCAAAGCCCCGCGTCAGTACATGGAATTGTTATTTTTCCTGATTTTTACATATCTTCATAGGCGCCATCTATAGGGGGCAATCCTGGATCTATTTTATGGAAAAGCCGTAATGATAATGATGGTAAAATGGTGTCATATATGATATTTTTTTTAGTTTATAGTTTTTCAAGTGATTCATATCCAATGTAACTGTATAGCGATATCCTGAATCTGTAAAATGAATAAATTAATTATCTGACAGATCTGATCTAATAAACAATAAATACCAGCTGGTCAGCTCATGATAGCTTTCTTGCTGTTTGTTTGGTTTTTTTTGTTTGTTTGTTCTTTTTTTGCATTTCAAATTTCTCTTTGACAACCAAATTTATATCACTTATATCACTTGAGTGAATGGATTTAGAACATTAAAACATTAGAACAATCTAAAAGAGAACAAGCCATTCAGCCTAACAAAGCTTGCCAGTCCTAAAAAACTGTTTTTCTGCAGGTTGTTTGCAGGTAGCCAAGAATTTCTTGGAATTCAGTTATTAAGTCAATTAGGAACATGTAACTTTACGTTATCCAGAATTAATTACATTTTGTTCAGAATCCACACTTTCATAATATAGTACCCTTCAAAGTGATGACCTCAGTAGATACAAAAGTTATTGTTTATGAATCAAAATTTTCACTGTTCTATTCTTTTTACAATAGACAGAGTGAAAAGCTTTGCCAGCTTAATCTCTTTTCAAGCTATGTTAATCTTTAATGTTTATAGTAAATGGATATTCAATATCTGACCTTAATAGGTTAAAATATGTTGTTTTTTTATCTTTTGAGCTCACAATTGAAACCTTTAACATTCCAGCTTACAGATTTTAATAATTTGTAAATGTTATGTAGCTTTTGTATTTTAGGGTAATTTTTCTAGGCAGCTTTCAAAAGAATTGTGCATTCTGTCTTGCTTTCTTTTGAAACGTTTCAGCTAGCCAAGCCTTGCAACCAGTATTGTCTCAAAATGACACTGTGAGTATGGTAAATGTAACTTTTTAAAACTCCCTTCACGTTTTATTCTCCAGCTTAGCCTTCAAAATATCAGCTAAGACTGAATCCTTCTAAGTCCCAGTCCTCTGACATGTTCTGAAGCCAAACACTCCTAAAAATGTGTATACCACAGCCACAGTTTTGATACAAAGTGAATTAAATTTTTTTTCTTTTATTCATATTTTGCAGTCTTTTTGTTGTATCTCTGCTGACTTTGTCCAATGTCAATGGATTCGAGCTAGCTGCTGTGGACATCTCACATGTCAATGTAGTGATTAGATGTGATTTTGCTTAAAAGTGAAGTCTTGAAATAAATTCTAGTTGGAACATTATCTAAAAAGTTGACAAAAGTTGAACTTGTGGAATAATGAAAGGTTTTGTTACACAAATATTTTCCAATTACCAATGAAAGGCCTATAATAAATGAGCAACTTCCTTTAAAGGTTTCTGCTTTGTGGATTTAACTCTAATGATGCACTTCTTTTTTTAGAGTTGCTATTGTTGGTTACACAATAGTTTTGATGTTTTGGTAGCAGAGATATACTGTAAATACATTATACGCTTAGGAAAAATTATATGTATTAGGTTTTCTTTTACTGATGTTGCAATTTTTTTCAGTGTTTTATTTTGTCTTGCAGTTGTTTTCTGCTATAGCCGCTGTTGTTAATTGTATATATTTTTGCTCTTTTACCATAGTTTGCAAATGGTTTCTTTTATTTGAAACAATTTCATTGAATACTTGTGATGAAACATTTTGAGAAGGTGAGATAATAACACATTAAGAGCCACTAGTTATTGTTTTACTTGCAGTGGTCTCACTCTTGGGATTTCTGTTTGTCTAGCTATGTTCTTTACTTAGTTTTCCAATACCTGTACTACAAGAAAAATAAGACTTCCTTCATCTTTCTTCTAGGAATCCCTAGAGCAAATATGTTCTCAATGCTAGGAAGGGGAGTTATAATACAAGCTAGAAATAATGGCTAAAATTGTGTTACTGAATCAAAGAATTCAATGCCAATCTTATGACATGTTGATATCAAAAATCTAGAAGTAATGCTAAACAAGGGATACAGAGAATAAATAAGAACAATAAATTTTAACACCCATAATCAAAACTTGTATGACAGTTTGGGAAAGTCATTTCTTGTTCCAGAATTACTGTGCCCCTATGCAAAAAACCAGGTCCATAAAGACATGGCTTGATGTGCTTGATGTGATGACCTGAACTGAACACTAACCTCAACCCTTTTGAACACATTTATGATGAATTGGAATGCTGATTGTGAGCCAGGTCTTCTTGGTCAACATACGTACCTGACCACACAAATTCTCTTTTGGTTAAATGGGCACTAATTCCCATACACTGGAAAACCTTGTGAAAAGCCCTCCCAGAAGAATATAGGTTACTGTAATCGCAAAACATGGGGATATCCCCATATAAATGACTGCGAGTTTGGAATGAGATGTCCAGCAAGCCAATATAAATATGATTATGTGAGCGTCCACAAACGTTTAGCCATATGGTATAAATGAGATGGACAGGTGGAGCTTATAAAGTGGTCTGAATATAAATTTGCAGTTGCACTTAATACTTTAAACATTTCAGACTAAATTTGACTTCAAAAAAATCAAAACTCAAAGGTAATTGGGGGCACATACAATTGCTGTAAACTGAAGTTAAACAGGATAGCATAGCTGTCTGGCCCAGTGTTGTGTGAACATTTTTCTTGTGCCCACCATTCTCAAGAAATGCAAGTTAGGTTGATTGGTGTGTTTACATTGGCCCGATATAAGTACAGCAGGTAGTGGTGTGCTCTGCAATGGACTGGCATAACATGATTCTTATCTTGGATTTGTGGGTTCAGAAAGTAAATGGATGATGTTCCAGAGGGAAGAAGTCCAAATTGGTGAGGAGAGAAACATGTACAATCACTCTAATAGCTCTGATCTATATATTTTCAGAGAACATAGAAACATTTTGTGCAGCTTTCAACCATATAACATATTCATTTATTGACTGTCAGCACTGATTTATAAAAAGTATAAAAGTGCTCCTACATTTTAAATACTGATACTTACAAAATTGTTACAAAAATGTATCCTTCTATCAGATCTGCTTAATCTAATTTCAGGCTCACAATTATGCACACTGTGGGCAAGTTAGAGTTCCCAGTCAACCTAACATACATGCCTTTAAACACTGGAAGGAAGAAAACTGAAGTGCATGGAAAAAATCCACATTGACTTATAATTGTGACAGGGGCTGGTGTTTGAACTCTCCTGGAAGTGTGAGACTAACCACTGCCCCATCAGCACAATTACAGACTAACAAAAACAGTTCATGCCAAGTTTGTCAGGGAACTGTGTGCTTAACAATAACATATACTGTATTGTTTTATCATGTTATCAGAACACATGTGACATGCAGCTAACACATAAGGAACCAACTAACTAATAGGGAATTGAAAGAAATGTTAAAACTAGCTATACAGCTATTACCTGTAACCTCTTACCTGTCTCACTGTCCATATTGTACCCTGCATATTCAACCCCAGGAACCTCTAATGGCAGGTAGTTTGTTGACTGTGACAGTGTTTACTCCATTACTTCAACTCAGTTTACTGTTAATAGAAGCCTTTACTAAAGTGTCTTTTGTACCCTTGATGGACCGCACCTAGACAAGGAATGACAAATATCTTCTCATCTCACTAAGGCTTCAGACATTCACCAAAAAATCAGAAGAATTATAGCATTTGAGGGTTCCTCTAGAGTGCCTCTTTCTTTTGCACGATTTGGCTCAAAAACTAATCTCCACATCATCATTTCATAACAGACTTAAGTTTCGAGTTTGGTATTTTTCTAATCTGCCATTTAAGCTCTACACCATCCACAAGAAACTGTGACACACACAGACAGACACACACCCATCATCGAGATATCAGTGTTTTCGGTATCTGGGGACCCTATCATGTCGAGATCCTTTGAAAACAGGAGATCAAGATTTTTGACAAATCTAAAGCTTTTGCTCCTACCCCATAATTGATAGGTTATGGTGGGGGAGGGCACAAAGCACAAAAAAACAGCATTTGCCTTTGTAATTGAGGATGAATAAGAAACAGGGATTTCGTATTCTAAATAAATGAGTTTTACTTACTGGCTCCTCGACAAATGCTGTGATTGAGCTCGGCATAACCGTTGGCCATCCGGGGGAACTTGGTTCGATTTTAAATAGAAAGTTGCTTGAGGTGTGTTGCAGCACATGGTGTGAATGTGCCAGCGTCTACCTGGATAGGCGTGGGCGGTAGACAGGGGTGGCAGATTGGCTGGATAATCTTGCTGAGTATATTTAAGAAGTTGGCGGTCAACAGGGGTCATCAGTGGACCTAAAGGCATGGTGGAGTTAAGCACAGCTGAGCTATAGAAGGAACAGTTGTTTTACTTGATGGGTTCATAAATATTTTCTTTTTGTACATATGTATCTCTGAGTGATGGTTTTGGTGGAGGTATATATACATTTTTGGCTTTGAAATATTTTTTCTTTTTGGATTGGTGCAATTATTTTTCTTTTTTGTATATACACACATACTAGATTTTTCTTGTACATAGTTTTCTCTGTTTTTTTTTGCCTTTTTGAGGATCTTCCTGAGCCAGGAATAAAGAAGGAAGACTAACCATGATTTTGCATGTGTAGTTTTTGTATATAGAACTGTGGGATTGCATTTTACTTACCGTAAATACACTTTTTTTCTTTTCCTCTTTTTGTCTCTATTTGCTTTTTGATAGAGTGTCAGTGATGAAGGAATGTGCAATAAAGCCCACCTAACACTGCTGTGTTTTTGTTGTACAGCACTCTTGTAAATAAAATTGCACCTTTCACTCTTCAATTTTGGTCCGTGTCTCTTCTTTCCTCTGATCCTGTTTGGCTAATGATCTATCTGATGTCCAGAGTATAGGTTAGGGTCATTTTCCCACTACTAGGGATATCACATTTGAACTCTTTGTTATGCTCCTCAAACCATTTGCCCATTACCCTGCTGAAAGAGGCCACTGCCATTAGGGACTATATGGTCTGCAATAATTTTCAGGGAGGTGGTACCTGTCAAAATAACATCCACATGAATGCCAGGACCCAAAGGTTCCCAGGAGAATATTGCCCTGAACATTACACTGCCTCTGCTGGCTTACTTTCCTCCTATAGATTATCCTGCTGCTATCTCTACACCATGGAAATGACACATATTCAACCAGCCTTCCACATGATCTAAAAGAAAATGTGATTCATCAAACCAGACCACCTTCTTCTATTGCTCCTTGGTCCAGTTCTGATGCTCATGTGCCCTTTGTAGGCACTTTTGGCAGTAAGGCAGGGGTCAGTATGGGCACTCTGACCAGTCTATGGCTACGCAGCAAGCTATGGTGCACTGTGTGTTCTGAAACCTTTCCCTCATGGCCAGCATTAAGTTTTCCAGTAATTTGTGCTACAGTAACTCTTCAGTGGGATCAGACCCAATGAGTAGCCTTCACTTGTCATGTGCATCAGTGATGCTTGGGTCCCCTTGACCCTGTCGCCTGTTCATGGTTTGTCCTTCCTTGAACCACTTTTGGTAGGTACTAATCACTACATACTGGGAAAACCCTACAAGACCTGCTGTTTTGGAGATGGTTTGACCCAGGCATCCATTACAATTTGGCCTTTGCCAAAGACACTCATATCCTTACACTTGCCCATTTTTCCTTCTTCCAAAACATCACCTTCTATAACTGACTGTTCACTGGCTGCCTAATATATTCCTCTCCTTGACAGGTGCCATTGTAATGAGATAATCAATGTTGTTCACCTGACCTGTCAGTGGCTATAATGTCATGGCTGACCAGTGTACATCTGCAGAATATAGTAGTAGCCACTTTATCTTGAAGAGAATTCATTTTAAGAAATTTTGTTGGGCTAAAATTGGAAGCTCAAACTGTTGAGCATTCACTATACATTAGAAGCACAAGATGGCAGCAAAGAACCATCAGCAGCAAGAGCTGAAAATTGACTATTGAACTAGCAGAGGGCATTCTTACTTAATTATTTTGTAATCTAGGTACAAAAAGAGTATAGTATTAAAATTTGAGTTTTGAGTACAGAACTACTGCATTAAAGCTACCAATAAATAATATTCTTTATAGTCCTACAACAATTATAATCTGTTGGCTTTATTTTCCTGTCTTCTTTTAGTGACTGGCTTCTTTTTTAAATTTATTTTTAATTGTTATGTGATATATTGCACCAATATATTGTCTATACCCATAGGCTGTTGTTGTAGCAAAATATTAATATAATGTGCATCAAATACTAGGACTGCTTATATCAGGTCTGCATCACTAATTATCCACCATATCCATTTGCAGCCCCTTGTTGTTTCTCTAGAGAAGCCATGTGAAACGCATAAAGATGCACTATTCTGTATAATTTCATAGCAATAACCATTAGCTTATCCTATTTCCAAAAAAATCTCTCAAAAGTATGACTTTTTTTTTCTTCTTGTACAGTGTCATCCTTTCACAAACCTTTACTCAGAGCTGCAGTTCTGGGGTTTACAAAACATACTTTCCAGTAATTTTTGATAAGTCATCTTTTACAAAGAAGAAGAGTTTACTTAATTAAAGTAAATGGGGGAAAAAATAGTCTAATGTCTTGTCTGCCAGGTGAGCATGATCGCCCACTTTCCCCCAAAACCTTTAAAATATATTCACTTACACCATCTTTTTATGTCAGTTCTTCAGTTGTTTATTCACCTCTGTCCCCTTTCCTCCTCTTGATACTCTTCACTGTAACTCCCATTCTGGCTTTAAGGCTGCTGGTTTTGATCAATTAGATAATTAACTGGTTTGTTTTTATCTCTGTTGGTCTCTCATAATTATTCAGGTATGATGTGTGTCTGGTCACTTTAATTCAATGGCCCTGATTGAGCCCTAAAGTGTGACTTCCAGCTGGCTTTGGGCAAGCAACACTCTGCTTCCAACATGTTAAAATGGCAATGTTTACAGATTCTGTATCCCTTGGCTACTGTATGAGGAATCTGGTGTATTTACCAAAAAAGAAGAGAGGCTTAATAACTCTTCTTTTAATTAATTGAATCTACTTCTGCAATTCAAAATATAGTACCTATTATTCTGGTACAATTTTCTCATAGTAAAAAGATTTCTTTGTAATATTTTTGTTTTATACATAATCATTTCCTGGACATCACCATAAAACCACCCTACGGATGTTATGCTGTTTTCTTGAACAGTGTATTATTTGCTATCCAGAAATGTTACAACAATGTTTTATATACAGAATCAGTGCAAAATGCTAATGCTAACAAATATTAGTAAAAACCAAAAACCTATTTAAAAAGTAAAGTCTGACAAAGTTCTTATTTTCATACTGTCAATATGGGTGCATAAAAAGAGGGGAACAACGAATAAACAATTTACTCATAGAAGAAATAAAAACTACTAGAAATGTCACTGTTTTAAGGGAATTTGCTAAGCACTGCACAAAACATCAGGATTCATGAACTTCATCCCTGGACCCCTACAGGTGTACAGCTCTTTACATTTTGCTTTTTGGTCATATGCTCAGATTGCACATAGTGTAATTATATCCAAGGTGGACAGTGCCTGTGTCATAAGAGAAAAGAATTAAGGTGATTGACGGAAGGAAATTGATTGCATTGAGAAACCAAAAAGATATTCAAAAATGATACAATGTCATGATACAATTTCAAAACCAGAAAGACTAAACACACAAAAGATGGGCAAAAACGAAACTCGAAGTCAAAGGTGAAAAGTAGTACAGTAGCCTTACATAATCTTGTTCCATCTTATATTTCGGAATGTCTTACACCTTACACTCCAAATTGTAACCTTAGATCTTCAAATGAGTGTCTACTTAGAATTCCAAGAGCTAAACTTAAAAGAAGTGGTGAGGCGGCCTTCTGCTGTTATGCACCTAAAATCTGGAATAGCTTACCGACAGAAATTTGCCAGGCTGATACAGTGGAGCACTTTAAAACACTGCTGAAAACACATTACTTTAACATGACTATCTCATAGCTCCATTTTAGTTTAATCCTGATGCTCTGTATATTCAATTAATTATCATTATTATTCATGGTGACTCCAAAATCCATACTAACCCCTATTCTCTCTTCTGTTCTTTTTCCAGTTTTGTGTGGTGGCGATCTGCGCCACCACCACCTAATCAAAGCACCGTAATATCCCTACATTGATGGATTAATGGCCAGAAGTTTCCATGACCATCATCATCAAATTCTTCCATGAGAACCCTGAATACAATGGGGACTGATTGAGGTCATTTATGTTAGGTAGAATGCCTAGAGGGGGCTGGGCGGTCTCGTGGCCTGGAACCCCTGCAGATTTTATTTTTTTCTCCAGCCGTCTGGAGTTTTGTTTTGTTTTTTCTGTCCTCACTGGGCATCGGACCTTACTTTTATTCTATGTTAATTAGTGCTCCCTAATTTTAATTCTTATTTATTTTGTCTTTTTTCTCTTTCTTCATCATGTAAAGCACATTGAGCTACATTATTTGTATAAAAATGTGCTATATAAATAAATGTTGTTGTTGTTGTTGTTGTAGATATTAATGTGATTAGAAATCCGTTCCTTAACTGAAGTATTTTGTGTTGTATTTTCTGGTTTTAGTTTTTCTTTTGTCAGGTATGAGTTATGTGAACGCAAAATTTCCATGGCCATGTCGTGCTGTCATGTGGTTATTTCCTTCTATTGGTTTCAGTGGTGCTTCAGGGTACCACATGTTCCTATTGGTCAGGATTCTCGTGACTACGGATCAGCCCTGGGGTCAAGCCAATTACACCTAGGTTAAATATGGTTGTACAACTTATATCCAGGATCCCTTGGAGGATAATTCAAAACAAAAGTAACGTCCTTGTGCATAATGATTAGTGGCAAAAAATGGTCGAAAATCAATCAGGTAGTTAGATTACGCTTTGGGTTATTGATTTCTGTTCCTTTGATTTGATTTGATTTTTTTTTTTTTGTTCACCATCATTGCGTTTGCTTCTCTCAATGTTTAGTGCTCACAATGATCCAGTGGGGCTTAGTCCTTATCACTTTGCAGCAGATTTTCATATGAAAATACTTTGACCCCATGTGAAGCGCACTGCCATGTTTTATTGCAAAATACATTATGGGACTTTCTATCACATGATCAGCTGCAGCAACAGCAACTGTAAACAACATGATGGTTTCCAAGAAAAAATGTAAATGGTGTTGCACAAAACCAAAATATTAAGAAAAACAATTCACTTTATGAAACACATATAGTAATAATGCCTACCCTCATAAAGCCATGACAAATGTAGCCTCAATACTGATTCCCTCAACAGAAAGATCATTAAAAATAAAGTGACAATTTTCTCCAGTTGAGAACTGGAGGTGCAAACATGGAAAATCAGTGGTATTAGACCACCAAAAAGCTTCAATAAAAGTTTTTATTGGCAAGGCCCAAGGTTATTATAGTTAATGAAAACTAAAATCAAAACTTAAACTATTAATAAAAAACATTTTCGTAAACTGAAATAAAATAATTAACAAAATGGAAATGAAAAACTAAAACTATATGAAACTGTTACAGTAGCTGAAAAGACTAACTGAAGTAAAATAATAATTTACTAAATATATTTTTAATTTTCGTAACAACTGGACTTACGTAAGAGCTAACCTGGGCTGCAGGGGTCCCAAAATTAATTATAATATGTTAATAACAATTTCATATTTGGTTTTTCAATAAATATTCCTGCCATTAGTCTTTAATCCTTGTAACTTTTAATTCTAAAACAGAAAGTCATCCACCATGAGCTGCCCACATATATTCATCCAGTGAAAGGCGGCTGGTGATGGAGGGTAGGTGATCACACAGCATTTGCAGTGACAGAGCAAGATTAAAATGAGTATGTAAAGCGTGTGATGAAGAAAGCAGTTTACTGTGTGATAACAATGCCAGTTCTTCAGGAGCTGATAGTGACAGCATGACAGATTCTTGTTCAAGTGTTAGTGAAGCATATCAAGGTGATGGTTTTGCTTTGACCTGGAGGTGGGGCTCGTTGGCGAGCGCCTGGTGGCGGGGCTTGCACCCATGGGGCTCGGCCGGGCACAGCCCGAAGAGGCAACGTGGGTCCCCCTTCCCATGGGCTCACCACCTATGGGAGGGGCCAAGGAGGTCGGATGCAGTGTGAGTTGGGTGGTGGCCGAAGGCGGGGACCTTGGTGGTCCGATCCTCGGCTACAGAAGCTGGCTCTTGGGACGTGGAACGTCACCTCTCTGAAGGGGAAGGATCCTGAGCTTGTGCGTGAGGTTGAGAGGTTCCGGCTAGATATAGTCGGGCTCACCTCAACGCACAGCTTGGACTCTGGAACCAATCTCCTTGAGAGGGGCTGGACTCTCTACCACTCTGGAGTTGCCCCCGGTGAGAGGTGCCAAGCGGGTGTGGGTATACTTATTGCCCCCCGACTTGGAGCCTGTACATTGGGGTTTACCCCGGTAGACGAGAGGGTAGCCTCCCTCCGCCTTCGGGTGGGGGGACGGGTCCTAACTGTTGTTTGTGCGTATGCACCGAACAGCAGTTCAGAGTACCCACCCTTTTTGGAGTCCCTAGAGGGTGTGCTAGAGGGCATACCTTCTGGGGACTCCCTCGTACTGCTGGGGGACTTCAATGCTCACGTGGGCAATGACAGTGAGACCTGGAAGGGTGTGATTGGGAGGAATGGCCCCCCCGATCAGAACCCGAGTGGTGTTTTGTTATTGGACTTCTGTGCTCGTCACGGATTGTCCATAACAAACACCATGTTCAAGCATAGGGGTGTTCATATGTGCACTTGGCACCAGGACACCCTAGGCCTCAGTTCGATGATCGACTTTGTGGTTGTGTCGTCGGACTTGCGGCCACATGTCTTGGACACTCGGGTGAAGAGAGGGGCGGAGCTATCAACTGATCACCACCTGGTGGTGAGTTGGCTTCGATGGTGGGGGAGGATGCCGGTCAGGCCTGGTAGGCCCAAACATGTTGTGAGGGTCTGCTGGGAACGTCTGGCAGAGCCCCCTGTCAGAAGTAGCTTCAACTCCCACCTCCGGCAGAACTTCGACCATGTCCCGAGGGAGGTGGGGGACATTGAGTCCGAATGGGCCATGTTCCGTGCCTCTATTGTTGAGGCGGCTGACCGGAGCTGTGGCCGTAAGGTGGTCGGTGCCTGTCGTGGCGGCAATCCCCGAACCCGTTGGTGGACACCGGCAGTGAGGGATGTCGTCAAGCTGAAGAAGGAGTCCTACCGGTCCCTTTTGTCCTGTGGAACTCTGGAGGCAGCTAATAGGTACCGGCAGGCCAAGCGGAATGCAGCTTCGGTGGTTGCTGAGGCAAAAACTCGGGCATGGGAGGAGTTTGGGGAGGCCATGGAGAACGACTTTCGGACGGCTTCGAGGAGATTCTGGTCCACCGTCCGGCGTCTCAGGAGGGGGAAGCAGTGCAGTGTCAACACTGTATATGGTGGTGATGGTGCGCTGCTGACCTCGACTTGGGACGTTGTGAGTCGGTGGGGGGAGTACTTCGAAGACCTCCTCAATCCCAATAACATGCCTTCCAATGAGGAAGCAGAGCCTGGGGACTTGGAGGTGGGCTTCCCCATCTCTGGGACTGAGGTCACCGAGGTGGTCAAAAAACTCCTTGGTGGCAGGGCCCCGGGGGTGGATGAGATACGCCCAGAGTTCCTCAAGGCTCTGGATGTTGTAGGGCTGTCTTGGTTGACACGTCTCTACAACATCGCATGGACATCAGGGACAGCCTCCCTGGAAAAGTCTATTCGGGGGTTCTGGAGAGGAGGGTCCGTCGGATAGTCGAACCTCGGATTCAGGAGGAACAGTGTGGTTTTCATCCTGGTCGCGGAACAGTGGACCAGCTCTACACCCTTAGCAGAGTCCTGGAGGGTGCATGGGAGTTCGCCCAACCAGTCTACATGTGTTTTGTGGACTTGGAAAAGGCGTTCGACCGTGTTCCTCGGGGGATCCTGTGGGGGGTGCTCCGGGAGTATGGAGTACCGGACCCCCTGATAAGGGCGGTTCGGTCCCTGTACAACTGGTGTCAGAGCTTGGTCCGCATTGCCGGCAGTAAGTCGAACCCGTTTCCAGTGAGAGTTGGACTCCGCCAGGGCTGCCCTTTGTCACCGATTCTGTTCATAACTTTTATGGACAGAATTTCTAGGCGCAGCCAGGGTGTTGAGGGGGTCCGGTTTGGTGGACTCAGGATTGGGTCACTGCTTTTTGCAGATGATGTTGTCCTGTTTGCTTCATCAGGCCGTGATCTTCAGCTCTCTCTGGATCGGTTCGCAGCTGAGTGTGAAGCGGCTGGGATGGGAATCAGCACCTCCAAATCCGAGACCATGGTCCTCAGCCGGAGAAGGGTGGAGTGCCCTCTCAGGGTTGGGAGCGAGATCCTGCCTCAAGTGGAGGAGTTCAAGTATCTCGGGGTCTTGTTCACGAGTGAGGGAAGAATGGAGTGTGAGATCGACAGGCGGATCGGTGCGGCGTCCGCAGTGATGCGGGCTCTGCATCGGTCTGTCATGGTGAAAAAGGAGCTGAGCCATAAGGCAAAGCTCTCAATTTACCGGTCGATCTATGTTCCTACCCTCACCTATGGTCATGAGCTATGGGTAGTGACCGAAAGAACGAGATCGCGAATACAAGCGGCTGAAATGAGTTTCCTCCGCAGGGTGTCTGGGCTTTCCCTTAAAGATAGGGTGAGAAGCTCAGTCATCCGGGAGGGGCTCAGAGTAGAGCCGCTGCTCCTCCGCATCGAGAGGAGTCAGATGAGGTGGCTCGGGCATCTGATCAGGATGCCTCCTGGACGCCTCCCTGGGGAGGTGTTCCGGGCACGTCCAACCGGGAGGAGGCCCCGGGGAAGACCCAGGACACGCTGGAGGGACTATGTCTCCCGGCTGGCCTGGGAACACCTCGGGATTCTCCCGGAAGAGCTAGAAGAAGTGGCCGGGGAGAGGGAAGTCTGGGCATCTCTGCTCAAGCTGCTGCCCCCGCGACCCGACCTCGGATAAGCAGAAGAGAATGGATGGATGGACGGATGGATGGTTTTGCTTTGAATATGCTTGGCAAACTTTTAAAGTTGCCATTCACTGGATCGCCGGGGCCCAAGAGAGAAGTATTAGATACAGATAACCCCTTACAGAATTTCAGTCTGTTCATAAATGACGGCAACGTTAGCTGTAATTCTGACTAACCCAAGCCCAATTCAGTATGTACAGAGCAACTATTAAACAGCAGTACACACTAAGCCAAATTCCAGGCTGCATGAGTCTGATGTCAATTAAGATGAACGACTGCGTTTCTTGCTGCTTCTTGTATATCAAGATGTAATTCAAATGCCTGAGGTCGGAATGTGCTGGTCAATAAAACCTTTACCGGATGTACAGAAAAATCACGAGTGAGTAATGTTTCAGTTTATTTCTCTGGTGCCTGTGTTTCCTTGACAATAATCCACTTACTACTTCGCACAGGAGAAATCCTTTTTGTAAATAAAACGGTACTGATCAAGAGACTGACAGTCAACATGCAAGATCAGCATATTGTTGCTGACCAATCACTTTTGCTTTAAAAAGGTAATTTAACAATGAAGCAATACAGACATTGTAAAATACCTGAGTTGGCAATGTCTCTACTGAACTACAGGTAGGTAGGCGAAGAGAGTCTGCCATCTGGTGAAAAACTAAAACTACTAACGTGTTTTTGTAGTTATTCTGTATTTATTAATTTATCTTTTTTTAGTTTTACATTTACGGCTCACAATACCTGATATTGTGAAAATAATCCTGTGGCAGAATTATGTTTTAAAATATTTGTCTCACTCTTTTCAATCTTTCTCTTACTCTCAAAATAGATAATTGAAATATCATACTCTTTTTTGTTCTTAACATCAGCCATGTCATACATATTGCATATATATAGTATTGTTGCAAGAGGCTGGCACCCTGTTCAGGGATTTTTCTTGAGTTGCATCCAAAGCTGCTGGGACAGGCTCCAGGTTTCCTGAAATCCTGCTCTTGATGAGCGAGTTTAAAGGCCTGCAGGTGGCAAAATTCGGTCTATAAATTGTATGTGCTTGAGATGGAATCAAAGATCAATATGGCTGATAGAAAACAACAAAGCCCAGTGTGGGATTTTTGAATACAAAATTAAAGGTATTAATCAAATCAAATCAAATCAAATAGCCTTTTATTGTCAATTCACTATATGTGCAGAACATACAAGAAAATCAAAATACTGTTTCTCTCTCATCTTCGTAGTACAATAAAATATAAAAAAAAGTATAAAAGTATAACATATAAGATAAATAACATTAGAACTTGTAACGTAGACCTGTATACAATGTGTAATAATCAGTAGTGCAAAAGCAGTACAGTAAAAAATGAGAAGGTGCATTATAGAGTAACTTATGAGATGTACAAAAAGACAGACAGTTAGCAGCAGATGTAATATTGAGTCTTTATATAATACCAGCTGAAGTAGGGTACTTGGTAGATAGTGACTCTTGCTATGGTCCAGGAGCAAGGGGGGAAGGTAGTGGGCAGAGTTCAGCATCCTGACAGCTTGGTGGATGAAGCTGTTAGACAGTCTTGTGGAGTGGGCCCGGATGCTCCGGTACCTTTTTCCTGAGGGGAGGAGGCTAAAAAGGGAGTGTAAGGGGTGGGAGGAGTCACCAGCAATGCTGATGGCTCTATGAGTGAGACGGGTGTGGAAAATGTCCTTGAGGGAGGGCAGTGGGGCACCAATGATATTACTGGCCACATCCACTATGTGTTGGATGGAGTTCCTACAGGAGGCACTGCAGCCTCCATACCACGCAGGGATGTAGCTGGTGAGGATGATCTCAATTGTGCCCCAGTAGAAAGAGCACATGATGGGGGGTGAAACTTGTGCTCTCCTCAGTTTGCGTAGGAAGTAGAGGTGAGTTTGAGCTGTGATGTGGTGTTATCTAACCAGAAGAGTTCCTCGGAGATGTACATCCCCAGGAACATGGTGCTACTCACCCTTTCCACAGCTGCACCGTCAATGGTCAGTGGGGAGTGCTGTGAATGACCTCTCCTGAAATTGACCACAATCTCTTTGGTCTTTCCCATGTTCAGGAAGAGATTGTTGTCTTTACACCACTGGACCAGTTGGCTCACCTTGTTTCTGTAGTTGGCTTCATCATTGTTGGTGATGAGGCCAACCACGATTGTATCAACAGCCAAACTTGACAATGTGATTGGAACTGTAGATAGGTACACAGTCGTGTGTGTAGGGTAAAGAGCAAAGGGCTGAGCACACACCCTTGTGGGGCCTCCTGTGCTCAACGTGATGGTCTTAGAAGTGTTATTGCTGACCTGCACATTTTGTGGCCTCCCTGTAAGAAAGTCAAACACCCAGTTGCAGAGAGAGGTCTTGAGTCCCAAATGGCTGAGTTTTTGTATTAGCTGCTGGGGAATGATTGTGTTGAATGCTGAACTAAAATCTAAGAACAACATTCGCACATAGGAGTTCTTTGAGTCCAGGTGGGTGAGGGCTGGATGGAGAGCAGCAGAAATGGCATCCTCTATGGACCTGTTTGACCTGTATGCAAACTGAAATGGGTCATGGGAGGGGGGAAGAATGGAGTTAATACTCTGCATAACCAGCCGCTCAAAGTATTTCATAATGGTGTAAGTCAGTGCTACGGGCCGATAGTCATTATAGCTAGATGAGAGGGGCTTCTTAGGGACAGGAATTATGGTTGTGACTTTAAAACATGTGGGAACAACACCTTGGTCCAGGGAGATGTTGAAGATGTCAGCAAGGACATCCTTGAGCTCCTCAGCACAATCCTTCAAAGCACAACCAGGTATGTTGTGTGGTCTGACTGCATTCCGTGGGTTGATCCTAGAAAGGGTTCTCTTCATGCTGGCTGGGGCCAGACATATGGCCTGCTCGCCCCGGCCGGGAATGGTTTTCAGTGCCAGTGTGCTCTTTTGTGTCTCGAACTGGCCAAAGAAGTCATTTAGGCAGTTAAGCAGTGTGATGTCACCTTCACAGGTCTGTGGTGGGGGTTTGTAATTAGTGAGGGTTTGGATGCCATGCCAGAGAGACTGTGCATCTCTAGTGTTGCTAAAGTGTCCAGATATTTTCTTGCTGTACTGCTTTTTTGCTTGCCAGATGCCACGGGACAGGTTGACTCTGGCTGTTGCTAGTCCTGCAGTGTCACTGGCCCTAAAGGCTGCGTCACGGATCCTTAGAATCCTGTGCACCTCTCCTGTCAGCCATGGCTTCTGATTAGCACAAACAGTGATATTTTTGTAATGGGTGACATCATCAGTACATTTTGCAATGTATGCTATAACCACCTCAGTGTACTCCTCAATGTCTGTGTGGTCATTGCAAGAGGCTGCTTGTTTGAAAATGTCCCAGTCTGTAGTGCTAAAACAATCCCTCAGAGCACTGGGGGCACCCTCTGGCCACACATGTACCTGCTTTTGCATTGGTCTGATGGTTCTCACTCTGGGTCCGTATGCAGGTCTCAGCATGATGGTGATGTGATCAGAGAGACTTGGTGGGGGAGGGGGGAGGCCTTGTAGGCTCCCTTGCAGGTTGTATATACCAAATCCAGTAAATTGTCTCCTCTTGTAGGAAAGTCCACATGTTGGTGTAATTTGGGCAATAAAACTTTTAAATCTGCGTGGTTGAAGTCTTCTGCTGTGATGAGGAATTCATCCGGGTGCTCTGTTTGTTGTTCACTGGTAGAGTTCATTGAGTGCCTCTCTCCTATCGCTGGTGTTAGCGGTTGGAGGGATGTATACAGCGACAAGCAGAATCGATGCATACTCTCTCTGTAGGTAGAAGGGTCGGCACTTAATAATAATAAACTCCACCAGCAGAGAACAGTGTTTATGCACAACAATAGTATTTCTGCACCAAGTGTTGCTAATGTAAACACACACTTCCCCGCCATGAGTCTTACCTCCTTCTATAAAGACTTGGTCGACTCGATAGCAAGTTAGCCCAGCTAGCTGGATCACAGAGTCTGGGATGTTGTCATTAAGCCAAGATTCCATAAAAATAAAAACACAGCAGTTCCTCACATCATGCCGCGCAGATCTCAGAAGCTGAATGTGATCTTTTTATTGTCTAGTGAACATACATTGGCCAGAATGAGAGATGGTATCGCAGGTCTGTACTGTCTAGTGGCTAGCCTAGCTCGGATGCCTCCACGCTTGCCCCACTTCCATTTTCTCTCACACCACTTCCGGTGCCTCCTCTCTGGGTAAGATACAGCAGGCGAGTCTGGTGATGTAATAGTCTGGCGTAGAAGTCCCAGGCCCAGAAGCGTCTCTAGAACTCTCTGGTCCAAGATGTGATGTTTGGTTTTGTGTTTTAAAAGGCAGTGGCGACGATATCTTGTAATCAACGTTTTTAATTGTAGGCACATTGTCTTGGAGCAGAGTATGTTGTGGGCTGTGGATATTTAGAGTATAAAAACCCTCAAACCTAAAAATTCTTTTAAATTTTATCCCAAATTGGCCCATTCTGGGCAAGAAAATGAAAAGATGAAACATGTGAACAGTCAGCACATATTTGCTCAGCACAAATGACATAGAAAATATTTTAAAATTTATAAAATTTTATGTATTCTGTATCTGGTTTTAACAGACAAAAACAAACCCAGATAGTAAACCGTGTAGCGTAGTAAGCGTCCACTAACATTAACCTTGTATTATATCCAAACCCATTAAGTGTACAGTTCTCTGATTGTGAAACAGAACTAAACTCCATAGTAGCTTTTTTAATTTAAACTAAATTAAAACTAAAAATACACAATGAAGGAAAACTAAAACTAAACTGAATTTCCAAGTGAGAGAGAGAGAGAGAGAGGTTAGGAGCATGCGTTCATACAGCGCAATGCTGCACCCACCACATGACAAACCAACTCAGGATCCCAGATTAGGACCTGAGTGCAGCCATACAATGGGTGACACCTCAGCACCACGCTAATTCAGATGGAGTGGAACAGTGTGAAGTTTTTTATGGTGGCTGGAGTGCCAATTCTGCCACCAACTCCAGGTTTTTCCCTGCAGGTTGGAGGGCCTATATGCAGGGCTGGATGCAGGTTAACGTCATAACCAGGACGGAGCAATGGCAGGTTAAGGGTCTTGCTCAAGTGCCCAATGAAGTAAGATCAGAAATAATACTGAAATAAAAACTAATATAAAAAGGCAAAACTATAATAACATTTGCTAGCCTGGAAACACCTCACCCTAGTATGTCATAAACTTATGCTTTGTAGCCTGTTTCTTTAAGAAAATCCATTTGCATACTGTTGTCAGAGTATCATCCCTCATCTCTAGGGTTTCTGGGATTGTGACCTTGACTTTTTCAACCACTGGCATAAAATGTCAGCCTTTCATTAGGCACGTTATGCAATCTGCTGGTAGAATTCCATACTTTCATTTTCATATTGTGTGCTTTCTTTTTTTGTATTGCCTGGTTACAACTTATTGCCTATTATTTGACTTTGATTTTGCCTCTCATCTGGGTTATGGCCACTACGGTTTATTTTATTTTATTTTGTTTTGGCCTTTTGCTGCTTTTCCTGGTTTACTCACAAAATCAGCTTTCCTGTATTCCTGCTGAGTCAGGACACAGTGGGGCTTTGTGATATCCTGTGTAGTGGGAAATTGGCCCCAGCCTGCACTCTGGACATCTGATAGTTCATAAGCTGAACAGAATCAGCGGAAAGAAGAGACACAGAACAAAAATTGAACAGTGAAACATGCAGGTTTATTTACACAAGTGCTGTACGGCAAAAATCACAGTAGTGTCAGGTGGGCTTTGTTTCACAGTCCTTCAGCGCTGACAATCCTTACAAAAGTAAATAAAGAAAAGGACAAAAAGAAGAAAAAAATGGTGCATTTACAATAAAAACCGTGCACTCCTACAAAAACTACACACATGCACACTCCAAAAAATGAAGGTAGTATTCTTTCTCTATCCTGGGTTCAAAATACACAAGAAAATAAATCAAGTGTGTGTATGTACAAAAAGAAAAAAACAATTCCACCAATTCTGAAATAAAAACTATCCCAACACCAAATAAGTATATACACCTCCACCAAAATTAACATCCATCCATTTTCCAACCCGCTGAATCCGAAGACAGGGTCACAGGGGTCTGCTGGAGCCAATCCCAGCCAACACAGGGCACAAATTCGGACATATATATGTACAAAAAGAATATTTACAAAGCTGTCAAATAACACAACTGCTCCTTCAATAGCTCAGCAGTGCTTAATCCTACCTCACCTTTAGGTCCACTGATGACTCCTGTTAGCCAGCAACTCCATTAAAAATAACATTAAAGATTATCCAGCAAATCTGCCACCTCCATCTACCCCACACACCTATCCAGGTAGACGCACACCAGTTGCTGACTCACCAGTAAGCAAAGTAAGTAAATCTCATCTAGCCAGCATGTCCTATCCTATGTGCAGTTCTGTACTGATGCTGTCCTGCCCACGAAGACTTTTAGGGTGTTTCCAAATCAGAAACCATGGCTGGATAGTATGGTGAGGTCCCTGCTTAAAGCCCAGGATGCTGCATATAGGTCAGGCTGGCATATAGCAAAGCCCGAAAAGAACTAAAAAAAGGAATAAACCTGGCAAAATACAGATACAAACAGTGTATCGAGGAGTATTTTGATAACAACAACCCAGGGAATATGTGGAGAGGCATAAAGACCATAACAGATTATAAGCGCAGCGATCAGCACGTCAGCTATGACCCTAGACTCCCTGACACTTTGAACAGTTTCTTTGCACGCTTTGATGCATCTAGCAGCAGGGAGACTGTACATCTCCCTTGGCTGGAGGAGCAGCATCAGCCTGTAGTCCTGCAACTACTCCAAGTGAGGTCCACCCTGAGGAGGATCAACACCAACAGAACTGCAGGACCGGATAAGGTATCGGGTAAGACACTGAAAATATGTGCTGATCAATTGGCAGGAGTCTTTCTGGACATTTTCAACCTTTCTCTACAACTTGCAATGGTCGCTGTCTGCCTCAAATCCTCCACTATTGTGCCAGTGCCTAAAAAATCAGCGGCCACATGCCTTAATGATTACCGCCTTGTGGCTCTGACCCCAGTAATAATGAAGTGCTTTGAGAAAATCCTCCTAAAGTACATCAAGGATGCCATCCCTGCTGGATTTGACAACCATCAGTTCACCTACAGGAGGAACAGATCTACAAAGGATGCTGTCTCAATAGTACTTCACACAGCCCTGACTCATCCGCAGTGCCCTAACACTTATGTTAGGATGCTATTCATCGATTTTAGTTCAGTGTTTAACACCATAATCCCAGACAAGCTGGTACAACAGCTTCATAATCTGGGTCTGTCCACATCGTTGTATCTCTGGATCTGGGACTTTCTCACCAACAGGCCTCAGGTGGTTAGAATTGGAGATCGTACATCAGCCACACTGGTTCTGAACACAGGCACACCACAGGGTTGTGTGCTCAGCCCAGCACTCTTCATGTTATTTACACACAATTGCTCTGCCATCCATGCCACAAATATGGTTGTGAAGTTTGCGGATGATACGACCGTGGTGGGTCTCATATCAGACAATGATGAGACTCACTACAGAGAGGAGGTACAACACTTAGCACTATAGTGCTCAGCCAACAACCTCATCTTGAACACCAGCAAGACCAAAGAAGTCATTGTGGATTATAGGAGGTTCAGAAGAACAGAACATGCTCCTATATTCATACATGAGGAGGCTGTAATGTGTGTGGACAATATCAAGTTCTTGGCTATCCACATCACATCACATCTGACCTGGTCTTTGAACACATCTCACCTGGTAAAGAAGGCCCAACAAAGACTCTTCTTCCTCAGAAAGATGAGACATGCTGGATTCTCCTCTCGGCTGCTCACAAACGTCTACAGATCCGCTATAGAAAGCATTCTCTGTCACAGTGTGACAGTGTGGTACGGAAGCTGCACAGGTCAGGTCAGGAAGGACTTGGCATGGGTGGTGAGAACAGCGCAGGGAATCATGGGAAGTCCTCTTCTAGACCTGGACTCTGTATATATGCTGGAACGGTGCAGAAGAGGGCCAAATGTATAGCTGCGTATATCACCCATCCGAGAAATGGACTGTTTGTACCACTGCCTTCGGGAAAGCGGTACAGAAACATAAAAACACATACCAGCAGACTGAAAGACAGCTTTTTCCCCAGAGCTGTGAAGTCCATCTGCCCCTGCTGATACACACACATACATCTACATGTACCCCTAACCTGCCCCCTTGTAAACATGCACATGCCCTTTCCCTCATAATCAAACACACACACACTCGTATTGCTCTCCTGCAGACCCACGCACACAGATCACTGATCTCTGCAGGCGTACTACCTCAGGAAAAGTCTGGACTTGATGATGTTTTATTACTGCTGTCTTTTATACTTATTATGTTTATTTTATTATTTATAGTGTATTGTGTATTTGAAGTATTCTGCCTTGAAGCCGAGTCCTACCAACAAAAAATTTCATTATGTGTATGCATAATGACAATAAAGAATTTTATCTATCTATAAAGAATTCTATCTACATGGGATCCCCATCTCTGACTCTACCTTGGTTACAAAAGTAAATGCTGGCTTTTTCTTTCAGGCATACCGTACCTTAAACCGCCTCCAATGGGCAGGCTGTGAGGACACCAGCGTATAGAACTGAATACATGCGGAGGAACTTGTACTGGCCACTATACCGGCTCCACATGTGTTCAGACCCGCATTCCTGCAGCAGTGCCTTCAACACACAAATGGTAAGCACCCTTTCTTTACACTGGCATACTTTTACCGTTATAAATAACGAGCTGTATATACCCGGCGTTGCCCGGGGCAGAAGTAACCTAATCGGTCAAACACTTACATATATACCAAAGTAAACCTAATCGGTCAAACAGTTACATATATAAAAAAACCGAACCTAATCGGACAAACAGCTAATCTATATACATAAGCAAACCTAATTGGTCAAACAGTTACATAAATACAAAAGCAAACCTAATCGATCAAACAGCTTCATATATACAGAAGCGAACCTAATTGGTCAAACAGTTATGCATGTGCAGAATGATTTTACAAACATTATGCGTGTTAACAATCATTAAAAAGAAAAGATTGAGGAACTGTTCTTCTATATGTGATGAAGCCACTAATCAGACAGATTTTTTTCAGGACCCAGCTGTTTCATAACTAAACTACTGCCACCCCAAAGTAATGCCTAATAGTGGTTTTTGGGGTAGCTGTGGAATAAAAAGGGTGTTTTTTAGTCAGTAAGAATCTGACACTACCCTTCAGTACGGGCTGAAGGGTGCCTATGTAAGGTTTTACATCCTTCCCGTATGGAAAAAAAAACATACTAAACTTTTTTTTCATCATTACACATAATCTCAGTCAAATGGAAGTACGCATTCTCAATTTATTTTTATCTAATTTTTACTTTTTCACAAAGCCATCCCATGCCAATTTGTATGAATAAACTTTTGCTAGAGAGTTAGCAAAAGTTTATTCATGCACATATTTTAATACGGATAATCTATCTCTAATCAAGGTTCTCATTTTCATTCTAATTTAAAATAATAATAGATACTCTTTTTTTCTTCTGTTTTAGAAAAACCAATCTATGCCACCTACGTCTTCGTCAAGTCAGCTTCATCCAGCTTCATCACATATAGAAGAAGAGTTCCTCAATCTTTTCTTTTTAATGATTGTTAACACGCATAATCTTTGTAAAATTATTCTGCACATGCATAACTGTTTGACCAATTAGGTTCGCTTCTGTATATATGAAGCTGTTTCATCGATTAGGTTTGCTTTTGTATTTATGTAACTGTTTGACCAATTAGGTTTGCTTATGTATATAGATTAGCTGTTTGTCCGATTAGGTTCGCTTCTGTATATATGAAGCTGTTTGTCCGATTAGGTTCGGTTTTTTTATATATGTAACTGTTTGACCGATTAGGTTTACTTTGGTATATATGTAAGTGTTTGACCGATTAGGTTACTTCTGCCCCGGGCAACGCCGGGTATATACAGCTCGTATATATATATATATATATAGATATATATATATATATATTATATATATAATATACACACACACATAAACATTTATATACATATACATATATATACATATCTACATATACACATGTACATATATATACACACACATACATAAACACACACATAAGACTTACTGAGTGAAACGGGCTTTCATTGACAATCATGTTACGTTATTTTTAAAATGTTTCCTTTTTTTTTCATAACCTCTTTAACACACTACTTCTCCGCTGCGAAGCGCGGGTATTTTGCTAGTATATATATATATATATATATACATATACACACATACATGCAGTTTTAATAACACAGAAATCAATATAAACATTAACATCATTATCATATGAGAATATGAAGTAATATATAAGAAGCACATTTCATATAAATATAAATTATTAAACAGTAAATCTTCTTGTGTAATTTGCTACCGTGGCAATTTGTGTATCTGTCCAGGATTTTAAATGACCTGTAGCTCGCAAACCGTTGCACCTATACACTTGAAATGTGGTACACATATAGTACGTCACGTCTACTATCCGCTTTATGGGTGATGATTGTTTTAGTCTTTTTATCTTTATTTTATTTTATTGTACAATCAAGTCCTATCTGCGCACAGCAGGGCAGCCGTGGGCGGATGTGTATGGTGTATTCACTCGATGTTATCGTGCATTGCGCTGTCAGTGGTATTTTGATAAAAGAATTTGAACAACATATAAGAAGCGTATAAATTATTAAACAGTAAAACATTAACATTTAAGAAGTAAAGTTACATTAAGTACTACTGCTGTGCCTTCGGGTATACCTCATTTTTTGTTTGCCCATTACATGCTTAAATGTATACATTTTTTGGTGCACCTACCCGAGAACACGCGACATATAACCGAGCGTGGGAGAACCATGGATTTTAAACACGCGTTGAGTTGATGTGCTGGTCTCCCTCGTGAAATAACTGGTAATGTTTGACTAAAATCTACAGCGAGTAAAACGACATTAGCTCGTATTTTTTTTTTTACGATCTCTGAGATGTTGCTTTTTTCGGTTCAAGGCTTCATAAGCTCTTTTATGTTGTATGGTGTACTTATCCCAAACCATCATCTTTGAATGTTGCAACACTTTCGCCTTGTATGTACATCGGGGTAATTACATTCATTGCATTCCTAGTCTGAATCACAATGTGATTGTATGGGTGGTTACCTGGCACTGTAGGGTTGCCACCCATCCTTTAAAATACGGAATCGTGCCGCGTTTGAGAATGAAATTGCGCGTCCCGTTTTGAATCAATACTGGACGGGATTTATCCCGTATTTTTTTTATCATTTTTTTTTTAAAGCAGCGTCTCATGCAAATCATCCCACACGCATTTTATGAAGATGCCTCCTTTCCTACTTTTGATTGGGTAATACTTGATGTCATCGTTAGTTTGATTGGTGTTTTTAACTGTCCAGTGAGTAGGGCGTGTCTTTCAACGGAATGAAAAAAAGGCCCACCCGACGACCCACCCATTCCATTTTTATATATATAGATGATGTTCAGTTTAGCGTTTCTTTAACTTCAACTTGGTAATGCATGGAGTTGCGCATTACCACAGGTTTAATCACAACTTTAACTGGCCCAAACAAGATTCAAGCCATTGAGGTGGTTGGCTGGGGGCTGTGCCCAGTCGCGACGCCTGGACGGACCAGGAGAGGGACTGAGCCTTCCCCGGACCACGAGAGGGCAGCCAACCTGGTTGGTGTGGAGGCCACGGAATGGAACATGGAAGCTCAACCCTATAGGGGCCCGTGGTCACCGTCAGGGGGCACCCGGACAAGTAAGGAGCCCTGGACATCAGCACTTCCGCCACCACCTCACTTCCGCCACACCCGGAGGTGCTGGCGGAAGAAATACCAGGGATACCTGGAGTGCTTCTGGGTGCTCATGCTGCACTTCCGCCACACCAGGAAGTGCCGCAGGAAGCTCATCAGGGGGCACCTGGAGGGTGGGGCCGGCTCCCTCCAGTCATCAGCTGGAGTCGGGTGGAAGAGGACGAAGCTCAGAGGAGAGGAGTGGAGGCGGTGAAGGCAGGACTTTTGAGAGGCCCGGACTTGAGGGTGTTTGGTGATTGAGAGACACTGGGTTGTGTACAGGACTTAATTTATTGTAAATACTGTAAATAAACATATGTGGTTTTGAATCATCAGTGTTTGCCTGTCTGTGCCGGGGCTGATTCTCAACACCATCAAAAAGAAACATAAAAGTCCTAAATATAATATCAAAAAGCTTCACAAGTTGGATGGTCACTGTAAACTTCAGCTCATAAACAAAAGGGCATGAAAATGATCTTTATGAAAAGAAGGATTTATTTACAGAAAAATGCAAAAATGAAAGCACATTTTCTCAGGGCAAAATAGGAAAAAAAGAACTGCTCAAAAAGGCAGACCTAAATAAAGAAAGCCCCAAATGAAAATCCAGAAGCAAAATCCTTAGACAAAGCAAGAGAATCATAAACCAGAAAATCCACTAACAAATAATGCTCAGGGCTTCACAAAAAAATGATTGGTTGCTCAATCTAGCCTCTGGCTTGAATATAAAGCCAGAAGGAGAAACCAGAAGCTATGACATCAAGGTGGGAAACCAACCACAAAGCACATGGAACACATCAAACCTAAAGAGACAGTACAAAATTAACAAATAATAAACAAAATCAACAGAAGTAAAAAAAATGATAAAAATTATTAAAAATTAACAAAAACAAGGGGTGGCTTCTAGAACGTACTAAAAAATACTTTAAACAAAACCCCCACAATGGCTCTCAGGTTGTGAGGTCCTCCCATGGCATTCAGGTAGTAAAGCAGGCTCAGGCAGGGCAACAGAAACACAACCCAAAGACATAGGCAAATGGCAGAGAACATGACTGCAACACCCACACAGGCCTTGGAAGCAGCAATCACCAAGGCACTTGACAAAACTGAGTGTGGAGTTCCACTATATCAGACAACTAGGGATGAGTGAGTCAAAAAAATCGAAGCAGGAGTTGGAGATGATGCTTGGAAAATGGTGGAAAAGTCAGCCACAGTTGGTGAAAGTTCATCAGTAAAAAAAAACAACTGATACTGAAATAGGCAGCTCATAAAACAAGGCAGCACAGACAGGAGAGAGCTGTTTGATGGACATGGTGTAAAGAACATAGCTCATAGCATTAGCATTAAGCAGACTTTGAAAAACTAACAGCAGAAGGATCTGTTGCACAGCCTTCACTGCTTGCATTAAAGACCTCAGATAATCCCTGATCCCAGTTAATTGTTTTTTTTTTTTCTTGCGGGCTTTAAATGCAGAGGCTTCATCAAAAAACTTTAGTAAAGCAGCATCAAATCCTCCCAATTCCTTGCTTAGCTGCAAAGTATCAACAGATGATTTCATTGTATTTAATACATCAAGAATATAAAAAACCTTATCTGAGAAATCATGCAATCTTTTAGAAATTCTGTTTAAATCAGACATAGTTTGAAGATGGTTTTTAGGTTTTCAGACAATTGTTATGTTGGAAATTGGAGACACAAACGTGGCGAATCAGGTATGTTAGGCCTCCAAAAGGCTCCACTAAAAGGTCGCCTTTAGAAGCCTGGAAAGGCTTCACAGATATGGGGCTTAATCCTGTCTCCAACTGGCCTGCCTCAGGCTTAGCAGGCCCAACAGAGATTAAAGCTTTCAAAAGAAACTTAAAAGTCCTAACAATATATTACAAATCCCCCCCCAGGTAGGAAGGGTGCTGTAAACCTTGGCTTGTAACCAAAAGGGCATCAAAATAATCTTTATAAACAGAAGGATTTATTAATAGAAAAACAGAAAAATACAAAGCAAGGATCCATGGGGTAAAAGAGGCAAAAAGGAATTGCCTGAAGGGTAATCATAAATAAATAAAGCCCCAAATCAAAATCCAGAAACAGAACCTTTAGACAAAGTAAGAGAACTGTAAACCAGAAAATCCAATAATAAATAACAATACTCATTGCTTCATGTAATGGGCTAGAATTCAGTGTTTTAAAGAAAAGGCAAGTTTCCTGGAATATTTTGCTACAGGTTATTGTTGATGGCTATCTACAGGACATAAATGTTTACCTGTCTTGCAAAAGAGTCACCTGCTTTGAATATTCAGACTGCTTTGATTAGTATCTCATCCACATACAATATGGTGATACAGAACTGCCTGCTTCCTTTGATAATTAACGAGTTCTGGGGACTTTGGTTTCTAATCAGGTACTTCTTGATAGCTGACAACAATACTATTATTGAACCAAAGTAAATGTGTTTATACTATTGTTCCGCAGAGGAAACTGGTATGCACCATTGTTTAACTGATCATCATGTTGATCTATGCTGAGACTGAAGCATTAATATATTTTTGGGTAAATGAGAATAAAGTAGAACAGAGAAGTATGGTCTGAGACTCATGACTGCTGCCTGTTTCTTTTATGCTTTTTCACCATATCGCTGTGGCTACACCCTGTAGCAACAGTGACTTGTACCTGGTCCAGGTTCTCCTAGGCTTGAGGCCAGTAATATTCACAATAAAACAAAATGCTTGGCTGCTGAATCTTCTTCTTCTTTTGTTAAATGACAGTTTAGATACTCTTGGTATATATTACTGCCATCTTCTGAACGGAGGGAGAATCCCTCATTCCATTTTATATGCTAAATTATTTTTTTCAATCCAGTGTTTTTAAAGAATTTCATTAGTTCCTTCTAAATGTCAGTTCTGTTATCTTTTTCCACCGGCAGATCCTTTAATGATATTGTAGTCATTGATTTTGATAAAGAATACAATAAATTAACACATGTTTAGTTGTTTCCATTAATCCACATTCTGCACACTTTCTATCTCAGTGTGGACCTATTAGGCATAATTCTTGATTTTAAGCACAGTGTCCCAGCCTTAGCCTAATTGCTTCCTGTCCTCTATTTTTACCTATACATTTAAATGAGGTAACATTATTATGAATAAGGTATACGTGTCTACCTTTAGCTTCTCCTTCTCCTCAATTTTGCCATAATTGTAAAACCAGTCCATTTATAATGCTTTTAATTTCACAAAGCCCTTCTCCACTTCAATTTCAGCTGTTTCCTTTTCCAGCTTTTTTAGCTTAGTTATCAGCAATTTCATTACCATTCACCCCAATGTGCGCTGGAAAACAAATAAACCCTTTTCACGCATGTGTGCATGGGAGACAGTTTAAGGGTTTAGGTGACAGTAATTCTCCACCAATCTGGGGAGGGTGGGTGTTGACACTGGGTAATAATATTCTCTCTTTGCCTTCCTTTGCAGACTGTAAGATTGACAGCTCTCCTCCACCAACATTACTTCGGGTGTCTGTCCACCTAGACCTGCCTCTTCCTCTCTGGTTGCCATATGACAGGAAGAGCTGCCATCTTGGGCAGTCCACTTCATAAACCTCACGTCTGAAAAGACTTTTCCCATTTCACACTTATTTTCTTCACTTTCTGCATTTCTCCAATTATACAGGGTTTACCTGAGGGTGCCCCAACACTCTAGCTTCATGTCCTTACACCCTATAAGAATTCTCAGGTGACCAGTACTGTTTTATTATCAATACAAAATTTCCCGAAGCAAATGTTGCCTAGACAAACATTCACCTGTTTTAACTGAGAATAATGTTGAATAAGAATATGAGCAGATAATTACCTTTGGTGGCTTTACTTTTTCTATCCATTGTAACTAGTTAAATTATTTGACAACCTTTTTCCTGTTCCTACTCCAAAGTCCATAACATAAAAAGCTGCTCCATTTTTACTTGATTGCTTGATCATTCTGTAATTATTTGAAATTATTTGTCTTTAAAAGACAATGGGACATAAATCTACCTGTTTGTCTCATTGTTACTATTTACACTCCTCTTTTTCTCAACTTCCCCCTTCTGTTATCACTGCAAAAGACGTCTTCAGCTTTTTCAAAAAGCAAAATATTTAAAAAAGCTGCAGGCCCGGACCTTATTTCCCCTTCTACACTCAGAAACTGTGTGGACCAACTGTCTACAGTATTTACATATATTATAAACCAATCTACGGATCACAGGCCTAAATGATTAAACCTTTGTGGTAATGAAGAACTTTGAACACCTTATTCTGAATTACCTCAAGAATGCTATAAAAGAATTCCTGGACCCATTTCCGTGTGCATACAGAGCCAACCGGTCTGTGGATGATGAAGTGAATTTAGGTCTGAACTTTATTTACCAACAGCTTGTTAAGCCAGGGGCATATGTGAGGATCTTATCTATGTACCTTAGCTCTGCTAGACAAAAAAACTCACCCAGTTCAACCTGCCTAGCTCAATCTGGCATTGGAGCACAGACATTTTTATAGATAGGAAACAGTATGTGTGTTTGGGCGCACACACATCTGACCCATTAACCCTTAGTACTGGTACACCACAGGGATGTGTCCTTTCCTTACTACTCTTCTCTCTTTTTTTACAAATGTCTGCACCTCTGGCGATACATCTGTCCAACTTCTTAAATCTGCAGATGATATAACACTAATAGGCCTCATTTTAAACAATGATGAGTTCATATACAGATAGGAGCGTGGAAAATTTGACATTGTGGTGCAGTCATAATAATTTGGACCTTAACATTTAAAACACTCTGGAGATGACTTCAGGAAACAATCATCTGCTCACCTATCACTTGCTATAAATGGGTCAGTTATTGGGATGACAGAACCATTTAAGTTTCTGGGCACTATGCTATCACAAAACGTCGGACAATAATATCAAATGTATCATTAAGAGAGACCAATAGAGAATGTTCTTTTTGTGTCCGCTGAGGAAATTCAATCTCCTTCAAGCAATATTGGTCCAATTCTACACAGCCATCATCAAGTCCATTCTGACCTTATCTATAAATCTATGGTTTGGTGCTGCCTCTGTTCAGGCTAAGGCCAATCTGCAACTCATCATCAGAACCTGTGAAAAGACTATAGGCTGTAACTTACATTACATTCAATTCCTATATGAGTCCAGTGTGAAAAGTGTACCGCAAAGATCATTGCTGATCTGACTCACCCAGTGTATCACCTGTTCCAAAGACTTCCCTCCATCAAACGTCTTTGTGCAGTAAAAGCTACGTAAAACAAAATGCCACCTAAACAGTTTTCTTCCACGTGCAGTTATTCTTACTAATCAGGATTGAGGTTCTACTTAGTATATATGTAATCCTGCACACTAGAGTGCCTGGACATTTTAATCCTACTGTCTCTTTATTTTTTGTGTTGCCCTTGTATGCTACATTATATTTTATCATTTTATATTATAACATTTTATATTTTATCTTCAGCAGTCACCAGGGGTTCTGCAGCTTCCCCAACTCCCAGTACAACAAGGGCTTGGTGACAAGTTGCCAATGAATTAGGATTTTATTGTGTGAAACTCTTATAGGGAAGAGTTTCCCACACCACTTCAACAGTTACAATTATAATGCACAGTAGCACTCTCTGTAACTCTTGGTTGTTGTCTTTTTCTCTAAGCCGCCACTGCTCCACTGCAGGTTTTGTCCTCCTCCTCCTCCTACTGACTCTGCCTCCTTTTGCGTAATGCCTGCAAGCACTTCCGGTATCCCGAACCTGTGGCTCAGAAGCACTTCTGTGTGAGGTGGGAGCCCGACAAAGTATGGCTTGCCGGTTCCCTCAGATTACCCTAGTGGCACCCACAGAACAGATGCCCATTGGAAATTTGTGGCCATGTTGTAATCCAGGGGGGCTGCCATCTAGCATCCCTGGGGTGACAAAGCCCTTTGGAAGCTGTCTACCCCTGCCCTTCCAGGTTGTGGGCATCCCGGCTGATTAAAGTTCCTGGCTTTCCTTCATACTTTTTATATTTGTCTTTTGTTTTCTGTGTTGTTCTTGTATGTTGCACCAATTAGTTTACCAGGCCAATAAAGTTAATTCTGATTCTGATTTGAATATATCTTGCACACTTGCTTCAATAGTAGTCCTCCACAAAATATTTTATGGTAATATTTATTTTCTCATTTAATTCCAATAATGTATCATCTAAAGCAGGTTGTTCTAGGAACTAATGAGAGACTATTGCTTGAATAAAAGGAGATACTATGACTTTAAACTTTCTGTTAATATTTTACAAAATCGTATTTGCCTGATCTTGTAAATTTTTTTGAGTATCATACTCCCAACTATAATTCAATATACTGGTATTTAAATAAATTTTTTCTGACTTAATCTTGCCCACAAGTTGAGGTCTAATTGGATTCTTCTAATTTCAAGAGGCATCTCCATTGTACCCACCTGTAAAGCTGTAACTGGAGTCATTGCCAATGCTCCCAAAAAGAGCCAAAAAGCTTGAGCTTGTATTATGTCCACAGTCTGTAAAGCAGGCACTTAGCTGCTGACCCATAGGCTTGACTTCCATAGTCAAACGCAGATCTTAGCATGGTGCGATAAATGTTAATAAGCATTGATTTATTCAAACCCCGACTATATCCCGACAGACACCTCATCTAACTTATTACCTTGTTGCACTTACTTTCAATGTTTTTAAGATAAGCTTTCCCATTTTTTTTTTATTTTTTAAGCCAATTACCCAAATATGTAATATTGTCCTCAATTTCAACCCAATTGTTATATAATTTTATTATAATTTCTTAATAATTCTCTTTTTTGAAAACAAAATAGCAATTTTGGTTTTAGAGGATGAAAATGTAAATCTCCATGTTAAAGATTGTAATGCTTTTCTGAACTACTCTTTTTAAATACTCTTCCAGATTACTGCATCATCTGTATATAAAAGTAGATCTACATTGAATCATAAGTTAGAAAATACATTTTTAACCATGACATTAAACAAAGTTTAATGGGACTTGAGGAACTCCATTTTCCATTTGAATTTCTTTAGTTCTTCCTCTTCCGGTGTGACCTTTAATTGTTCAATTTGTTCAAAAATTCTAATGAAGTTGCACATATTTTTTCCAATTTTTTTCAATGTGTATAAAAGACCTTCTCTCCAAAGGCTTTCTAAATATTGCTTATTAATATTTCATTATTAACAAAAGTCTTTTTAATTCTCTCTTCCAGACATACAGTATGTTCTAGTGTGATCTTCCATTGCAAAACCCATTCTGATGACTCAAAATTTCCTTACTTTTCCAAAAAATAACATACTCTGAAGTTAACCATCTTCTCTTGCAATTTACATAAATTTGAAATCAGTGTGATTGGTTAATAAAGTAATTAGTCTTATTAATCTTTTCCTGGTTTACCAATTAGATCTATTAGGCCAGGTTTATACTCCAGTGGATGCTACTGCTACGCAAGCATTTTACTGTTCATACTTGTGCGCATACTTTACGTAAATCTGGAAGATTCAACCAGGTGGCAGTGCGAGATATCATCACGGTGAGAAAATGTTCTGCTTCGCTGTGTTGTGAATTGCCTGAAACATTCATTAAATTTCGAGGACACCTTATCCTCTCTGAAAAGGATGTTTAATGATTAAATCCATCAATCCAGGGATGCGCCCATTCCAGCTAGCGTTGGGCACGAGGCAGAAATGATTCCTGGACGGGGCATCAGCTCATCGCAAGGTGAATACAAGCACTCACATACATTAGCATCATTTTAGCTTCACCAAATCCCCAAATCTGCATATCTTTGGAAGGAAACCGGAGCACACTGTGGAAACCCAGCAGGAAAACATGTAAACTCCAGGAATTGGAACACCAGTGACATGACTCCCTGGGAGACAGCAGCGCTACCGCTCCGCCACCATGTCACCCCCATTTGTGTAATTATTAACAGTATTCATTATTTAACGATTTATCTGTATAATGTAGCATACATACTTTAATGCATTTCATCATGAAAGTGATATCAAGTATAAATCTAAGGATTCTAAATGTGCAAAGAGTTGGAATATCATACATTAAATGTGTGGTGATCTATTGCTGCTTGCCACTGCTGTCAGGTCAGGAGGAAGCCCCAGAAGCACATAGTGATTAACAACTGGGTCGGTTTTAAGATGACGTCTATGACGGTCTACTTTAATGATGAAGTAAACTATGAGATTAAAGCCGAAATTTCCACTTTAATCACAAAATATACCTTTTCACTGTGTCCTTAATTTTTTTCTCTGTGGTCAAATCCAGTGCTGTACATTCTGTTGCTGTTGTGAAGGTGCAAAAAAAAGACGGCACAGATGATTGTATGTGAGATTTTTAAAATGTATCGTGTCATTACAATGGGGAATATGCAACGCTTGAATATAAAAGCACCACAAATGCATTTGTATGTCGGCATTTTGCTTCACCATATCGAACCATTCATCAAACATCGAAGCAGGCACATCGATCCCGTAGGATCCTCAAAGGGGCTGTCTGTCACATGTAGATAGTAAACAGAGACTCCAACATCACATTCTAACTTTTATCACACTGCGCCCCCCGACTTTTTGCTGGGACTGCAGCTCACGCATGCGTCACATTATTTTCTGAGGACCTGCAAATGAACACTTGGAACACATGGCAGCCATGATGCGTGTGCGTACACATTCTGAGTATTAAGTATAAATAAGCCCTTATAGTAGTTATCCAATTATTTATCCGATTATTATTATAAATCCTTCCTCTGTCTTGAATATAAAGCCAGAAGGAAGACCCAGCAGCTTTGACATCAGGGGTGTCCTACCTCTTAAGGAACCACACACAAATCACAAGGAACATATGCAAATTTAAAGAGACGGTACATATTTAATGAATAATAAACAAAATCAACAGAAAAAAAAACGTAATTAGAAAAATTATTAAAAATTAACAAAAACAACAAAAAAAATCATGCAAATATTATAATTATTATAGTGTAGCTTATGAATGTAATGTGCATTTTTCAGGCTTATATCCCCACAGAGAAAATTCAAAGTACACTTTGGTAGTAGAAAATAAAAACCGCAATAGTATGTTTCATTGAAATCTGCCTTTCAAGACACTGAAAGACACATTAAAAGAGAAAACCAAAAAGCTACATAACAGAAGCTAAATACTCTATGAAAGCTTACACAGCAGTATTCTATCCTTTTCAAAGATTTTTATGCACCACAGTCTTTAACATCGCAGTATGACGGATCATGGTTTTAATCTGCTGGTAGCACCACAGTAACAACCACATGCTGTTTTTGAAAAAAATGTGCTGATTAAATACCACTTGATAGTAATACTAATTTGGAATCATTTTTTAGGCAGTTAAAATAATACAAGTGGTTGTTATGGAAGCATTTTGATATTTTTTAGGCAGTAATATAGGTAACATGGTGGTTCAAAGAACTAAATTTCTGTTTGCTTCTTACATACTGTAGCTGCAATTTAGCTGCACAGTCAACTTTATTGGAACTGAAAAGCACATTTGGTAGCAATGCTTATTCACTGTTTGTGTGGAGTTTGGATGCTCTCCACATGTCTACATGGATTTTCCTCTCTTTTGCACAAAGACATGAATATGGATTTAATTAAAGGGTTCTTCTCTCCTGCCTTCTGGACAGTTTTATTGTCAATGTTTGTTTAAAAAATCTGAATTTATAACCTTTATCGCGGTTTCAAAGAAAGAATCCCTGTGTGGGTTAAGAAAGATATTGTCATGCAGAGATAAGTGTTTTCAGCAATTGAATGGCACTCACTTTCAGCTTGATGCTGCTGGGTTAGGTTTTAGCTCCATGCAATCATGTGTTTGACTTAAATTAATCCAGAAAAAAGGGGTGAATTAAAATTAGTAAAATAATTAGAAAACTCATTGAAATTCAAAAATCATTTGGAATTGTTACAACAGCATCAATTAAGTACACAAAAAATAAAAGAGGAGCAGCACTGGACACAAGATGCCTAGACAATGTTGTAGTTAGCACAGATGAAATAATGTAGGCTCCCTGCTGCACAGGATTATGGAGCATGCAGTTTCAGCATGAAGACTGCTATTTGTCTGACAAGGGCATAAAAATGACAAAGATATTTGACATCTGTGAAGCATTTTACCAACACTCCAAAATTAATGGGACCTCTAACAGAACTCTACCCCAATCAATGCAGTTTGTGAGACCTCATACTCCTGGTCTCTCTTTCTTAGGCTTCACACACACACCGCAAAGTCATTGACAGTTGAACAGTTTAATTTAGTTAAGATTCTGAGAGGACCAAGCACATTCTGGCAGCACTGGCTACAGTGCAAGAATCATATCCAAACAGGTAGTTATATAGCACTTTTCTCACTACTCAAAACGCTCAGCAAGTGCAGGTTAAGGGCCTTGCTCAAGGGCCCAACAGAGCAGAGTCCCTATTGGCATTTACGGGATTCGAACCGGCAACCTTCCGATTGCCATTGCAGATCCCTAGCCTCAGAGCCACCTGATAAAGGGATGCAATTCATCGCAGATCTGATCTATAAAAATCACGATGCCATTTGTATTTTCCTGTTCATATTTTCCTAAAAAATCAGATGTGTGTTACATATCAGTTTTAAAAAATGAATATCAAACTGGTCTGTGGATGTTTCAAAACTTTAAATTGATATTGTCAGTGTGTTACTTTGATTATTTTAAATGGCATGTATGTTTCCTATAAATCAAATTAAAAAAAACAAAACTTCAAAGTAGTCTTCAATGGCTTTCAACAAATATTTAAAACCTATGCTTCATTGCATACCAAAGATTAATCTGCTTAAATGTCCATGTTTCGTTTAAATAAAAGCATCACTATGGTTCCCTGCTGCTGAATCTTTCAATTCCACTCACCAATCTCTGAACCTATGAAATAAGTATTGTCAATGGTAGGCAGCAAAATTTAATTTAATTACATTGTAATCTATAATACCCCCATGTTAATGACAAGTCAACACCCATGCATTTGCATGTTTTATGTATTAACCTTTTCATAACCTTATCAAAATGTGTCATTGTTAAAACTGTGAATATTCCATGAGCAGAAGTGACAAAGACTCTTGATGTCAGTCTTTTTACTAACAACACTCTGAACTGAATGTGACCTGACCAGAAACTCAGCTGCCAGAGTACATTCTGTGAGTCCTCACACTTTGTTTGTTATTTGCTTGAGCACATTAATACACACAGCCAGAGCTGAAAACTCCCAAAGTGCTTAATCCAATCAGGAGTCTGAATGGGCCGATGTCATAAAACACATATAGTGTCCAAGAATTATCGTGAGGAAACAAAAAGCCCAGGAGATAATATACATGATCAAAAGACATGGTCAGGGGAAGCAAAAAGTCAAGACAGTACAGATCAGAAATATCTAAGTAACCAGAAACTAGAGGGCAAGACTTGAATATGAAGTAGAAGTCAAAGTGAAAGACAAAATAACCAGAAAGCCTATACACAGGCATGTTACGCCATCATGTTTTCTTTTATAAATCCCACATTTACATGGTGCTTTGTCTAGGTAGAGTAATATATTGCTCTACTTTCCCCTTTGTATTATTAAGATGTAGCCTCTGTCAGAACGCTTCAAATCCCACAGACTTACCACTGTTTATAAGGTATTATAGTATACAACTTCTCCTCACCTTCCCTTCTATATCTATAACCTCAGTAAGTAGTAAAAGACAAGCAGGAGTTAAATTACAATTTAAACAATGTATAATTGGTAATATTCATAAATAATAACAATATGCAAAATACATTTGAATATTGGCAACCATACAACCTGATTAAATGGTGATGTGTAGTTTCAGGCGGCACACAGACTTGTTAGTTACTTAAAAATGTCTCTAGTTCATTTGTGGTCAGCTTTCAGCCACATGTAGGGCGGAGTGGTGGCTCTGAGGCTAAGGATCTGTGCTGGTATCCAGAAGGTTGCCGGTTCGAATCCCCGTCACTGCCAAAAGAGATCCTTGTCTGCTGGGCCCTTGAGCAAGACCCTTAACCTGTAATTGCTCCAGGGGTGCTGTACAATGGCTGACCCTGCACTCTGACCCCAAGGGGTATGTGAAAACTAACAAATTCCTAATACAAGAAATTGTATAAGGTGAAATAAAGAACAAAAAAAAAATAAAAAATATGGCTGCCAAGCTGTGCTCTCCATTGTGTTGTTCTTTCAGTTCATCAGTTTGGTAAGAGATGCTTCTTCATCAGATGTTAGTAAGAGAGAGAGTGTGAGGTTAAGCAAGTAAATTTATAGATTCTCTGTCCAACCCCTAGAGCCAATAGGACATCATGGCACTTAAAAGCTTTTGATACATGCCAATTCCAAACAGCCATACTTCAGACCAATGGGGGAACAGAACATCTTAACACCTGCCCCCAAACCATATGTTAATGTAAAGCAGTTAGGCAGCCTATCTTTCTTGTGGGGGTTGAAAGACTTTAGCAGAGAAACACTCGCCAAACTGGTGTAAGGCACTTAAACCCAAAAACTCTGTTGTAAAATTCAAATAGACCCATTCCTGGTGAGGGGGAGGGGTTGTAAACATGAATGCTACTCACATAATGTAACACTAATATTACATTGCTTTGCCTAAGTTACAAATAAAGACATACAAAATATTTATCAACTTATATGCAAAATCTCACATCACTACAGTCCACCCCGATAAATATTTTGTACAATGTCTTTATAATTAAACAGTCTTATTTGTTTGAAGAGTCTGTTGAATAAATTGCACTTTGATTTGCAGTATTTGCTCTCCCAGTGTTAAAAGATGTCTGTGACCATTTGTCCATTACATATCTTCTTTATTTCAAAGACAATCTGAAGAACTTGGATGCGCTCCTGTTGACTTGTATCTGCTCTGGCTTGCTTCAACTGTTTCTTTAGCTTTCTGCAGTCTTCATATGTCATCAGATCTGGTGGTTCAAAATGAGACAAGTCCACACCTTCCACTAAACTAGCCCACTGAAATTTAAGTCTATTGTGTGAATTCTTAATCTGTACTGGTTTTGTGCCTAACTGCTAATTAGACCCCTGTCCCAAATCTGTTTAAGCATATGCAGCTGTACAATTAACATCAAAATTTGAAAGGTAACATACCACAAGTGCCAGTACAACTACTTCTACCCAAGTGAGAGCACATGTGCCATTGCATAAACTGTTCACAAACCAACATTTGTGGCCCCTCTTCACATCTTCACACATTTGTGGTTGACTTAGTTGCCTCTTGTGCTTTTCTACCCATGGTGTAACCTTTGACTGCCATCAGCCTTTACCAGTATAGGCTGGCATCACCACCATGAGACATCATAGCTATGCAACTCATCATTCCCCCTGTAGGCCACCCCTAGAGTTGTTTGCTCACCATATGCGCACTTGATGTGCTAAACACCATGGTTCAGAATTGGCCCACTGGTCCTGTGCCTGTACCACAGCTAACAACCTTAGCAGGGCTTCCGTATTTTCCCAATAAAACTATACCTAAACATCGGAGACCATATGACTTGCAAATGTACCAGCTGCACCTGCTTTCCTGAAAAGTTCATCAATTTTCTTAGTAATCATTTTCCTTAATAATAGTATTAATTAAATTAATTATCCTACTTAATTAATTAACACCCAAAATCTACTTTATGAATCCAAAATTAATATCCTTATTTTTGGCATTCCTAACTGGTTTGTTCAGTTTCCACCCCTTGGAATATATATTTGCTGCAGTAATGAACAAACCTTTCCTTTAAAACTATAGCTATTCTGACTAGCCTTATTATTGCATGGCTTGTGGACTTGTTACTCACTTAAACCCCAGTAAGTATCTCTTTCTTGCTGTCTCTCCACTTCTTCTTCTTGTCTTTGTCTTTAGTCTTTGCTTGTCGTCTTTTCCTAGCTTCTTTATTCATTCCGCTATGTAGGCAGGTCTGCAAAATCGAAGGTGACAAAGCAGTTTCTGTCCATCTCAACTTCTTGGTTGTCAACCTGGTGCCAACACTCAAACTTTGCTTATAGGCATTCATAGGAACAGCTTGGCCACTAGTGCCACTCCACTGCAATGTGCTAGTTGTAACCCGATCTCCTGCATGGATTTTACTCTACTAATTGCCTTCACTATTTATTACCTGCACCAACCCAAAGTCCATAAAACTTTACATTAGAAGTTGCACTATTGCAAAAGATCAGGAAATTGAAACAGAAATAACTATTTTCCCTTTCCTGTCTTCCTGCGCTACCCTTCTATTTTTTTTCATTGCCTGTGTGCCCTTTTTTAATTTTATGGTAACTGCTACCTAAAAGTGTGGACTAAAACCACTCCAAAATCCAAGTGCCAAATCCAGCATCTCTCCTAAAACTGACCTTTGTTCTTTACTCAAGACCAGCTCACTTTTCTCCATTTTATTGCAGGGAGATTCATAGGCTGTCTTTTTAAACAACTGGTCAGTCAGGTTTTGAATTACTGAACCTAAGTGTGTGTGTTTTTTAATTACTGACCGGCCTAGTAGTGCTGTTAGGACTTTCACACCCCTGTGCATTCCTGCTTTGCTGCCTGAGCTTGGAAACCTTCCTGCTGCACCACCCCCATCCTTTGTTCTTTGGCGTGTCCTGTTTCATTCAAACCAACTCCTAAATTGATGCACTTTCTTTCCAACTCAGTCATTCTTGCACTAGTACTTTCAGACCTTTCACACACAAGCATTTGAATTTCTTTCATTTCCACACTTTCTTGTTTTATTTCCACACTTTCTTCACTCAGTAACAATATGCCATTGTCCATTTCATGCCCTCTAGTCAACAATTGCCATTCACACTCACCAGCTTCTTTTCCTTCTATCTGATTTCTTTGTCCTAAATCAAATTTCAGTGCAGCACTGGTTACCTTTCCTAACAGTGGTGAAATATCTATCAGAGTAGCATGTTCTTTAAATAATCGACAGACCTCAGAATTACCTGGAGATTGTGGAGCAGTGAAGAATAATGGAAGGAATATCTATGAGTGTGAATCCTGAGTCCAGTTGTTGTCTGTGAAGAGTTTGAACGTTCTCTCTCCATTATTTGTATTTCCATGTTCATGACAACACAATAGGCACTGCAGATAGGTGAAGATTAATATGGAAAAAATTCTGGAAAGTGTCATTTTGTATTTTTGTAAAGTTCACCGTGTGAGAGTTAAAAGCAAAGCAACTGGGTGTACTTGCACACTATCATCTGTCGTGACAATGTTTGGCACAAAACATGAATGAAATAAAAAGAAGAAACTATTGTTTATGGGAACTTCTGAACATGGCTTGTAGTGATCCGAACTCAGTCCAATCACAGGTGCATTAACTACTGGTTTTTAATGTTGTCACCTGCCATGTTGTCATCCAACCATGATGGGGCCATCATCTTAATGTGAGGAATTAATAGAGCCGAAAAACATTTCTGCCATTGAACAGTTCTTGCTATTCCTAATGGCTGGCTTTAGCTTTTGTTGGTGGTTACTACAAAACACAACTTTAGAGGAAACAATTTTTTTTAATTAGAATGAGTAATCTGTAAGAATAATGGGAGGTTGGGGAGTTTTTAATATTAGTATTATTTTTATCATATGTTTTTGATTTTAATTTGTTTGCATCATTCACTCGAGTATTACTTTTCGTGTTTTTGTCAGTTGTATGGTCTGATCCCATGTCAGCTCCTTGGCAAGCATGGACATCTTGTAGTGAAGTGTGTCATCTTGTGCTAATGCAATTGTAATCAATTTCATTTGCGGTCTTTCCATCTGGTAATGTTCACGTGTTGTTGTGAATTCGCTTGCAAGCAAAGAAAGTGTTTCCTATGCTTAAATTGCATAGGCTAGCCATCAACATCAGCCTTTCATCACTGACATTTGTTACATCCGCCAATCCAAGAGGGCCAGGGTACATTCCTCTTCTGTCTTTGCATCAACCTAGGTATTATACTGTCCCACTGCAATTTTAACATCATGGGAAGGCATGTTCTGTAAAACCTCCTGTAGTTTTTCTTATAAGGTGTCCTTCTCTGTTTCCATTGCAGCCTACCTCAGTGCATATACTTGTAAAACCATTAATTTGGCAAATGTGGCATTAGGCCTTGCTGTGATATTCCAGTCATTCCCTTGGTTCCTTTCAATCAAGCCCCATGGGGCAGCTTAGTCCCAAGCCTCATTGAAAAAGGTTTTGGCATAGGACTAGCAACCCTCTTCTGTTAAAGTAGCTACTGTATTTGTGCAGAAACAATGAGAAGTAACCATTCCAGTCAATTGCGATAGACAAGTGAAGGCACATCTCCAATGTGTCTATGACACGGTCGTGAGGCAAAGACTGGTAATATAATACATTTAAAAATATTTCATATTTAATATCTCTTACTCTTCGTGTACTTTCCTTCTACATCTTTCCTTGGTTTCAGCAGTTCAAACCTTCTTGCCCAGTGCTTCCTCAGTTAATCACATTCATGTAAAGCCTGCTTCTCAGACTTTGTTATTTTAAGGTGCCTTGCTCACCTTCTGTTCGCTTTTTGACTATGACTCCTACTCATGCATCTCAACCTCTCTTACCCAAATGACCAATCAAATTATATATTGTCATGCTTGAGTCACAGAATTGCACAGAAACACAGGAGATTGTAGAGACAGGAACTTTATTCAAACACTTCAAACAAACATGTCTCTTTCAGAAGTAAAACAAGCTCAGTATGCAGTTAGTTCTCGTTTAAAAGAATAGGCAAACATCATAGGGGAGCACAACGGGAGCGGGACCCATAACAGGAGCATAGGATGTCTGGGGGAGAGAGAAACAAAGCTGTAGCGGTCAGGAGCCGCTAAGATTCACACCGCCAACGAAGACGGTGATTTATTTATTTTAAAAGCAGAGATCCCAGGAACGTCCCCAGCCTTGGATCGACCCACACACTCTCACCACAGAGACAAATAAACACACTGGGAATGACAAACAATTATAAATATAATGACATGAATTGAGAAATGAAAACAGTAATACCACCCCTGACCCCTTCGGCGATATTACACATACACAAAATAAACACAAACACCACACAGCCAAGTCCATATATAAGAAACAGGTTGAAAGATGAATAGTGACCAAGTAATGTCCAGCGAATCTGTAAGTTGCAATGGAGAAGGGAAAATACAGTCCTACCGGTATTTACTGATGAGGTTGATGGTTGATGGTTGATTCGGGAGCGCTCCACTGTTCCGAAAAATCCAATAATCCAATACAGCTCTCAGTGAACAAGTAGACAGACAATCCAGTCCCCAACAAACGAATACCGTCCAAGACAAAAATGATCACAGTTCAAATAATAGCAGGAGAGACGACAAATAATAGCAACAATACAAACCAAAAACAAACTTTTTTTTCCTCTTTGCCCTCTGCCCTCCTTTTATCTGCCTGTGGCTACCTTTGACCCCAGCAGCCCCAGCAGGGACTGCTGGGAGATGCAGTTTTTAAGTAGCACTGCTACAAAGCAATCAGCCAAAAAGACAGGTGCTGTTCAGGCTTTTAAGTATGCGTACCACCGCGTGAGAAACATGTCACACGACAAAGCAGCTGCAGGTTAGCCCAGCAAGTAATGGAGCAATGTGAAGGTAGACTATCAGCGTTTTTAAGAGGGGTTTTTTTCAGGAGCAACCGTGTCTTCTAGGGGTGTGTTCAGCCCCCCTGCTCACAATATAAATATAAATATATATTTATACATAGTGGCATGCAAAAGATTGAGCACCCTTATTAAAAATATCTGTTACTGTGAATAGTTAAGTGAGCAGAAGATGAACTGATCACCAAAATGTTAACAATGACAACTCTCTATTATGAAAAAAAATCCTGGGAGAGAATGACTAGGGAGACGAGACGTGATCTTCACGTGAGGATCACGGAAGACACTTAAAAGACCCACGAGATGAAAGAGATTGGCCACGGAGCGTCTCGCGGGGACATTAAACATGAGACTTTGTGCCAAGAGATTGACCCAGGACCATCTCGCGGGGACGTAGAACAAGAGATTCTTGCAAGATTTGCCCTACTTACAACCAATATCAAATAAGACCATGGTGAGCAAAACACTCAGTCATGTCAAGGCTTTGAGCACACACAGATCCAGGGCTCTCAGCGCATATAATGTGTATAAGAACAATACGTTATAGATGAAATGTCGACGACTAAGCAAAAAAGAAAGAGCAGTGTAGAGAAAAAAGACTCAAAAACGTTGGAGAGAAGCATATAATATTAGATTGGACACCCTATCTTTTACCATAGCAGATCAGTTTAAATACCTAGGGGTAAATATCACAAGTAAACATAAAGCTCTTTATCAACAAAATTTTGCCGTCTGTATGGAAAAAATTAAGCAAGACTTGCATAGATGGTCAACCCTTCACCTCACTCTAGCCGGAAGAATTAACGTTGTTAAGATGAATATCCTTCCTAAACTTCTTTTTTTATTTCAAAACATTCCAATATATATCAATAAATCGTTTTTTAAGCAATTAGATTCAACTATAACCTCATTTATTTGGAACTCAAAACACTTACGTATCTGAAGAGCGACCCTACAAAGACCTCAGGCAGAAGCTGGCATGGCTTTACCTAATTTTCAGTTTTATTACTGGGCAGCAAACATACAAGCCATAAAAACCTGGACACAAAAAAAATGAACATACACAGGTTTGGCCCGCAATAGAAGTAAAATCCTGTAATACTTCTTTATACTCCCTGCTCTGTGCTCCAATAAATGCAAGTTATCGCAAATATACTAATAACCCAATTGTGCTTTACTCACTCAGAATATGGAACCAACTTAGAAAGCATTTTAAGATGGAAAATCTTTTATCTGTGGCACCTCTACAAGAGAACCACCTCTTTCAACCCTCGCAAACATATCCAGTTTTTAATACCTAGAAAAGATTTGGGATTAAATTGCTCAGAGATCTTTATATAGACAATATCTTTGCATCCTTTGAACAATTTCGTTCCAAATTCGAATTAGAAACTTTGTTAAACAGAAACTGCCCGATTTTCCTCATCTCGTACCCTTCACCATGCTGGAAAAAATACTGCTCAATTTCAAGGAATTAGACACCATTTCCGCATTATATAAAATCTTATTAGAGTCCCTTCCTTTCAAAGATCCAAGAGGACATTGGGAAAAATATCTCTTGATCAATATATCAGAAAAGGAGTGGAAGGTAGCATTGCAGAGAATTCACTCAAGCTCTATATGTGCAAAGCATAGAATTATTCAACTAAAAATTATATATCGAGCTCATCTGTCTTGCTTAAAACTGTCCAAAATGTTTCCAGGGCAAGATCCAACCTGCGAACGCTGCAACCAAGCTCCTGCCTCACTGGGTCACATGTTTTGGGCCTGCACCAAACTAACATCATTTTGGACCAAAATTTGTAAGTGCCTCTCAGACAGCCTTGGGGTCACAATCCCCCCTAACCCATTAATAGCTGTGTTCGGTGTTCTTCCAGATGGACTTGAAGTGGAGAAGGACAAGCAAACGGTCATTGCAATCACTACACTTTTGGCACGCAGACTTATTTTGTTAAATTGGAAGAATCCTAACTCTCCTCTGATAAGTCAGTGGGAAACCGATGTTTTATATTATTTGAAATTGGAAAAAATCAAATTCTCAGTTAGAGGATCTGTACAGAATTTTTTCAAAATCTGGCAAGAGAGAAAAAAATGCAAAAAAGAAAAAGAATAATCTAGGTGCAAATTCAGAAAATAAGGAAAGTACAGTAATAATCAGTCAGGAACAAGTGGAATTGAAAAAAAGCACGTCCAATCGGGCTCAGAATTAGAAGACAAAGTATAACTTCATAAAGACGTTCAAAAACGTTGGCGCTACACACATTCTGAGAAAGGTAAGGAATATGAAAGCAGGAAAATTCAAAAGTATTGTAGTGTCTTTTGTTTTTGGAGTAACTGTTAGGTTCAATTGAGGGAGGGTGGAGTACAGCATGGAAGACTGACAGCAGGGTATTGATTGATGCGGTAAGGGGTGGGGAGTGTTTCTTGATTGTTCAAGTAAAACTTTTGTGAGACTTTACTACGTCAGTCTGTTTTTTTTCTTCTTTTCGAGCCGGACACAGAGGTTGCTACAGTATCAAAAAAGATAGTAAAGATCGCATTAGCACAAACAAAAGGAAATTATTACTCAAAAAAAGGGAAAATAATCATCAGGGACCAGGTGTAATTGAAAAAATAACAGGACAAAGCGAGGTCAGAAATAGAAGACAAAGAGTAGAAAACAAAGTAAAACGTCATAAAGAGGTTAAAAAACAAGGGGGCCAAACATATGCAGAGCAGGTTAGAGATAATTAAAACAGTGGAATTTGAAAGACTCAAAAAAAACGTAGGCGCGAAACACATGCAGAGCAAGATACAGAATATGAAAGCAGAAAAAAAAAAGTGTCAAAACAAAGAAAGTAAACATTGCATTAGCACAAACAAAGAGAAATTATTACTCAGAGAAATAACGAAAAGGCGAATAGAGATCAAATATATGGACATAGGTGATATGTCTGAAGTAAGTAAATATTGTAAGGCTTTGAAGTTTAAGTCAGAGAATTTCAAAAACAGGGTTTACCTCACATGCATTTATTGGCTACTTTACAAAAAAAATTATTAACTGCTGATGATGTAGATCATTTTGTCTGTGCTGAAATTCCAAACAGAGAAACCTATCCTGAATTATGGTACAAAGCCATTAAACACATGTCTCATTGACCTCATTTAAAAGATTCAGCATGTTGGGACTCTAAAGATTCCAAATATTGTTTTTACAGAAGTTCTGAAATAAAAGTGAAACTAATGAAATAGCAACAATTCAAAGAAAAAAAAAAACCTTAAAAGTGTGTATCTGGAAAAATCAAACACGGGGGTTGGCGAACGAAGTGAACAGGGGGCAAAGCCCCCTAGTTTCTTTAATATTATTAAGTTAGATTACATTTTTATTTCCATCATTCACAGGTACAAAATACCAAAAAAATTAAAATGGCCTGAAGGAAAAGTTTAGGTGCTCAGCATGGTCAGTACTTAGTAACACCCCCTTTGGCAAGTATCACAGCTTAAACACTTTTTGTAGCCAGCCAAGAGTCTTTTATTTCTTACTTTGGGTATATTTGCCCATTTGTCCTTGCAAAAGGCTTCTAATTCTGCAAGATTCTTGAGCCAGAATTTTATGGCATTTATTTTAATTGATTCATACCTTTTATCAATGAAATGCTCTCTATGCCACTGGCTGCAACATAAGCCCAAAGCATTATCGATCCACCCCCATGCTTAATAGTTGGAGAGGTGGTCTTTTCCTGAAATTTAGCACCCTTTTTTCTTCTAGACATATATTTGCACATTATGGCCAAAAATTTTCAATTTTGACTTAATCAGGACTGTTTCCAAAATGCATCAGGCTTGTTTAGATGTTCATTTGCTAGGATGCAGGAAAGCTTTTCTTCTGCCGACTCTATCATGAAGGTCATATTTGTTCAAGTGTCACTGCACAATAGAACAGTGCATCACCACTCCAGAGTTTGCTAAATCTTCCTGAAGATCTTTTCCAGTCAAACAGGGGCTTTTATTTGCCTTTCTAGAAATTCAACACACAGTTCTTTCAAAAGGCATTCATGGTCTTCCAGACCTCAACTTGACCGCCACCATTCCTGTTAACTGCCATTTACTTAATAACATTACGAACAGAGGAAACAGCTACCTGAAAACGCTTTGCTATCTTCTTGTAGCCTCCTCCTGATTGGTGAGCATCAATTGTTTTATTTTTGAGACTGTCAGGCAGTTGCTTAGAGGAGCCCATGGCTGCTGATTGTTGGAACAACGTTTGAGGAGTCAGAGAATTTATACAGCTTTGCAGTTTGCATCACCTGGGGTTTCCTTACGATAACTGTGAACAAACCATGACCCTAATAAGCTAATTAAGGTCCGAGACTTTGGTAAAAGTTACCTAAGACCTCTGATATCTTGGGGTGCTAAAACTTTTGCATGGTGCTCCTTTCTTTCTTTCAGTGTACAATTGTACAACACAAAAACAGTACACTAATGTTGTGTAAAATGTTGAAAAGAAATGTGTCATCTTTAGCTTTATGCCTTTTGGTGATCAGTTAATTTTCTGCTCACTTTACTATTCACAGTAATACGCATTTTAAGCAAGGGTGTCAAAACTTTTGAACTGATGAAAGGATGTTAAAGTTTTGGGGAACCTTGAGGCCAACCCTATATAACTGAAAGAGCTCAAAAAGCAAAATAAATGCTTGTAAAAATGCAAAACAAGTCTTCCTTCCTTCCTTGCTTTAGGCTAACTGCCCAGGATGGTGTCTCTTCTGAATTTCAGACATTCTGGCAAGAAGAGGCAGGTCCAGGTGTACAGACCACAGAAGTGAAATCAGATGTGGAAAGGTGTCAGTCTTCCTTTCTGCAGAGGGATGAAAAAAGAGATGATTATTATACAGCGTCATCTCCTTTCTCACCGGAGAATTATCATCACTTGAGCCTTTATGTTTTTTTCCAATGCACTATATATTTATATATATATATATATTTATATATATATATATATATATATATATATATATATATATATATATATATATATATATATATATGATGTGGAGACTACAGATAGATTCTCATTTCCATGCTGTCAAACATGTTTTCTCCAGCTTTACAAATATGCAGTAATAAAGTAATTTTTACTATGCATTTTTACAGATAGATCATCACTTAAATCTAGCCCTGCAACGATTTACTGTTATGCTGTCAAAGTGAAGAGCTACTATGAGGCGGCCTATAATTTATTATTGCCATTTTACATTTTGTGTAGACTGTCATTGTAGCAATCTTTGCTAAAGCTTTTTACTAGGCCCTTCAGATTTTATTTGCCTTCTCAATCCCAAGTTCTAGGACAAGATGCAGCTGCTTCTTTAACCAAATTATACCACCTTAGGCTTTAGAACAAGACAAAGGCATTAATGGTGACAGACAGCAGTGTCAAACATTTTTATGATTCCATCACAATCACATTGACATGCACTAGGGACCATTTTACACTTCCCAAAAAAGAGCTTAGGGGCTAGTAGGACTAGATTACTTTGACTTTGTCTTTTCACTAGAGCTGTGGGCTAAAAATGTTTATTTTCTGTGAGATCTGAGTAAGCTGGATCATTGTTTTCTTGCTTTTAGTTGTCAAATGGCCTTACTTTACTTGACCTCACTTGACCTTGACTACTATTAGGAGCCTTAAGTGACTAAATGTGAGCAGTGTGTTGAAAACATTATTGACTATATACACAGATGCAGTATATGTGCATAGTTGTGTAAATTGCTAGATGTTAACTATATAATTTTACGTTTATTATATATTCTTGGCTATATGGTAACACAGTAGTAGCACTTCAAAATATAAAGACAAAATAAAATTGTCTTTTAACAGGGCTATGCCACTGCATCTGCTGCCTAAGAAGTTCATTGACTTTATTGTTTATTTTATTGTAATTCAAAACATATTCAAAGGATGTACAATTTGTACATTTTTTGGTGTAATTCATTCTCAGTTAAATGAGATTTAGCTCTACTGTGTCATTAGTACAAGTTTCTCATATATGGCTCACATACCTTTTGATATGTTCATCATATTACACTTTCAGTTTTTTTTTTTTTTTTTAATTTGACACATCATACTGGGAACATTTTGAAACGGAGAAAAAAATTGGTAACTTTCCTTGGACAATCATGCAGAAAATGAAAGACATGATCTTTGATGTTTGACTTAAAACAGTCACTAGTCCTGTATACTCAGATAAATTAAGAATTAGTTATATCTGACGATCTGGGTTAATGATCCGTTTAAATTTTCTAAACTATTCTCTAAATACATTGAAGCTTCAAAATAAATAAATAAATGCATTTTCTTACATAAACTTACATAATTCAATAGTAGATTGTTAATTCTTCAAATGTTCCACTTATCTGGGGCCTCATGCATAACGGCGTGTGTAGAATTCACACTAAAACATGGTGCACGGACAAAAGCGGAAATGTGCGTACACACAAAAAAAATCGAGATGCATAAATCTGTGCATACTCCAACTTCCACATTCTTCCTCTCCATAAATCCCGGTCAGTGTGAAAAGTAATGCACATACACACACCTACTGCCACTCCCCAACTCCTCCCAGAATTACGCCTCTTTGAATATGCAAATCAATATAAATAGCCCTTAAGCTCAGCGTTCTGTGAAAAGACAACAAAAGGAAGTTGATCGAGTGCAATAGAGTGTCGGAGAAACTCGAAAGTTCAAGTTTACAAAGTCAGACAGTGCCCGAAATAAAAAAGTTGTCAGATATCAAAGTTGCCGTTAAAAGGCGAGTTGCAGCCCACCGTCTGAGTGTCATATGAAAGCTTATTAGGGTACAGAAAAAAGAAAAAAAATAGGGACACAGTGGGAAAAAAAGCTCAAAATGTCAACTTTAATCTCAACATTTCCACTTTAATCGCGTAGTTTATTTTGTCATTAAAGTAGAACATCAAAAATGTCATCTTAAAATCATTTAATTTACTAGTTTCTCAAATACCATCATAACTAAAGTAGCACGTTAAATTTTTGTTTTGTATATGTTCTTCTACTGTATGTGCTCTATGTGTGTGAATTACTACGCGCTTCTTAAACGAGCTTTCTCTTTCTCCGACAGGACACAGAATCCATTACATTCGTGATATTACAGCTCTCTGAATAATTAAAATACTGAGATGTATACTTGATATCATTTTCATGATGATAGGAATTAGAACATGTTATTAAACATGGGAATAGATGGCTCAGTGATAGTGATGAGCTGGCACCCCGTCCAGAGATTGTTCCTGCCTCCCGTAAGATGCTTGCTCCGCTGTGCACGACCTTCGATGAAATAATTTACTGCAGCAGTACTGTCTCCCTCAAACGTACTAACCACCAATTCCTGTCCTTCCTTTTCTTTCTCCAAGTACCCAATCACCACACAATCAGCTCTGTTATAGATGTCAAGCAATCTAAGCTTAGAACGCTGATTCTTCAAAACTTTTAAGGAACATTGAAATATCTTCGTAGTACATGTTTAATTATTCTATCCATCTATCCATCCAGTGTCGCGCCAGCCCCAGCAAGCAAACAGCATGAGGCAGGAACAATCCCTGAACAGGGTGCCAGATCGTTGCTAGAGCTGCGACACCATGTCCTCACATGTTTAATTATTAACAATATGGATTATTTAAATGATGTTAAAATTTTATCTGTATAATGTAATAAACATATTTTGCTGAATTTCATCTTAAAAATGATATCGCCATCATATGTAAATATGTGCTTTATAAAGTTGCTCAGGTTGTGCAATATTATAACTCTATCGCAAGTTTACTGTGAGGTAATTGTACTTATACAGTAAGTTCAAACAGTTCTACAAGGAGCACTTGATGGACTGATTGAGTGCGTTTATAGTTCTTGGGATGAAACTGTTTCTGAACTGCGAAGTCCCAACAGGAAAGGATCTGAAGCGTTTGTTGTATGAGAGCAGTTCAATAGACTATGTGCATGGCTGAGGCAGCATGTGCTTGAGTCTGTATCCCAATAATTCTCTTTCCGATCAGCTGCTTGAGAGCTGTGATTCCACACTCAGATACAGTGGAAAAAATACTCTGAGTGGTGCATTGAGAGGAACAACGCTAAAGCAGCTATGGTATTTAGAATGGTTTGGCCATTCCGTGAACCATTATATTGTTACAGGTTAATTACAATCAGATGCCTTAAACTAATGAAAAATATGCGGTTAGTTTCAATGTATTTGATAAAGCTGCGTCAGGGATGTAGATCTAAAAAAGAAAGGGAAACCACACTGGAACAAAAGCATTGCTTTGACGCTGGGTGCCGCCAGTTTGCAAAACCGAGTGGAGAAATTGCGTATGCCAAGGATTTAGCTGGCATGAAAATGTGCATGGCTTTACGGCAAGTTTAGTTTTTATACATCACGAGGTGAGTGTGGAAATGGGTGTATGCAACATTTTTGTGCGTATGCTCTGTTTATACATGAGACCCCTGGTCTGCAGAGTGTTCTGTCTTTTGGTGTGATCGGTGTTTTTAGAAACGTGCATGCTCAAAATAAAGTTAAACTACAATAATCATTTCAACAATAAATTGTTTTGGTACAGAAATTCAAAGCTTTATCCCTGTCTCAAGTCTCTTTCTTTTTTTTTATTGTTCATATTTTCTTTGTAAATTATATTTGTAAAAAAAGTTTATGTTTATGTCTTTTCAAAGTTTATTATTTGAGAATTATTTGTGTGTTTATATTTATGTATTTATTTATTATGTTTTTTCCATCCAACTGATATTTGTTCTTTGACTTAGGCTCCTTGTAATATGTTGAGCCTATAGTGGACCCCTGATGCGGCAGCTCTGGGACCGCCCACAGTTCCATTTAAGAGCCAGCAAACTTCAAGATGGCTGCTTGTTCTGCGATCTGAAGGTAACGGCAGATATGTTTCTAATAAAAGATTGGGAGTTAAAACATAGTCATAAAACCAGATCAAGTTTGATACAAGAAAAATCAATAAACTGCGATTTTTAATCAGAAATGCTAAACCACATTATTCAATTAAGAAAACACACACACACAGAATTGTTAACCAGAAAAACAAGAAAAAACACAAGTTTCAGACAAACAGGAAGTTTACAATGCTGACCTTTAGACCTTTGACCTTGTTGTTCTTGTTTAAGAATGGTGTAGCAACCATCAACAAAAAATCCTCAAAATGGCAAAACACAAAGAAGTGTTTTCTTTTTTTTATCTCTCTATTTTTAAAATTTTTGCTTTTATTTCTGGATTTTTCATTGTTGGATGGCTGGTTCTATTAGTCTTTTGGTTTGCCTCATATAGGCAAATATTTTTGACACCTTTTGTTTTTAGTTTTTATTTTTGAAATTTTTTTTTGAAAATAAAGTCTTCAATTTTTAAACATCATTCTAATTTTCATGGGCCAGAGATTTCATGGCTCCTCTCTACCTTTCTGGGTTTTTGAATTTAAAAAGCCTTTGCTGTTTTTTGTTGGGAGTGTGCAGACTATGAAGTAGGCATGGCCTTCAATTTTTTGTTCAGACCACTGTGTAGTGCTGATCTCTTTATTTCAAGATCTTTCACCATTTTGAGTTTACAACAAGAGCATAGAAATCAGGTTTTCTCAAACATCTGTGCTAACAGCTATGTACTTAGAAAGTTTCCTCAAACTGGAATCACTCCAATTAATACTCTGCACTGTAAATTCCATTTTAGCAGTGATAGCATACAGTAATATAGATTGCCAAATTTCCCCCTTGGGGACAAATAAACTGATGAGAAAGTGACAAGAGGAGCAGTTTTCTATCTATCTATTAAACTGTGCCTTATCCATCTATATATCTATTCATTTATCTATCTATTGTGAAAGAAGTCACCCTCAGACACACAAAAATATTTGGGGCAGCCACCCATATATTGTACCTAGCTCCAAAGGTTAATTGAAATTGCACAGATGTGCTCAGGACGAGTTCTCAACATGAATTGATGAATAGTGGCAAAGTTGACGGATTTAAAGGCCATCAAAGGAAGTGATGTCATCTATGTCGAAAGCAGAAGGGATGTCACTCTTGGGGCCGGAACAGGAAGTGCCATCTTTCTTGGGGCCAGAACCAGAACTGATGTCTTTATTTGGGGCTGGAACCGGAAGTGACATTTTGTATGAGAAATCAGGCAGGCTTTCCCATGTTTGGTCTACAGAGAAAATAGAGAAAGGCCTGGCGTGGAATTGCCTTCTTTCGGTCCACTCAGCTTCCTCCTACTCACACGTGTGTGGCACTATCTACAGTATCTACAGAATAATAAAAGAAGCTCAAAATAAAACGTTGTAAGATCATTTACACTATCATCAAAAGTTACATCAGTGATATAAAGTAGCTCAGGTAATGTGTGTTGAATTTATTGTAAATAATCATTTTTCTATTTCTCTTATTGTACTATCTTTCTATTTTGCATTATTCAATTGTTATACACAATACCAGTTCCCATTTAATAGTAATAAAGATCAAACTTGACCTTCCAACATTGTTCTTCTTGAAGTTTATAAATGAAAGTGAAATTAAATCTCACGTTCAGTATTGGATCTGAGAAAAAAATAAAAGCATTATCTAAAGAACTGGTGAGTTAAGTGGTGTAGGCAGCTTGCACTTTATTAGGACTTCATGGTAGGTAACTGTTTAATGTTGCTACCTCACCATTCCGGATGCATTCATTATCTAGAGCCGGGGTTTGGACGATTCAGTCCTGGAGGGCCGCAGTGGCTGCAGGTTTTTGTTCCAACCCAATTGCTTAATAAGAAGCACTTGTTGCTTAAGTAACACTTCTGCTTCACTTTAGTTGTCTCACTCATTAAGATTTTGAACCTTTATTACTTATTTTAGTCTTAAACAGCTGTATTCTTGTTTTTTAATTGCTCCTAATTAGCAATAAGATGCAAATGACAAAAGAAACCAGCATTTCTCCATTTAGCTTGTTTCCATTTACACCTGTGTGTATTTATCATGCACTACTGGGTTTAATTAAATACTTGGAAGGAAAGTGAAGAGAAAAAAGTAAAGCACTGAGAATAACTTGTCTGTTTTAGATTTCAATTCATTTGGAAGATATCCTTAGAAAGGAAAAAAATCTAGGATATGAGAATGACTTGACATGGCAGAGTTAAAGCACTAGCAAGCCATGAAATGAAATAATTGGCAAGAATTTTTTTATAATTAAGCAACTGGGTTGCAACAAAAACCTGCAACCACTGCGGCCCTCCAGGACCGAATTTGCCCACCCATGATCTAGAGTTTGCTTGCGTTCTCTGTGTCCATGTGGTTTTACTCTAAATATTTATCTTTTCTTTCTTACATACCAAATATGTGCATGTTTGTTAGATTGAGGACTCTGTGGTAACCCAGTGTGTTTATATAAGTGAGTCTGAAATGAACTGTCATCTTATTTAGGGTTGGTTCCCGCCTTGTGTTTGGTGTTACCAGAAAAGCCACTAGTTCTCAGTGACTAAGCACTATAAAAAACAGGGTTAGTAAATAATATATGTGGATGAATTTTTTATTTTAGCCATCAAAAGTAAAGCCCATCAAGAATCACTGGACATATTTTGATAGCTGAGAGTGAAAGATAAAACAAATACAGACTTTAGAAGAGCAGACTAGCTGTCAATTGTTCTCAGAAGACTTGCTGCTAGAACTCAGAGAGATGCTCACTAATTTCTAAATCATATACAGACCCATAGCTGCACCTTACTGGTGATTTGACAGTCTATTAAAGAAGCGGGTCGGGACTCATGGGTGGAATCTTGCCTGAAGACTTCAGTAAGCTGATCCACTCTGTCTGCTGTTCTCTTTTTACAGCAGAGGTTCCAGAGAAGGAAGCTGCAAGGAGAGATAACTTGACAGATAACATCAATGCAGAGGCTTTATGAGAGAATTAAAATAAACTCCCCCAAAATAAAAAAAAAGTAGCAGACATTATGTTCCCAGTTTCAAGCTCTGCAATAAACAGAATCAAAAGCAAAAGGAGATTATAAGTTTCCCACTTTAGATATTGTTTCATGCAGTTCCACAAAAAACTCCGGAAAGAATGTAAACAGAGCCAAAATGATAACTTACTTAAAAGAGACTTCATCCTATCTGCTACTCATAACAAGAACTGAATGTAGGGATCTGCTTAATCTATGCTATTGTGTGCTTAGGTTTGACACACTGGAATAAGTAGGTAAGAAAAGGGATGGAAGGAAAAACACTTCCTTTTTTGTTTAATGTGGTAATTTGCATTACGAAATGTACAGACAGATCACTGTTTTAAAATTAAACTATCTAGACTCTTAATCACTCTTTTTCAAACCTGCCTAATTGACTCTGCAGATCAGAGGGAGCCAGCATCTCTCAATAGTCCACCAAAGCTTGTCCTCACTCACAGTAGGCCAGTTAAGAGTCACTCAGTTAATCTAATCTTCACATTTTTGTGGTAATATAGACTAAGACATGCACGGATACCCTCCATTTATTTTATAAAGTATCCATTCCTACATGTAGTTTCTGAATGTTTTTATTCCTTTCCAGAATCACAGAGAGGATCTCATCAGCAATCTATGGAGTTCAGGAACTGGCCTTGGAAGGAATGCCAGTTCATTGCAAAGCACACTCTAGCAGACTCTCATGCCAGGCCAATTTTGAGTTGACAGGCAATCTAACGCATAATTGTTTAAAATGTGGGAGGAAACCCACGCAGAAATGGAGATTATGCAAAATGCACAAAAAACTTTGACTGGCTGGGAATTGAAAGCAGGTCTCTGGAGTTGTAAAGAAGCTATGTTAACTACTTCAGCATTCTACCATTAACTTATTAAAAATAAAAATCAAAACAATAAAAAAGAGTGCACTGTGAGATCTGCATTTTCTGAATGTAGCCGGCTGTGCTGTGACTCCCTGACAGTATTTGGTATGGTTATCATTAAAATGAACAGCAAATGTCAAAGTGTTTTGCTGCTGAAAAAAATCTTTTGGCATTTTATTCCAAGTATAGAGTTTATACTGAGTGTAAGTGCAACTCTCTTTCTGTTTCTTTGTTTCTTTTGGCTTTAGGATTATGGATTTAAATTTCCAAAAAGATTTAACATTAGGATCATTTGCTTCATTTCCTTAACCTTGATTCTTGTTTTGTGCATCAAATGTATCACTTGGAATTCTCTGTTTTCTCTCTCAGAATTTTGCCTGTCTTTAATAGCAAGTTTGCTCGCCCCAACTTTACATCTTCTTGGTTGTACTTCAGCGCTGTGTCTTTCTGGCAACATTTTTTACAAATGGCAACTTTAAATTTGTCCCATATGAATAAAAATGAGTGTGTATAGGAGTGTACCCTGTGATGGATGCTGGCTTTAAGGCCATGGGGCTGGACAGGACAGGCAGGTTATAAAGGGGCAATTATAATGGGTAGCACAGTGGCACAAGTGTTACTGTTACTAACTTTGAGCCTGGTTACTTGCTGTGTGGAATTTCTCCATTTTGTGTCTGTATTGTTATATTTTGGCCAGGATTTATTCCGAGGCTTAAGTATATTTTCTTTCTGTTGTTGTTGGAATTATTATTTTTAATTTTTTTATGTCATTTTATTTATATTGGTTTATATAAATACTGTCTAATTATGTTATGCATTGTGTATTTGGCCTTTTAAGTTGCATTCCTTGTTTTCTGTGGGTAGCGCCATCATGATGTCACCACTGATGGACTGCCCTCTGCCTTTATATTCAGGTGGACGAAAGGAGTCTTTTAGTAATTCATTGAGAGTCGGTGAAGTTTGTTATGTGTGAGTTTTATTGTTGCATTTTTCTGTTTTTTTTGGTATCTTGTTAAAGTCTCTATGATTTCTGATTCTGGATTACAAACTGTTAGCCTTTTTTTTTTTATCTATTTTTACCTTTTTCCTTTCTTTGCCTTTTTTGTGCTAGTTTTTTTTTTGTAATATAAATAAACCTTTCATTTATATAGGTTTATTTTTCACCTTGTCCTTTAATCCATAGGTTTTGACAGTTTCTTCTTCCTTGAAGAACATTTTGGTAGATTTGGAGTGTTTAAAGTATTTTATTGAACTGTAAATGCCTTAGGCCATTTTTTGAGCATCGATCTTCCTGAAAGCCTGCCTTTCAAGTTTGGGGACAGGCTGCCTGGAGTGAAGCCTGCTTTTTCTCCATTTTGTGTGATCAGCCAACACATGCATATGTTTTCTTCTTTTTAAGGTACTATGGTTTTCTTACTACAAAGCAAAGATGTGAAAGGTTAGGCTGGTTGATGACTCTACATTTTCCAGGTATAAGTGTGTGCCTGAGTGTACTCTGCTGTGGACTGTTTGCTTCCAGCTAGACAAAATGACCCAGCATTAGATTAAACAGGATTAGAAGACAGATAAAATGGACAAATTGAACCTCATGATAAAGAAACTAGGTGTGGAAACAAAAATAGGTTTTGCTACACCTATATCTATGTTGCACTTCAGAACAGGTCATCCACCTGAAGCTAAGACTGTTCAGGCCTGGACAGTTGTTGGATGGAAGGCCATCTCAGGAAATCTAGGGTTTCTGTTGGTGAGGCCAGCAGAGGGGGTTTACCTAGTTGTCTATGTGTTGATCCCAATGCTCCAGTGCAGTGACGGGGACAATGTACTGTAAATATGATGCCATCTTTCAGATGAGACGTAAAACCAAGGTCCTGACTCTCTGTGGTCATTAAAGATCCCTGGGCATCTTTTGAAAAGAATATGGTGTACCCCAATGTCTTGGCTAATATCACTGCCTTGTCCATTCTGCCTCCCTAATCATCCTCTGTCTCTAATTGGCTATCTCTCTCACAACTTTACTACCTAACAGATAATGTAAGGTGAGTGTACTGGTGCAATAAAGCTGCCGTTGCAACATCCAGGTGGGTGCCACATATTGGATGTGAATAGCAAGAAAAGCACTATATAAATGTAATTATTATTATTGTGTTTATTATGTTGATCAAGCAGTCTTTTAACTGCTCTCTTCTAAAATGTGCATTCTGTATGTTCTTTTGCTTTGCATGCATAACTTGTCTGCTTTCCCATTTCACTGATAGGTAGAACTGAGACCCAACAAACACAGGAACATTTTCATTTCAAGCTAAGCGAAAATGGAAACTACATTGAGACCCCCTCCCCAGGTATTTTTGCCACAAATCTTTTTAACAGTATTCAAGCATGTTGGACGCCTTCACGCCAATTTGCAAATGTTCCATGTTAAATAAAAAATCCCTCAGAACAAAATATTCTTTCCTTTTTAATGCATCTTTAAAAGGATTTAAGTGTCAGCTGTGGTTGAAAAATGAGCCAAAAACTTATCAAGTTTAGGTGGTGGATGGGAGAATTAAGGAAGTCAGGATAAATTGTCTATGAATTTGATACAAGAAAAAGGCAGTTTTATGCCAAGGTGAAGAAGGTCCAGCACTTTATTTATCAATGGACCTCTGATTATTCTTTACTTTGTCTTAAACTTAGTCAGGTATTTTACACTTCTTTTTAAAACTGTTACGAAAATTTAAGGTCCAGTAGTACTCTGCACTTAGGGCAGGTGTGGCATTTCCTACCCTATCTCTCAGCAGATGGCACTGTTGTGCAACAATTAAATAAGTAGTAAAGTGCCTCAATAATATAACATTTTGTTAATACAGTAGAACCTCTGGTCACAAACGTTTCCGAACACGTACAAATCAGGTTACGATCAAAAAGTCTGACAAAATTTTGCATCTGTTCATGACCACATGCTCTGGTGGCGAACAAGAATACTGGTGGCCAGTTTCCCTTAGCGCGTTCGTACACGCCGATGATTGCCCATTCTCCATTTCCCATTTTCTTTTGTTTGCGTATATAGGGCCAAACAAAGCAGCTGATGTTGCAAAAGGAGTTACAATGTTAAACAAGCAGAGGCCTCAAGTGCTGGAAGAGGTGGAAAAACTGTTGCTAGTGTGGTTGAACGAGAAACAACTTGCAGGGGATAGCATAAGCAAGGCGATCATATGTAAGAAAGCCAGGAAGATTCATGGAGATTTGCTGAAAAAAGATCCTTCTTCGAGTGGTGAAGGTGAGGAATTTTAAACCAGTAGCGGATGGTTTGAAAAGTTTTACAAGTGAAGTGGCTTTTTTTTTTCCTGTGCTTAAAACTCATAAAAAACGATTCATAAGGGTTTAGCGCAAACTCTTACAATGTTAGTTTTCTCTGTTGTTCAATGTTTTTACATTTCGTTTACTATTACACTGCATTCTATGGTATAATTAACTATTTTTGTGCTTAAAAAATATATATATTTACATACAATTAATCCCTTCCAGACCATACAAACTGTATTTTCATACAATCTTATGGGGAAATTACATGCGGGTCGTGACCAAATCGGTTCATGTCCAGAGTTTTGGAATGAATTACTGTAGGAATCTTTTATTTATTGAAAGGAACCTTTTTAAAACTCACCGGCAGCCATATCAGGTCAACGCATTTCAGAAGAAGAGCTGGTCTAATAAATGCTTGATCATCACTCTCTCTCTTACGCACACACACTCTACATGGCTTCTCAGGATGGCCCCCCACTACTGACAGTTTCTCATTCAACTCTCTCTCTCTCCCAGGTCCACATGGCCCCACCAAACTTTTCTTTCCATAAAAACAACTTATAATGCCAATGCAATCTACAATATCTTTCAAAGTAACATCTGTATTTAGTATCTGAAAACCATTGTATCTGTTGCAAAGAGATGCCAGATCCATACCAGTATCAGTACTGCAGCCAATAGGGAGTGCTGTTTCATTGAGACAGGGTCCTACGTAGCCCTGCCAATAACAAAATCAGCTCCTAGCAAAGGGAATATTGACTTATTAATTTACATTTATTTTCATATAGTTTTCTTCACTAGTGTTGGAAGAAGTATTATGTCTAACACTGTGGAGTTCTGTCTAATAGACAGAAGACCTATCCAGTTTAGGTCGGCCAAGAAGATAACAGGTTATTTGTTTTTTCCTTTGTTTGTTTTGTACTTTACATTATACTTTGTATTTATGCCTGAGTTGTGTGTTTTATTGTTTTACTAAAATGCCTTTTCATACTTCTTTGACTTCATTGTCATAAATTAGATATGGCGATGACTGAACACAACCATGCTCATACACATTATCAAAACAGTCAAGATGACTGATTGATGTAATGTGTTAATGAGGAAATGATACTAGCAGGAGGTAAAATGGCTTGACTTCTAATCAGAACTGTATTTAACAAAATCCCCAAGGGACCATAAAAACAGATGTATATTGTTTTTTTTTGTTTTTTTGTACACAATAAGTATAAAGTGTTTTGTGGTGCTGGTTATATGTTTCAGTAAAATAATCACAAGAAATTGTTTTAATAATAATAATAATAATAATAAACAACAATAATTATAATAATAATAATAATTCTTTACGTTTATGTAGTGCTTTTCTCACTACTCAAAGCGCTCTCTATTTTTCATTTTAATATGAAGAATTTAGGACAACTGTATGATTTACAGCATTAGATAGCACCCTTGAAACACAGGGATATGATATTTAAAAAGATAAACTATATTTATACATCCTACTGATTTAGGCATTTCTACTCATTCATACTTAAATGTACTGTTATTTGACGCTTTTAAAGATTTTTTAAATTGTCAATAGCTCTTAAACTCAAAGGGTTGCCTATAAATTCTATTGCTATTATTAAATGTAATCACTTGTTTCTTCACTTTAATTCTGATACCTTCCTTATACAATTCAAAATCAGATGGAGGCCACAGCCCATCCCAGCAGCATTGAGCACAAACCCAGTTACAGTCCTGGATGGGTCAGCAGTTCATCACAGGGCCCACTCATGCACATACCCAGAGAGGTGCCAATTTGCAACCACCAGTGAACCTACCATGCACAACCTAGAGCATCCAGAAGAAACCCGACCCAGATACAAAGGGAATGTCCAAACAGACAATGAAGGGGCACTAGATTCGAAGTCAGGACGTTGGGTCTAGATTGAGGCAGTGCTGTAATTCCTCATAGACAATAAATGAAACAAAGAAAAATTCCCACTGTGTTCTCCTTTCAAGTGTTACATTTTATTTATCCATTCAATTGCACTAAACTGCGAGGAATACAATATGGCTGACATTCTCTGCATTAGGCTGGAATATAATAAAAAAAAAAAAACATTTATGTTCAGATTTTCAGGACTGAGGTTGTGAAACAACCTTTCACAGGTTTTAATAACTGTATTGCCCTCTTCTGTTATTAAAAAATCTTTGTCAGTGGTCTGGAATCACATACACTTTATGTTGTGCTAGTGTGTTGATAAATGATTACCATTCTTTGACATTTAAATGAGAGTGTTTTTATCTGAATTGGCTTAAAGTGGTGGTGAAAAGATGGATTGATGGAATTGTGTCATGGAATAAACACGAGAGCATCAGCAGTTTAACTCATATATAAACACATGTGGAGAGTGCAAGACATTGAGGGCAGAATATGCTGTGTGCTCTGGTGAGAGTAGTTCCAACAGGGCATTAAATAATAACAGCAAAAGATGGCTGCAGGGGTGTAAACATGGTCAGATGTCTACACTAACCTACAGTATGAGGTTAAACCAGCCCTGTGTGGTTCTAAAAGTAAACAAATACGGACCATACAAACTTAAGTGAAAACTATCCCATAAAGCATCTCTTTCTTGACATAACTGTTACTCCTGTGTCTGTCTATCAGCAGTTAACATGCAGTTACTTTTAAGCTTATAGAATGTACAGTAACACACAAAAAATAGTAATTATTATTCCACAGTTATTCCACAATTGTATTTTCTGAATTTGAAATTTAAAACCATGAGGTTCATTTGTCAAAAAATTGAGTGATAGATACGGGTGTATTGGCACCAAATAAGGCAAAGAGTTTAGACAAGGAGTGAGAAGGTCTGTCAAAGGAGAAGACAGTGATGGAATAAAAAATTAAATGCAGGGAGTGATTGGCCAAAAAAGGTCTGAAGCAGTAATAGGGCACTGGTTATATCATCACAAGTAAATGCCAGATAGTTCTTGCTACTCACCCAAGAAAGGAACTACAGTGTGGCTCATTCAGGGAGACTCTCTCAATTTTCTATATAATAAAACCCTAAGGTCTATATGTCCTGTACCCCTGAGCAATCTGATTGATCAGTTTGGCTTTGATGTGATTGGTCAGTTTGGCTTTGGTGATGCAACAAAAGAGGAACTGTGAGTATGAGATGCACGAGGAGGAGTATGAGGCATGCTGAGAGAGGTGCCTTCAAAGATGGAAAGAATAAAACTAGACAGGAGGAAAGAAACACATCTCAAAAATAATGACAAAGTCTGAGACGTAGACTTTACAAGAACATGCTCGAGAGGGGGATTGGTGTTGGTGAAGAGATATTCACACACACGTAAATACAGAGGAAAAGCTCAGAAAGTACACGTGGGCCAATCAATAGCAAATATTTTAAAAATATTCTTTAAGATAGTATATAAATAAAATGCTTATAAATAAGCTGAGAACAATGTTATAAATAATTGATTTCTTTCAGTAAACATTTGTTAAACGGCCTCATGGGTAGAGCAGAAATGATTGTAGGCCTGAAACTGTACTCTATTGAAGATTTGTATGTCACATATCAGGAAACATGTCGCAAATATAATCAAAGACCTCACCTGAAAAACCATTTATTTCAGTTACTGCCATCATGGAAATGTTTCTGTTCCCTAAAAGCAAGATTGACCTGGCACATAGTTTATTTCCTCCTTAAATTACTCATTTTAAATGCAGTGTCTGTCTATACCATATTTCTAAACCCTTCCTATTCTACCTAAATTATATTTACTTTATACAGACCTCTGTATGCATTATCGTGTATGAGTGCAATTCTATGTTATTGTATTATTTTATATATTATGGCTTGTCCAATATACACTATTAACATTCACTGTTACTAAACTGCAAACACTGTTGTGATGGTGTCATATGTGTATACTGTGCTGTTAATTATACTCACTTTTGTCACCTATGGTTGTAGCACCAAGGGAAATTCCTAGCAACTATGTTATCTGGAAGTAAAGTTCAAGATTAAGGTGGTTATGCAAGACACAACTTGATCTCAAATCTGTCATTTTTGTGTAAAAACATGTTGTTTAATAAATGATCTGCTATTAAGACATCTTCCTCCGTTGTAAATGCTTCTAGTGGCCTTGGCATTAATGAATTGATGATCTGTGATAGAGAAGAAAGCATGTGAGCAATTTAATTTAGCGCAACTGGATAATCTCGTGATCATAGCTAGAAACTGTAGTATGCGAGAAAGAAAATACATTTAAAGCGTTCATAAGTTATAACTCATGCAAAAACAAACTGTCAGCTTAGGGCTAAACAGAATAAAATGTACATATTTTAAGAGATTCCCACTGCGGTAGACTCGGACAGCTATTCCTCACTGTGAATGCAGTCTGCCTCTAGCATACAAACTCAAATTTTAGAGGTTGTTTTGCTCTATGCATGGAATGCCCGGCATGGCTAAAAACAAGCTTATTGGCCATTTAAATGAGTCCATCATTTATCTGACTGATGATGCAGCTTTTCTGTTTTGAGGGGTGAAGTCCCAGTGTACGCTGGAAAGCTTTGTAAGAGGCTCAGTTGAGTTCTCTAGCACTCATACAAGCAGCAAGCAGTAAATTATAGAAAAGACTATTTTTTCTCATCCTTAATAAGCAACTTCTTTTAAGCACAACTCTGATTTTAACAGTACAAAACTTCTAGGGAAGTGCATTAACAAATGTGTTCATCTACTTCAAAAAAGAAAAGATATTTTTTTAGAGGCATTTAGTTTGAGTTGTAAAAGAAAAACATTTGTTACGTATGTATATATATATTATTAATATATATAATATATAAATTTTTTGCACACATAGGCCTAGCTTGCATATATATGTGCACAAACTATATACAAATATTTTAGTTTCTTGGAATATGAAACATAATGTCAGCTGTCAAACAAGACCTTTTTGAAATGTAACCATCCAGAGAAAAACTTGAGAACTTGCTAGGATATTCTGAAGACAGAATGAAAGAAGTGAGAAAATGGGACAGGAGTGGACTTGTAAAAAAGTAATAATGCACCACTAGAGGGATGAAAAGTTTCATTTAGGAATAAGCAACAGAAAATTTTACAAATTTTTAGATTTTTAGTTTATCTTTAAAAACCTCAACAGATGAATCTGATCAGATGTCAAAAAGTGATGAGTTTCATAACTTGGGTGCTATAATTAAGAATACATGGTCACCTATTGTGAAGTGTGGAACCACCAGCAGTTGTTGATCAGATAACAGCCACAATCTACCAGGACATAAGGGTGCAACAAGATCTGACATGTAAGTTGGGGTGGGGAGGGGATTGACCTTGAAGTGTTTTAAAAAACAAACAACAAGACCTTAAAATGGTCAGTGAAATGCACAGGATGCCAAAGAATAGAACCCATGACAGGTGAGGTGCGGTCTCTTTTCATTTAACTTATGAGCAGTGTACCTTCAGCGTTCTGGACCAGTTGTAAACAAGATATAGAAGACTGACTTAAGCCAGTATAAAGTGAGTTACAATAATCTAATCGTGAGGATGACCATCTTTCAAACTGTTAAAAGTAAGGAATGACTTAATTTTGCTTTCAAAAGAAAGGAACAACCTAATTTGGGAGATCACCAGAGCTGGAAAAAGCTAGCCTTACATAGATAGTTAGATAGATAAATAGATAAATAAACCTTTATTTGGCCACAGGGGGAAATTTGGCTTGTAACAGAAGCTCTTTAAATAAATAGATACATAAATAGATAACATAAATATACAGTATATTCAGTATATGTATATATTTTGTCACACAAATGTGTTTAGGGGGTAGCCAAAGGGTCCAAAATATTGTGAAAGAACAAAAGATAGTGGATTGTAACAGTGCTTATGCCTTTTCTCTTCTCTCGACAGACCAACAGAAGAATAACAAAATACCCTCACCTCAGTCTCACACAAATAATCCACTTCCAGCTCCCCGTGATGACTCCACTTCCGGTTCCTTCTCCCGAAGATGTCACTTCTGGTCCCATTCCGATGACTTCACTTCCATTCTATACTGATGACTTCACTTCTGGCTCCCATTGTAGATGCCATTTCCTGCTAACTCATTTCCACTTCCTCCGGATTGCATTTCCTGTCATTATCACATAAAAGTCCCAAGACAAACTTTCTGGTTGTCAAATGTCTATTTTATTGTGGAAAGGCAGACCCTGGGCACAGACAGACAAATGCTAAATGTCCAAAACACACACATTTTATTTATGTAACAGCACCACAATGTTTTTTTCAGCCCAAACTAAGTCCCTTCTTTCTTTCTCTCCTTGAATCCTTCTGCTGCCTCTACTCTACTCACAACAAGCTCCGTCTTCCTCCTCCTGACTCCAGCCCACAACTGGAGGGAGGCAGCCTCTTTTATTCCCTCCTGGACGTGCTCCAGGTGCCCTCTGATGAACTTCCTGTGGCACTTCCTGGTGTAGCGGAAGTGCCCTATGAGCACCCGGAAGCATTCTGGGTGTCCCTGGTATTCAAGTGCTGATGTCCGGGGCTCCACAATTATCCGGGCGCCCCCTTGTGGTGGCCACAGGCCACTATAGAGTTGAGCTTCCATGGTCAATTCCCATGGCGCCCATACAAACCAGGGCGGCTGCCCTCTCATGGTCCAGGGGAGGCATAGTCCCTCTCCCAGTCCTTCCAGGCATCCCGGCTGGGCACAGCCCCCAGCTGCCCGCCACTATATATATATATATATATATATATATATATATAGTAATGAGAGACAACAATAAGCATAAAGGTTTGAGGAACCCGTCCCCGTTAATGATGGTCTTTATAGACTGCAGTCCAACTGAATATGTTAACAAAGATGGCAGAAATATAGTCAAGGAGCAGGAAGAGGAAGGGTCTTGGGGCTGGAACTGGAAATGATGTCATCAGGCTGCAACTTCTTGGGAGGTGGGAGTTACGTCATTAGGGGGTCAGTTCTTCTGATGGTCTGCAGAGGGAGAAAAGGAGGAATAATTAGAGAATTAGAGGACAGCACAAACTTCTGGTTCGGCGGAGAAACAATTACATTTGTGACTATGTCTTTGGAATTCTAGTATTCTTTATTTCGACATTTTTATCATTTGAGTCCATTTTATTACTGTATATAATTTAAAGTTTACTATTAATAAATTTACAATTTTTGTAATAGTTATCTCCCTGTTATCATTGTAATTAATCTTGAAATGTATAGCCCCTTTAACTGTTGAATTCTAGTTCTGAGGTTGACAGCCTGAATATTTCTGTTTCAGGTATTCTGTAATAGTTAGGCATTGCATTAAATGTAACACATGTTAAGTTAAGCTGCCTAGCCTCTGAGGTTTTGTTCTAAAACAACACTAAGGGATATCAGTTAGCCTCTGAGTTTGCGTATAAAATATTATTTCTGTAACACATTCTTCTTAGCCTGAGGTTTTATTATGAGCACACACTAGTTAAACAGCTTTAAACTCTGAGGTTATAGATAAAAAGTGACTATTAGCTATAGTCATATTTCTAGGGGTGTAGAAGCCAAAGGTATGGCAAAGATAGTAAGTCAAGCTAACTCTTTTATTACAGTAAATACAGTAAAGTAATTTACATCATAAAGATAAATTTAGTCTTTTAGACAAAAAGCAATAAATTGGAATTAGATTAATAATAATAATAATAATAATAATAATAATAATAATAATAATAATGCATTTTATTTATATGGGCACTTTACATTAGCAGTAAATCTCAAAGTGCAACATAAAAAGATTAAACAAAGGCAAGGCAAGATAAAAACACAGATAAAACAACAATAATTATAGCATTCTTGTTAATATGCTTTCCTAAATAGAAACGTCTTTAGCTGTTTTTTTAAAACAGCCCACAATCTGCTGTGTTCTTAGATAGATAGATAGATAGATAGATAGATAGATAGATAGATAGATAGATAGATAGATAGATAGATAGATAGATAGATAGATAGATAGATAGATAGATAGATAGATAGATAGATAGATAGATAGATAGATAGATAGATAGATAGATAGTTAGGCTCTCTGGTAGGGCATTCCTGAGCCGTGGAGCAGTGGCTGCAAAGACTTGGTCACCCATTGTATGAAGTTTTGTCACAGGGGGGCGAAGGCGGTGGGTATTTGTAAAACGGAGGTTTCTTGTAGTGGATTGTAATATAAGGAGTTCTTTAAGATATTGTGGAACATTTCCATGGATACACTGGTGAGTAAACAAACAGAGTTTGTATTTGATACGGAGATGGATAGGGAGCCAATGAAGTAACCGAAGGATTGGTGAGATATGTTCATATTTCCGCACCCTCATCAGGATTCTTTTTTTAATTTGTTGGAGCATTTGAAGGCTCTTGTTGGGTATCTTGATGAGGAGTGCATTACAATAGTCCAGTCTGGATGAGACAAAGGCATAAATCAGCTTTTCAGCATTACAGAGGGAGAGGTAGGGACGGAGTTTGGCTATGTTTCGGAGATGAAGGAATGCAATTTTACAAAGATGATGGACATGTGTATCAAATGACAGATGGGAGTCTAACTTGACACCCAGATTTGTAACAGAAGGGGAGAGGGTAATGATACCCTCTTTAATATCTATATACTACCCCTGGGTCACATCATCCGCAAGCATGGAGTTTCATTCCATTGCTATGCCAATGATACGCAGCTCTATATGAGACTGGATTCGACTTCTCTTACACGGTCCAAAAAGGAAATACAATTTACAGAGGAACGAAGTTGATGGGGGGTGCCAATTAAAAGAGTTTCAGTTTTGGTGCTGTTCAGCTTGAGGAAGTTCTTGGACATCCAGGTCTCAATCTCATCCAAGCAAGAGGAAAAAGCTGATGAAGGTGTAAGAGAAGTCGAATCCAGTCTCATATAGAGCTGTGTATCATCGGCACAGCAATTGAATGAAACTCCATGCTTGCGGATGATGTGACCCAGGGGTAGTATATAGATATTATGTGATTATAAATTAGACAGGCTTTATTTGTCAGGGACTGAACATTAAAAAGTTCAACTTTAATGTTTAGTGAGGTGTTGCTTTTAGCCAGAGGACGAACAAAGCTGAAACCCACTCCAGGCTTTCCGTCTCGCCTGGGCCGCCACCGAGCAGTGTTTTTAGTCTCCGTGGTAATGGGGCTTGGATGACATTTTCGGGCTGCCATGGAGCGAGGTGCTGCTGACCACAAGGATGGAATGGAGCTCCTGGTCTTGATGTAAACAAACCGCCAACCAGATCCCCTGTGGACGTAGCGGGGGCGACGGAGGAGTCCAAGTTGTTTGATGACTGTGATGTCAAATTGAAGGCTGTGGTTGTTGAGCTCCAACAGTTGCGATGGCAGATATTGAAGCAAATTGAAGCGGAGGAGATATGGCCCCGATGTAAATAGTTGGCCATAGTCCTTATGTGTACAGTTGGACAGCTGTGGTGCAAATTGCAAAGGACTCCAGAAGCAAGACAATCACCAAGATCCCAACGACAGAGCCGACATTAAGGAAATGTAATAGCAGGCCGATACAGGCCAGTGCCGATGACACAGCGCAAGTCAGGCCAACAAATGTCACAGGTAGGATTTCTCCAAAAGCAACGATATTAAACATTGTAAGGTGTTAACAGCAAATTACAGCCGCTAAATGCTAAAGTTATGTATAATATCCAGAAAACAGCTACAATTAAAATGATATTCAAGTAGTAAAATACTTAAGTAATGAATATAGCGTGGACAAGCGGCGAACAGCCAGCGCCTGCGTCCTCTCCCAGCTGGAAGTCAATTTCCAATATTACTAGTCCATGCTCCTATTCCATTGTTGATTTGGGGAAAAAAGACTGTATTGAAACTGGGTAAAGTTTAATTCAACATCTCTATAAACTCCTAGCTAGGAATAAAATACAACTTTTACTAATGCTATTTATTGTCAAGCTTGAGAGTTTTGGGAGTGCCTCATGGGTATGTCTTTGTCCAAGAATACAAGATTCTGGGTGTGACATAGACACGCAATTTCCACTTTATTTAGAATGGAGGAGAAGACCCTAGAAGGCTACAGATGCCATTTCCGAATCCGACATCATTAGTCCCACCCACTCAGCTTCCTCAATCATAAAGCCTTCAGTCAAACAGGAAGTCACTGCTCACTCTGGAACTTGCTTCCAAAGAAGTCACATCTCTATATTATGAGGTAGGCTGACATCCTGAGGAGCTGCACTGCCACAGCCTAAACCTGGGTCAATTATTATTTTCTTTTTTGCATTTTCACAACCCGACATTAAATTGGGTATCCCTTGGAACGTGAAACCTTTTTCTTTGTTATTTTCTTTTATTTCTCATTGCATAAAATATAGAATATTGGATAGTAATGAAGTCTGTTCATCTATTAATTTTTTTGCATTTTCTGCATTTCATGTGTCATTTAAGATGCATTGGTTATAATTTTTGTAGTGGTATTATCATCGTATAAACTTTATGGGTAGTTCTTTTAAGTGTATATTTTTTAAGTAAGACCTATGAAAGTCTTAAGTAAATGTCTCTATTGCTTTGTGCCCTTTCGGAATACAATCCAGGTGATATTTTTTGTTCAGATCTTCAAAATATGTTACAATAAAATATGGCTGAATCAAACAGCACAGCTCCATCCCACAGTAACACACAAATTGTTTATCCAGTTGAGAACACCATACTTGATTAAGAGGGAGCCTGAATATACTGCATTGGTAGTGTGAGAGAGGCATGCACTTGTACATCACATTATTTTGAAGACAAAATCAGAGTGCACCACCATGTTTCACCTTTTTAAATTTAAAAATGCCTCCCCCCCACATATTTAGGATTTGACTTTATACATTCAAAATTCACTCCATATATAATAAGGGTGGCTTTGTATGTTCAAATTGTCTTGGAATTGACTTTATATATTCAAATATTTATTTAAAATAAATACAATAAAATTTTATTGAATGTGTTTTTCTGCTTAGCAATCATAAATGACTTTATTTGCAACAGTCAACTTTTCATAGTGTTTCTAGATTAACATGTCAGATTTTATTACTAGATTAACATATCAGATTTTATATACAAGGATATCTCTGTACCAGAAATCAATGGTGCTTATTAAAACACAAGATGTCATGCAACAGCCAGAGACGTTTATAACTATGTACAGCTGTGTATGCAGCTAGTCATAGAAATTGACTAAGAAACATTTCTAATTTGTGTTTTTTCAATTGTAGGTTTTGTTTTGAGAATCCAATTAGAATTGCATAACCCCATCAAAATCCACATCTTCATTTCTGTGTACTCTGGGTGGTAGTCCCCCTGTGCAGCAATGATCTGCTTTGGAGTTAAGTGAAAAACTTGTCAATTTCTTTCTTTTTCCTTGTGTCTTAAAAGAACATCTGCAGTGGTCATTGTATTCCAACAGTATGCTGTCAGTCTTTGTGCTGTATATCTGATAGTCCAAATGTCATTAATGATTTCTTTCCATTGTGGATAGCACTAAAAGGAAAATCTGACTTTTTGGTCTAAACGCTTCAATTGATGTGTATGGTAATTTTGTGTGAAGGGGGCTAGGTTGACATTTAGCTGGCCATGGACTGCAAAGCACATCTGAATTGGTTACAGAATTGAGCAGTGGATCTTAGTGGTTCAGTCTGGCTGTGAGTAATGAAGGTTATTATGTTTATGAGCCATTCTGAGAGTAAGCAAGAGATGCATGTTGTCTAATCCCCAGGTCTCTTTGTTAGAAGTCAAATTTAATTTAATATTCTCTCTTTTTGCTTTTGAAGTGTTTTTGGTTAATGCCTTTAGTTATCATGGTCAACTGCCTCTTTATTAAAGCTTCTCTTGAAGTATTAAATTCATAAACACCCTTAATCTGATCATAACAACAAAAAAAATCTCAGATTATACAAATAGGTGAGTCAGATGTTCATGCTGTGTTCTCAAGACTTTAGGCATAACTATTCTGTATTGAAGGAGCTTGAATTATATTATTTCATCAGGGTCTTATACATATTTTAATGTTCACTCTACATTACACTATTCCACAAACAGCATGCAATATGTCCACAGAAAGGTGAGTGTACAGTATGTGTATGTTGTCAGATATGCAAGTGTGAGAAACATGGGTGAAGGCTTTGCCCTGCCACTAACATTCTTTCCATTTCCCACCTTAGACAGGTAGAGAACCCTACAGAGGACATGTGATGTCACTTATGTCCTATTTTGACAAGCCCCACTCCTTCTGGCGCTGATGGAATATAAAACACACTGTCACCACAAGTCAGAGTTCATTCATTTGATTCTTGTGAGCACCACCATTTTGGATTTGTCTACGGTAGCTAGCCATGTTGCAAGATAACCAGATGACCCACGATGTCAAGTGAATAGAAGGTATAAAGATCAGAGGCCATGCAATTTCTGATTATTCAAGACTGGATAAAAATATGTGACATGTGATGATAGATAGATAGATAGAGTGTCCAGGGAATCCACATAAAAGAAAGTGATAGGAGTGATCAATAAAAAATAATAAAAAAAGAGTAAAATAAAAGGTAGAAAAATATAGTCGTACACGGAGCTGCTGAAAAGGCTGCCACTCTCAGCGGCGCCTGAGTCATCATTATCAAAATGTGCTTAGCTTTCTAAAATACAGACTTTTTGCCTTAGTTTTCTTGACTAAGCTTCTTGGTTTCTGATTATTCTTGGTAAAAGATAAGTCTTAGGTTTGGTTACAAACATTCACTCTTTTTAGACTTACATTTCATCTTCTTTTAGAGCCAGAAAATAATGATAATGTTGTGACTGTCGCCAATTTCAGTTATTTTTTCATTATTTTCAATTTTTGTAAACTGGACTTTAAAGGCACTGTAAATCTTCATTTGTTTCTCTCTCCTCTATTCACAATGCATATATACTACCAGTCAAATGTTTGGAAACACCCAGAAATTTTCACCTATTTTGATAGAAATTGATATCTTTTTTATCAAGATCAGTGTGGCGGATGAAAAAAATGTGGGTGGGACACAATTTTTTGGGGGTGAGCAGACTGAAGTAGTACTTATTAGCACTTATTATAGTGCCTTTAATATCTATCTATCTGGTCATTCCAAATGCTCTTGTGGTCCTCACCATAGGGCCAATGCACATCTTGGCCTGTCTAGTCCTAGACCCATAGGACAAATCCATGCTAAAATGCATTATGCCCTTTCCATCATGTTGTGGAAACTGAGACCATCTTTCCCATTTCCACTGTGCTTCACAACAGTCTGTGACATCCACAGTCCCCTTATTCTTCCCATAACTTGCTCTATAGAGTTGGAACGGAACAGGTGTACCTGCCACCCAAATTTTATACCACACCTGTCCCTAAATTGCCCAATTCACTGCCAACTTGTCAAGTTCCCCATTCTGCCAAAACCCACTCCATAATGTCCACACCCCCACCTCCATAACCTTCCAATAACGTGGACTTCTGTCTGTCATATAACACATCCATAGCATAATAATAATAATAATAATAATAATAATTCATAAATAATAATAATAATGATATAAGTCCAATCCAAATCTTATTCTGCCTCTCTGAGTGCCCAGTCCTTGGCCATTTCCACTGTATCCCATAAATTCACATAATACAATCAGTACTTCTCTGATTTTTCTCAAGTTGTGCATCCCTCTTTATCATTTATCACATCCACAGAGTCATTCCCACCCTAATTGTATTCTACATTTTCTGCCAGTCAGCCCAGTCCTTTACAAGTTTGCCAGGCTTACCTCACCTTGGCACATTTTTACATTGTAAGATACACAGACCTCTACATCTTAAAACATAACTCTCCCCCACCAACCTGTCTTGTACTACACCTGCAGGACGAGTCCAACCTAAATCTTATTTGGCCTTTATGATCAGGATACCTATTATCTCTTGAACATAAATTTTGCCATCCTTTCCTTCAGGCCTGAAAATTTCTCAATTACGTTCTGATTAAATTCAGTCATTTCACTAAGCCTGCCAAAAAACTTTAGGCTCATAACTGACTGTGGCTACTTTCATTCCACTTGCATGTTTCAGAAAGATGTTTTAGATGTTATACTTCCATTATTGTCTACAACGCTTCAGCATTTTGAAACAGCAAACAGGAAAAGCAATAAAATGCATTACTTACACCACATCTAATTAGCCAACTCCGTTTGTCATAACAAGAGCGGAAAAGTCTATGTGTAAGCTCGTCCTTGATCTTTTGACCACTGCTGAATTCTTAAGTCAGGTTGGTCTGGCAAGAACTCCTTTATCTTCAAGCAAACGATTTATGAAGTAGTGTTTTATTACGAAATAACCACATTTTCTTTGATTTCTGAAGTTTCGCTTGAAGTTGCCATCAAAGTCACGCTCTGTCATCTGTAATTACATAATGTTAAAGGCAGGTGTGAACTGTGAACCATCGACATAGTGTGTGATTATCCAATCACATTAGATTTAAAAAACCTAAAACTATACTAATTCGCTGCCAATAAATATGGGAGTGTTCAGGGCACACAGAGTTGTGTCACTGTAAAAATCTGAAAGCAACCATTTAAAGGGCAGCCTCAGGTCACCTGTTTGCCAAAAGATCAAGGACTTATATACTCACTCATTTGGCTAGTGCCGATCACTCAGGAAATATAAGTATTCACATAGAAATTAAACAAATACAAGTCAGAACCAATTTTTAATGGATGTTGACATGCGCTGACAAAAGGCATGTTTTGCAAATACATACATTTATTTCACAATTATTTTCATATTAACTAATTCATTTAAGTAGAAGATTTTAAAGTATTTGGAGGGAGGCAGCGTCCCGCATTACAAACCACCACTAATCAAGAAACCATTAAATTGAGTTAAAAATACAGCCAAAATATTCTTAGTGCTGCTAATAGCTATTACTGATTGAAATAACTTGTTTCTATTTTATTTTTCACAGATAACTGCAAAGTGCAATTTTCAGCAGCAATTCCCCCAGTGTCCTAATGGTCAAATCCCTTAGCTTATCCTTAATTAGTCTTCTTCATATGCTAATTGATTATTAGAGACACCTTTGTATTGCATTAGCATCACTGAAACCTGTTATTCTGTTCACTTTAGGTACAAGTTCAATTTTGGGTTCAAAAATGTCCAAAATGAAACAGCTTTCTCAAAAAACAAGTCAGTCTTGTTTTTTTGCAGAATGAAGGTCTGTAGCAGGCTTTCAAGAAACCTAAGATTTCATACAAATTTCTGGGTAGTAGTGTATATATAATATATACAAAATAGAGATATAACCTACAGTTAGCTTTGTTAAAACTGTCATATTCTAGCCTCAGATTTCAACCATCCTCCCAGTGTGTACTCCATCATGGCACTATCAAACATTGATTGCAGCAGAAAACCAAAAATAGTTTGACAATATATTAATGTCAATGTCAATTTATTTATATAGCACATTTAAAACAACATAGTAATGCTGTGGCCAAAGTGCTTTACAATAATAGAATAAAAGAAAAACAAAACAATTAACATAAAACATAAATAGAAAAAAATATATGAATATAAAATAAAATACATAATAAATAGAAGTAATGTTATATACATAAAAAATAGAAGTAATATTACTGTATATAATCACAAAGAGGAAACCATCAGTATTACTGAAGGTCACAGAATGCAAGTGAATAGAAATGAGTTTTTAGTCTTGTTTTAAACAGTTCAATTTTAGACGACTCCTTTATATGATGAGGTAAAGAGTTCCACAGGCGAGGCGCAGCAGCTGCAAAAGCCCTGTCCCCCTTGGTTTAACACTTGGTACGAGAGACAATAAGAGACAACTGACCAGAAGATCTAAGTACTCTAGATGGCTGATGTAAAACACACAGTTCAGATAAATAGGCAGGAGCAAGCCCATGTAAAGATTTAAAAACTAGCAGCAAGGTTTTAAAATCAATTCGAAAACTGACAGGCAGCCAGTGTAAAAACGCTAAAATAGGAGAAACAGAGTCATACTTTCTTGCCCCAACCAGAAAGCGAGCGGCAGCATTTTGGACCAACTGCAACCTGTGTATCAGGGATTTGTTAATCCCAGAATACAGCAAGTTGCAGTAATTGAGGTGAGAAAAAATAAACGCATGAGTAGCTATCTCAAGATCCCTAGAAGATAAAAAAGGCTTGATCTTACCTAATAGTCGAAGTTGGAAAAAGCAACTCTTGACTACAGAATTTACTTGTTTCTCAAAAGAGAGGTTACTATCAAAGGTAACACCAAGATTGTGGGCTTGAGGTTTGGAAAAGACAAAGAAAGAGCAGAGAAGTCCAAGACCAATTTGGGCTTTAGCTGATGGACCCACTATAAGCACCTCCGTTTTATTTTGATTTAGATCAAGAAAATTATTAGCCATCCAGGATCTTAGTTCAGACAGACAGTTGTGGAGTTGATTTGTTGTAGAGTTGCAGACAGGAATATAATCAGAATCAGAATCAGAATCAGCTTTATTGGCCAAGTATATGTACACATACAAGGAATTGGACTCCGGTTTTACCTAGTATTGTCCCTGATGCTGTGATATTGACTTAAGTGTTCATGAGAGTGATGGCCTGAGGAAAGAAACTGTTCACATGTCTGGTAGTTTTGGCGTACAGTGCTCTGTAGCGCCTACCAGAGGGAAGAAGTTGAAAAAGGTTGTAACCAGGGTGTGATGGGTCTGCAATGATGTTTTCTGCCTGTTTCCTGACTCGAGATCTGTATAAGTCTTGAATGGAGGGCAGATCAACACCAATGATTTTTTCTGCAATCCTGACTGTCCGTTGAAGTCTGTTCCTGTCCTGTTTTGTGGCTGAGCCAAACCAGACTGTGATAGATGAACAGAGAACAGACTGGATTACTGCAGAGTAAAACTGGATGAGCAGCTCCTGAGGCAGGTTGAACTTCCTGAGCTGGCGCAGGAAGTACAACCTCTGCTTGGCCTTTTTAACAATTGTGTTTATGTTTAGTTCCCACTTTAGGTGCTGGGAAATTGTGGATCCCAGAAACCTAAACTTTTCCACAGCAGACACAATGCTGTTGAGTAGTGTGAGAGGGGGCAGCACTGGGGGGCTCCTCCTGAAGTCCACTGTCATCTCCACAGTTTTAAGCTTGTTCAGCTCCAGGTTGTTTTGACCGCACCAGAGGGCCAGCTGTTCGACCTCTCGTCTGTATACAGACTCGTCACTGTCCTTGATGAGGCCAATGACTGTCATATCATCTGCGAACTTCAGGATTTTAACATCCGGGTCTCTTGAGGTGCAGTCATTTGTGTAGAGGGAGAAGAGCAGAGGAGAGAGGACACATCCCTGGGGGGCGCCAGTGCTGACTGTTCGTGTTCTGGATGTGATTTTTCCCAGTCTCACTTGCTGCTTCCTATCTGTCAGGAAGTTTTTGATCCACTGGGGGATGGGAGCTGGTACAGTGAGCCAAGTGAGTTTGGTGTGGAGGACTTCTGGAATGATAGTGTTGAACGCCGAGCTGAAGTCCACAAACAGGATCCTAGCATATGTCCCTGGAGAGTCGAGATGTTGCAGGATGTAGTGCAGTCCCATGTTGATTGCATCATCCACTGACCTGTTTGCTCGGTAAGCAAACTGTAGGGGGTCAAGCAGGGGGTCTGTAATGTCCTTCAGGTAGGTCAACACCAGTCTTTCAAAGGATTTCATGACCACAGACGTCAGGGCGACTGGCCTGTAGTCATTTAACCCTGCAATGGAGGTTTTCTTTGGAACCGGGATAATTGTGGAACGCTTAAGGCAGGAGGGAACTTCACATAGCTCCAGGGATCTGTTGAAGATCTGTGTAAATATGGGGGCCAGCTGATCAGCACAGACTTTAAGACAGGAGGGTGACACACCATCTGGACCTGGTGCCTTCCTGATCTTCTGTCTCCTGAAGAGCTGACTCAGCAGTGAAAAGAAATGTTAAATTTCCTAAAAATCGCTCCAATAGGGTGAAGGTATATGGAGAATAAAATAGGACCCAAAATGGATCCCTGAGTAACACCATATTTAAGAGGAGCAGTAGATGAAGAAGAGGAATTAAAAGTCACTGAAAAGTGTCTAGCAGTTAAATATGACCTGAACCAGTTAAGAGCAGCCCCTTTAAGCCCAACAAGATGTTCAAGCCGCAACAGCAATATCTCATGGTTAATGGTGTCAAAGGCAGCGGACAGGTCAATGAGGACAAGGACTGCCGCATCACCTGAGTCAGTAATAAGAGAGATGTCATTGAACACTTTCAGGAGTGCCGTTTCAACACTATGTTAACGCCTAAAGCCAGATTGGTAGATCTCAAATAAATTATTGGAGTTAAGGTGATCAACCAATTGATTATAAATAATTCTTTCTAAAATTTTAGCCAGAAATGGCAGTTGGGAGATTGGACGAAAATTGGCTAAAACTCCAGGATCTAATTCTGCCTTTTTTAGACGGGGACGGACTGCAGCATGTTTAAAAAATGAGGGCACAACTCCCGAACTAATAGAATCATTGATGATGGCTAGTAAGGGTGGGCCCAACACATCAAAGGCTTCCACTAAGAGACATGGTGGTACAATATCCAGAGGACTAGGGGCTGGTTTAAGGGTGTCAATAGTTCTTTTTAGCTGTGAAAGTGAGACTAGATCAAAGGATTCTAAGACAATGTCATGATTAACAGTAGGAAGTTCATAGTCCGTTTGAACAATGCCACGGCGGATAGTATCGATTTTGCTGACAAAGAATGCTAGAAACTGGTCACATGAATGAACAATGCTATTTGATCCCATCGCAGAGTGGGGGTGAATGGCAGCATTAATTGAATTAAATAAGACCCTGGGATTCTCTGAGTGACGGGATACTAAATCGGCAAAGAAGTTTTGTTTCGTTATCTTAACTTCAGCCTGGAAATTGAAAAGAGACGTCCTAAAAATCTGTTTAGAGACAATCAGACCATCTTTTTCCAACGCCGTTCAGCAGTTCGACAGGCGCGGGACAGTGATTGTGTATTTTTATTTAGCCAGGGAGCAGGTCTACCCTTATTACTGCGTATCTTGGGCGGAGCATTTGAGTCTAAAATCGTTTTACAGGAAGAATTAAATTTTACGACAGAATCATCAATACCATTATTTTGGTCATGCACATAAAGACTAGAGAAAATGGTTTTAAAATCAGATATAATAGAAGAATTTAAAAAGCGAGTGCAGCGTGGGGGACAGCTATTAGTCAGTACATCAACAGTAATATTCAGATCCATCATTATAGAAAAATGATCAATCAAAGAAACATCACATAAATCAGTATTATTCACTGAAATATCATGAGTAAGAACGAGATCAAGGGTGTGACCGAGATTGGGTTGGCGTATTAATATGCTGTATAAAATCAAATGAGTTCAAAAGCGATAAAAAGTCATTGACCAAAGGTTTCGATTGACAACAAACATGAATGTTGAAATCACCAACAATAAAAAATTTATCATGAGAGAGGATGATATCAGCCAAGAGATCAGAGAATTCAGAGATGAAAGTATCATTAATTACAGGAGGTCTATAAACCACGGCAAACAACAGAGAAGGGGAGCTGCACATTTCGAAAAGTTGAAGTTCAAAGCTGCTAAACGGACCCCTTGTAAGGCTCCGACAACAAGAACATACTTTTAAAAATAGTGGCAATGGCCCCCCCCCCCCCACGACGAGTCAGGCGAGGAGAGTTTATAAATGAATAACCTGGTGGAGTCATGTCAGTAAAACAAGAAGAGTCACAATTTAAAATCCAAGTCTCCATGATGAAGAAGAAATCCAAATTATTTGAGGTAATAAAGTCTTGCAGAATAAAAGTTTTATTAGACACTGATCTCACGTTCAAGAGAGCAGCCTTGATAGAGGTAGAAGAGCTCGTTGCAGGATGAGAATGCGTGCGAAGATTAGCAGTGTTTACTACTCGATTGCAGGCCGAGGAAAAGTGATGCTGTCTTGAAATAGAGAAATTAAATCCGGTGTCCAGTGCCTATGAACCAGTGATTGAGTCCTGAGCAGGAGAAGATGGGTCATAGACGACTCGCAGCATCGGGAATCAAAGCTCTGAGACTTGAGTTGGCGTTGTTTAACAGCAATTCCGGCTCTTTTCCCACGACGGCGGTGGGTGCGTTTGCTTCTCCGAGGGGCATTCAACTCACTGATACAGGTGAACACCGGCGTCCACGTGAAGAAGTCAGGAGATGAATAAAACAAAGGTGGAGGTTCACAAAAAATCTAATCAGGAGAGGAAAATTGAGAGGAAAGCAAGCCAGAAAATATGTTTAGTAAAGACTCACGATCATAGGACAGTGGCCGTTGGGATAAGCTAAAACATAAAAACAAAGTTAAAACATAGACTAGAGAGACGAGCAGACGGCCAGCCACCCCAGTCAGTGCCATCTTCATCCTCCCCAGATATACGTCCTATAGTAATTGGTGACAACTACTATAAGATCAGGAAAGAGCTTCATTAAATTGTTAGTGATGATAGACGCACAATTCAATTTTCTAAAATCAGACCCTATGTACTGGTGGCAAGACCTATAATTTTCCCCAAATGGACATGACAAAGCATAAGAACACTAAGGAACATTTATTAATAGGCTCTGCATGTTCCATGCTTTGAGGTCTGTCTTAAATTTCCCTTCTACTTATTATTTTTTCTTTCCATCTCAAATTTCGATTTGCCCTCAAAACATACACTGTTTCCATATCCTCCCCACTTCCACCTCAACTGTTCTATAATTTCCTCTGCTCCCTAACTCCTACTTCAAATTCAAGTCTATTCAATTCAGTTTATTTTTGTATAGTGCTCTTCACTAACTGGATGCACAAAGCACTGTGATAAGTGACAAGGTAAAGTATAAATTTTACAAATTACTGTATACAGTAATCCCTCCTCTATCGCGGGGGTTGCGTTCCAGAGCCACCCGCGAAATAAGAAAATCTGCGTAGTAGAAACCATATGTTTATATGGTTATTTTTATATTGTCATGCTTGGGTCACAGATTTGCGCAGAAACACAGGAGGTTGTAGAGAGACAGGAACGTTATTCAAACACTGCAAACAAACATTTGTCTCTTTTTCAAAAGTTTAAACTGTGCTCCATGACAAGACAGAGATGACAGTTCTGTCTCACAATTAAAAGAATGCAAACATATCTTCCTCTTCAAAGGAAACACAGAGGAAAGCAAACAAATCAATAGGGCTGTTTGGCTTTTAAGTATGCGAAGCACCGCCGGTACAAAGCTGTTGAAGGCAGCAGCTCACACCCCCTCCGTCAAGAGCAGGGAGAGAGAGAGAGAGAGAGAGAGATAGAGAGAGACAGAGTTTGTTTTTCAGTCAAAAATCAATACGTGCCCTTCGAGCTTTTAAGTATGCGAAGCACCGTGCAGCATGTCGCTTCACGAAGCAGCTGCACACAGAAGGTAGCAACGTGAAGATAATCTTTCAGCATTTTTAGATGAGCGTGCGTATCGTCTAGGTGTGCGAACAGCCCACCTGCTCACACCCCCTCCATCAGGATCAGAGAAAGTCAGCTCAAGAGAGAGAGAGAGAAAGTAAGTTGGGTAGCTTCTCAGCCATCTGCCAATAGCGTCCCTTGTATGAAATCAACTGTGCAAACCAACTGAGGAAGCATGTACCAGAAATTAAAAGACCCATTGTCCTCAGAAATCCGCGAACCAGCAAAAAATCCGCGATATATGTTTAAATATGCTTACATATAAAATCCGCAATAGAGTGAAGCCGCGAAAGGCGAAGCGCGATATAGCGAGGGATCACTGTATGTTGTTATGTAGGGCTTCCTACCAGTTATCACTGATTCAGACTATTTGGCACAGATATCTTCATTCTACTTCTTACATGTAAAGGGAACTTAGTATTCAAAGCCACTGCCTATCTAAAAACACAAAACATCAAAACATAGTGCTCAACTTTTTTGACCTGTCCATGTATCACTACTTGTAAATGTTATGTGACATTAAGTGCTCAGGCCCTAAACACCAGACAAAACTCAACCACACACAAGTCCAAGAAAAATAAAAATGTTACTTATTTGGTAACAGCATCTTGTCACAGTAACAGATTAGTCCCACACCATACCAGTAAGCAGTAAAGCAATTCTGTCTCCCTTTGTGTCTCCTCTGTGAGCGTCATCTGGCTTCCTCCCGACTCTGACTCTCCGAGTGAGGCAAGATGCCATCTTTTATGGTGGACCCAGGAGCACATCTGGTGTCACAGCGTTGCATGCTGGAAGCATTTCTGGATCATACAGAGGCTCCCCAAAATAAGTTCGCTCTTCACAGCCCCCCTAACCATGGCACCCAAGGACATCAAAAGAACACCCTGCGAGTGTCCAGACTGGGCTCCAGCTGGGGGAGCACTGCCATCTCTCATGCACTGTTCATAGTATCGATTCGTCCCTTGTCCATCTGCTATCTGGGAATCCCAACTAGGACAGAAACTGAGGACCATGCTAGCTGGGATACACCTCCATTATTGTGCTCCATCCATTATGGCTTTCAACCCCAGTCAGGATGCTGGTACTAACATAAGACTATCTACTGACTCTTACAATCAATTCTGCCAGGTGAAAACTCTAGGTACAATTCTCCATATGTTTTGGAAGTGTCCCCATTTACATCCATTTTCAAATATCCATTCCACCCATTCATATTCCAACTTAAAGAAGGTTGTTTTTGCTAGATACAATTGTATCAAAACTTGTTATAACCCTTAGATGTAAGCCTACTGACACATTATCTTTTAACCCCTGCATAATGTCCTTTTAAAACCTGTTGCTTAACCAGTCAGCCAAATTCCCTATTGTTAAATGGCAAAAGCTGATGCATTTTGTCCAGTATTGGGTGTCTAGCATCTGATGTGACTTCTTTGACCTCAAAGATCGGGGTTCTTTGGGAGGCTTGAGGGAGTGGGACACCCTACCTGGTGTCACATGGGCAACTTTATTTCTCTACAAGATCTTTCTAAAGGCTGGGATTAGGTGGGAAAGTGGGAGGTAAATGAGCATCACTTTAGGGGAGGTGTTTTGTTTTTATGCAAATCTATCCAAACATTTGTCTCTTTTACTTATACTATTGATTTTGAGACTGTGAGAAGAAGAGACACCAGACATCTGGTTTGGGGCAGCCACCCGTATAATATGTTCCTGGCTGCAAAACAAAGTAAGGCTGTTCAAAGCAAGTAATGGTTACAAAGTCAGAGTCCAAAACAGAACTGAATTCCAGAGAAAGGAAGTGAGGCTTTATAGGAAGTCCGGAGGAAGTGATGTTGTCCTCTGGGCTGGGGCCGGAAGTGATGTGTCCCGAGCTGAGGCACTGGCTCCTGCCTGGATTTCCCGGGAAAGGTCTGCAGGAGACTTAGAAAGAGAGTTAGTGCACCCCGCCAACCCCCTGGGCAGATGTATTAGTAGTAGTCTCTAAGCCCTTCAGCTGCCTCCTACTCGCACGTGTGTGACAAGACCTAGTTAAATTTATTAAGGCCAGATTAAGATTCTGTGTTGCTCCTAGGCATCAACACCTTTGGTGCTCCTACAAATCCAATATAACACACCAAAAACAAGCTAATAATCGTCATGTGTGTGCACTTAGGAGGCAGCTTAAATAGTTTGGCGATGGGAGATACCCACTGAACCAGGGGTTGACAATGTGTTCTAATGCCTTTCTCTTCCTTCCTCTGCAGAACAGAAGACTAATGGTCATTCCACCACTGACGTCACTTCCATTTTTCACCCTCCTGGACCTGCCCCTTCCTGCGTGGATTCCAAAAAAAAATCCTTTATTTTTTTGCTTTATTTTCATATACAGGGTCATGGACATGTCCCAAACCTTATTCCTGTCTACTTCTAGTCTTATATAAGCCAAAATTAAAGACATACGAACTTCCAAAAAACAGACACCCATGACCTGTACCCTTTTTGTAAATTCTAAATGAATGCCTATAGGAGTGAGTTGCTATTACAAAATGAATAATTTATCAGTATCTATTAATAATTTGTGAATCATAATTGTGCTGTTTTTTCCAACATATGTACAATTTTGAAAATGGGCAAACCAAAGCATACATTTACTTTCTTTTAAATTGTCATCTTTGGCTTCATAAAAATGTTCTTGAAATAGCTTTATCTACTTTTTGCCCAAAAAACAGAACCAACTTAACAAAAAATGCCAAGTATTTAAATATGTACTAACACAGAGTAATGTGAATAAAATGCACTGCAACAAATAGGGACACTAAACATCCATCCATCCATTTTCCAACCCGCTGAATCCGAACACAGGGTCACGGGGGTCTGCCGGAGCCAATCCCAGCCAACACAGGGCACAAGGCAGGAACCAATCCTGGGCAGGGTGCCAACCCACCGCAGGACACATACAAACACACCCACACACCAAGCACACACTAGGGCCAATTTAGAATCGCCAATCCACCTAACCAGCATGTCTTTGGACTGTGGGAGGAAACCGGAGCGCCCGGAGGAAACCCACGCAGACACGGGGAGAACATGCAAACTCCACGCAGGGAGGGCCCGGGAAGTGAACCCGGGTCCCCAGGTCTCCCAACTGCGAGGCAGCAGCGCTACCCACTGCGCCACCGTGCCGCCCCCGGGACACTAAACAGAAAAATACAAATACAATATTCATTTCTTAAACTCTATACTATGGGAAGTCTGCCAAATAATGCAGAGTACAATTCCTTTAAGCTAGCTGTACAAAAGCACACAAGCAGAGTAATCAGTAAATCTGAATAAAGTACAGAACCAAAAAGTTAAAAAACAGGCAAAGATTAAATTTTGGTCTTTCTAGAATGAAGACCCTTATTGAATAGCTAATTGTCTTCAAAGCTCTGTACCTATTCCCCATAATGCAGAGTTTCGGATTTCTTCAACTAATCATCAGGCAGGACCCTGGGCTCCATCTTCATCAATGGACTCACTAACATTAGCATCTTGCTTCTATATAGTTGTGTCGCTCCCACTCCACTGATGTTAGCTTCCCTCATATAAGCTTCTTCCCTGCTAATGCTAAATTCTAATGGTTGTGAGCTGTCATCTTTTTCAGGCACAGTTTGTAATGTGGCTGCTTTCTAAACATTTTTATCCGTTTTCCTCTGGTATTATAAGTCGGGTGTTATCAACTTTTTTACTAAAGGGAGCCGCACAATAAGAAGTAATGAGACAAGAAATGTTTACTGTGGTTATCTTCCCTTTAGAATGACACAAAATGTTAGGCATACACATACAAAAAATTACTTGGTAATGATATGAATATTTGTTTAAAAAATGTAACATGTGTAATTCTCATAAAATATACCAATTAAGAACAACACTGAACAAACTACAACACATTTTCACAATGTTTTGCATAATTTATAAATAAAATACCCTCTACAGTTTACTTGAACACCTTTCTAAAACATATTGGAAACTTTTTTCTAAATAATAAATATTAGTGAGTTTTCTGATGCTGTCTAGAGGACATCAAACACTTTCAGTGAGGAGAGAAGTGACAGGCTATGAAGTTCTAAATGCACATGACAGTCCGTGAGATGAGCCCAAATATTTGACTTAGTTTTGCACATGTCTGTTCCTAAGTGAACATCGAAAGAGTTAAGAAATGTTTACTGTGCTTATTGAATGGAATGAAGATAGACTTGAATTTTCACTTTTGATATTCCAGTAGTGAAGGATTGTCTGTAGACTTTTTTTTTCACCTTATACAATTTCTTGTGTTAGGAATTTGTTAGTTTTCCCATACCTTTTGGGGTCAGAGCACAAGGTCATCCATTGTACAGTACCCTTAGAACAAGTGCAGGTTAAGGGCCTTGCTCAAGGGCCCAGCAGAGTAGGATCTCTTTTGGCAGTAACAAGGATTCAAACCAGCAACCTTCCTGGTGCCACCGCAAATCCTTAGCCTCAGAGCCTTTAGCATGTTTGACAGAAAAGGAATAAAATAGAAGGTTGCCTGTGTTCATGGTATTTTAAACCAGAAATCTGATCAAACAACTGAAGAGTAATGGGTACAAAATGGGATGGGATGGCAACTTGCAAACATCTGAGTAGCCACCGCACCCTCTATATAAATCATCATGACTGATTAACTCTACCCAAGACACTGCAGATGCTTTGTCACACATCACACACACCTTTGTGATAAAATATCTGATAAACGAAAATGTCTGTTTTATGAAGTTAATAAAAAAATTGAAAACATTCCAACTTTCAAAATAGTTAACCTAATTCCCAAACTCACACAAATGTTTTATTTTATTTTGTCACAATTACAATAAATAGACAAAATAAAAAAAACTATTTTCTATCATTCAAATTTAATTAATGCACCTGTATACCTTTTCTTAATTTAAGTTTTAAATGTGTTAATGTAAGTGACATTTACTTCATATTGTAACTTTATTTTTACAAATAATTTTTTTCTAAATTTCAGGATAACCATAGTATTCCAAAAAAAAAAAGAAAAAAAAAGTGGGAAACAATTCAATAAACTAAAAAAGAAAAAACTCAACTTACTTCTACCCACGTCAGAAAACTATTTGGCAAAAAAAGCCCAGTGTGATTCCTCATATAATGTAAAGACAACAGCAATTATAAAGCTAAAGCCTGGCAAGTATTTTACCATAACATTAATGAATTCTTGCCATATTCTAAAATATCTCTTAAATTGTTCCCTAGAGAAAGAGTTTCACCTTATTCCACTTTAAGATAATATGAAACATCACTTTCCTGTTGAGCTATGAAAGGTGGATTAGGGTACTTCCAATTAGGCAAGATGAGTCTTTGTGCAAGCAAGTTACAGAATAGATTTTCCCTTATATAGTCTTATCTCATATGGTGTTGCTCCAGATATTGCTGTTAACAAGCAGGGAGTGACATTAGTTCTAAAACAATATTAAAGCTATGCAAAAACTACAGCCGAAAATGGTCTGAGCATAGAACTCGACTAGAACAAATGACATAGTGAGGCAGGCACTTGTTGACAGTCATCACAATTTGGGTGTTATCCTGGATACATTATAATTGAGATATACAGTGCATCCGGAAAGTATTCACAGTGCATCACTTTTTCCACATTTTATGTTACAGCCTTATTTCAAAATGGATTAAATTCATTTTTTTCCTCAGAATTCTACACACAACATCCCATAATGACAACGTGAAAAAAGTTTACTTGAGGTTTTTGCAAATTTATTAAAAATAAAAAAATTGAGAAATCACATGTACATAAGTATTCACAGCCTTTGCTCAATACTTTGTCGATGCACCTTTGGCAGCAATTACAGCCTCAAGTCTTTTTGAATATGATGCCACAAGCTTGGCACACCTATCCTTGGATAGTTTTGCCCATTCCTCTTTGCAGCACCTCTCAAGCTTCATCAGGTTGGATGGGAAGCGTCGGTGCACAGCCATTTTAAGATCTCTCCAGAGATGATCGGATTCAAGTCTGGGTTCTGGCTGGGCCACTCAAGGACATTCACAGAGTTGTCCTGAAGCCACTCCTTTGATATCTTGGCTGTGTGCTTAGGGTCGTTGTCCTGCTGAAAGATGAACTGTCGCCCCAGTCTGAGGTCAAGAGCGCTCTGGAGCAGGTTTTCATCCAGGATGTCTCTGTACATTGCTGCAGTCATCTTTCCCTTTATCCTGACTAGTCTCCCAGTTCCTGCCGCTGAAAAACATCCCCACAGCATGATGCTGCCACCACCATGCTTCACTGTAGGGATGGTGCCAGGTTTCCTCCAAACGTGACGCCTGGTATTCATACCAAAGAGTTCAATCTTTGTCTCATCAGACCAGAGAATTTTCTTTCTCATGGTCTGAGAGTCCTTCAGGTGCCTTTTGGTAAACTCCAGGCGGGCTGCCATGTGCCTTTTACTAAGGAGTGGCTTCCGTCTGGCCACTCTACCATACAGGCCTGATTGGTAGATTGCTGCAGAGATGGTTGTCCTTCTGGAAGGTTCTCCTCTCTCCACAGAGGACCATCGGGTTCTTGGTCACCTCCCTGACTAAGGCCCTTCTCCCCCGATCGCTCAGTTTAGATGGCTGGCCAGCTCTAGGAAGAGTCCTGGTGGTTTCAGTTTCTTCCACTTAGGGATGATGGAGGCCACTGTGCTCATTGGGACCTTCAAAGCAGCAGAAATTTTTCTGTAACCTTCCCCAGATTTGTGCCTCGAGACAATCCTGTCTCGGAGGTCTACAGACAATTCCTTTGACTTCATGCTTGGTTTGTGCTCTGACATGAACTGTCAACTGTGGGACCTTATATAGACAGGTGTGTGCCTTTCCAAATCATGTTCAATCAGCTGAATTTACCACAGGCGGACTCCAATTAAGCTGCAGAAACATCTCAAGGATGATCAGGGGAAACGGGATGCACCTGAGCTCAATTTGAGCTTCATGGCAAAGGCTGTGAATACTTATGTACATGTGCTTTCTCAATTTTTTTATTTTTAATAAATTTGCAAAAATCTCAAGTAAACTTTTTTCACGTTGTCATTATGAGGTGTTGTGTGTAGAATTCTGAGGAAAAAAATGAATTTAATCCATTTTGGAATAAGGCTGTAACATAACAAAATGTGGAAAAAGTGATGCGCTATGAATACTTTCCGGATGCACTGTATATTTGTCTCTCAACGTGGACCTCGAGTTGTCTCATATTATATAGAGAGTGGATATCAAAATACTTTGAAGTGAAAGGCAAGGCAAAGTAATGAAATGTAGGTGACAAAGACCTTGAGCAGTCAATGACAGTATGATCTCTCTCAAAAAAGAGAAAAATGAGAATGAAATAGTGATGAGAAGTACTTTTCAAGAAAAGAATATTTTTTTATTTATTCCAATAGGTTTTTTCATTCATCCATCGTTTAAAACATTGTATCAGTTAATATCCTATGTGTATCCTCGTTTCTGAAAAGGTGTATATTAGTTTTCAATTTCTTCATTTTGTCTTTGCTAATCCTAGTCTTACAGCTACCATTTTGAAAAACATCACACAGGAGAGATTCTGAAAATCCACATTGCAGCTTAGTTATACCAAATGTGTATCTCTGTACTGGTAAGCAGCATTACAATGTTTGATTATGTAATTTTTAGCCTTGCATACAATAATAACATCATTGCCTCCAGGCATGTTTTGAGTAATGAGGAAGATAAAGGAAAATCCTAAGGCCATGCTGAAGGGAATGCAATCAAGCAGAATTAAAATACAAATTGCCAGGTCATATCCCCTAATCACTTTAATTTTAGTGTACCTGTTTCTGTACAGTACTTCTAAAATAATTTCAGAAAAGAGTAAAATGTACACATATACAACTACAAACTATATTTTATTATGCAACTTTAAGAAAAATGCTTACTAAAATGCAAACATACTGTGAGGATTAGTTTCTCTCACTCTGAAAGTCTAAACAGTGATCATGTATAGATAAAACTATGAAACCTGTGCATTTACTTGTACTAAAAATAGTACACAGAAATTTGCAAAAGAAAGCACAAGAGAAGCAGACATGAACTCTACTGATGTAACAGATGTCAGGAGGAAACATCTCCCTAGTCTGTCTGCGTTTTGGCAGATCTGTGTTTTGAAACTGTTTTTTCATTCATGAGGTAAGTGTGTGGTATACAGTGCCTGGAACAATTATGCATCATATCTTTTTCATAATCGAAGCACAAGCCTTTAAGGAATACGGCTTCAAAGATCATAGTGAATGAAGTGATTTCTGAAAAGAAAGAAATTTTTGCAGATCACATTTTTATGTTGCAATTTTTAGCAACAGCTTCATATATTATTAAAACATTTCACTTAAAAGCTTCATGCGCTTTAAAGTATGAACAATAACTTGGTGTATAAATATTGTATTTCCAACTGCTTTGCACTCTGGATTGTTCTGGAGATTTTTACCATGATGTATCATATGGTGGAGATTTTTTTCTAGGCTTCATTAGAGATGCAGCCCCTACTATTCAAAATCTCAGTTTATGAAAGCTAAATGATAGGCATTATTTTAAAACAATAGCATCACTTTTAAGCTAGGCAAATGTACATATTGCACTGGATCTTGATGAATTAATTATTCGATTGAAAAATGTTTACAGAGTAATACTGTGTAATTCTTTGTCCCTACATTGATTGATTAAAGGCCGGAAGTCCACAAGACTGTCATCATCAAATTCTTCCATGTGAACTCTGAATACAGTGAGGACTGATTGAGGTCATTTATGTTAGGCAGAATGCCTAGAGGGGGCTGGATGGTCTCGTGGCCTGGAACCCCTGCAGATTTTTTTTTTCTCCAGCCGTCTGGAGTTTTTTTTTTTTTTTTCTGTCCTCCCTGGCCATCGAACCTTACTTTTATTCTATGTTAATTAGTATTGTCTAATTTTATTTCATATATATTTTGTCTTTTTTCTCTTTCTTCATCCTATAAAGCACTTTGAGCTACATCATTTGTATGAAAATGTGCTATCTAAATAAATGTTGTTGTTTTTGTTTGAGAACAAAATGATGTAACAATGGTTAATGGAAACCAAAATCAGGTAAAGTTGATTCACAATCGCTTATGCTTCATAACTGGACAGACAGGGTTTAATTGACTTAGTGTTAGACTGTGATGATTAAGTGCTCCCTTAATGTGAACAGTTGGTAAAGCTAGCACCTTTCATTCTTTTTAGTTTCCTTAGTATTACAATAGGTGTGAACTCTTTTAAACAGTCTTAAAACAGCTACATTTATGTGATGATGGGTGATTGCTAGCAAAGTGTAATATTTTGTCTGCCTAACATTCCTTACGATAAACACCTTTAATCAGGGTGGTGTCATTACCTCTTTCAATGGATATGTCCATGAAATGAATGCGTTGCTTTATTTCTTTTTCCATAGTAAACTGGATCGCATGGAATATTGTGCTGATGTGGTTATGAAAATCATTCAGCTGTTCATCTTTTAATATGACGAATGTGTCGTCAATGTATAGTATCCAGTGTTTTGGTGTGTACTGAGGTGGCCTGGTGCAGGAATGACAGCTCCACAAAATGGGAGAATTTCGGGCTGTTTGTTTTCCAAAGACACAAATAAAGAAAAAAAAAAGCTCTTTGGCATGCACTGCCCATTATGCAGGGAATCAAAAAGTAACACAAAGTAATCGATTTAGTTAGCAAATATTCAGGGGCCTCATAACGCTGTGTGTAGAATTCACACTATAACATGGTGTACGGACAAAAGAGGAAATGTGCTTACGCACAAAAAATCCAGATGCATAAATCTGTGCGAAAGCCAACTTCCACGTTATTCCGCTCCATAAATCCCAGTCAGCGTGAAAAGCACCACACGTGCACGTACCTGCTATCCCGCCCCAACTCCTCCTAGAATTACGCCTCTTTGAATATGCAAATCAATATAAATAGCTCTTAAGCTCAGCCTTCTGTGAAAAGACAATGGCAAAAGCACGGGGAAAAATAGAAGAATTTCAGTGAATACCAAGTGGAGGCAAAGAAAAACGTACTATTTGTTGGTTTAAACAGTGATATAATCAACAAAAAGAAGTTGATCAAGTGACATAGAGTGTCAGAGAAACTCGAAAGTTCAAGTTCACAAAGTCACACAGTGCCCGAAATAAAAAAGCGGTCAGATATCAAAGTCTCCGTGAAAAGGTGAGTTGTAGCCCATCGTCTGAGTGTCATATGAAAGCTTAATAGAGTACAGAGAAAAAAAATAGGCACACAGTGGGAAAAAAACATGAAATGTCAACTTTAATCTAAAACATTTCCACTTTAATCACGTAGTTTATTTTGTCATTAAAGTAGAACATCATAAACTTCATCTTAAAATCGTTTAATTTACTAGTTTCTCAAATCCCTTTGTATCTAAAGTAGCACGTTAAATGCTTTGTTTTGTATTTGATCTTCTATGTGCTCTATGTGCACTACCTGCTTCTTAAACGGCTTTTATCCATCTGTCTTTCTGCATTGTTACGCCAGCCCCAGCAAGAATACAGAGCGAGGCAGGAATAATTGGGGCGCCAGCTCGGTACCGTGTTCTCACATGTTTAATTATTAACAATATAGATTATTTAAATGACGTTAACATTTTATCTGTATAATGTAATAAACATATCATCATATGTAAATACACGCTTTATAAAGTGACGCGGGTTGTGCAATATTATAACTGTATCGCAAGTTTACAGTGAGGTAATTGTACTTGTAAGCGCTTGGAAGTGCAGCCGAAAATGGGCAATCAAGCACCTGGAGCACTTCCGGGTGTGTTATAAAAGGAGCCAGCAGCCACTACTCGAGGATCCAAAGTCGGGAGGACGGAGACAAAGCTGCCACGGAGGCGTGGAGGATTTTGAAAAAGAAAGTTTATTTTGTGTTTTGCTTTTGTGTTGTGCTTTTGGGGACTGTGTTGTGTTTGTGGGTATGGGGAAGATGTAGCCTACAGATGAAGAAAATAAATAATTATTTGTTTTATTAGGTGTGCCTCCCGTGTCTGTCTGTGTTGGGTCGGCGCTCATATAGCGCCTTGTCACTATATCCGTATATAAATCCTGTCATTTTCACTGCAAAAAAAAATCAGGGTAAAATTTAACTCTCTCTCAGTTTATTAAAGCATGACATTCAGTTTTAAAAGCTCTATGGAGCATCGTTGTACTGCATCAAATCACACCCTGTCACTACTTTGATATTTTTGATTTTTGACAGGCAATCTAACTAAACAAGCTTCCCTAAATGCAGGAATTATACATTTGGTTAAAATGAAAATTTGCAACCACAGGGCTCCCCTACAACCAGCAAAACAGCTGAAAAAAATACTGAAATGTAGTCATTAAGATTGTAGCATCATGAAGCACAAGGCAGGAGCCAGGGCACACTCAGGCTTGCAACAATACTGAGTCAAACCTTATTACTTATTAAACGTATTGGGAGCAAGTGTTCCATTTACCTCAGAAGTCAGATGTCAGAGCTGGGAATAACGTTGCACCCAATTTGATCGTGTTCCAGTCAAACATTCAGAAAACCAATATGGACACGTCCAGGAAAACCTTTGTTGTGTTTGTTCCATTAGAATAAACAGCAGTTGATAACAATGTACAATGTGATATTTGCACATCCAAAATACTGGAAATCTGACTTAAGAGGGCATTCCAGTTGAAATTTCTGATTTCGTTGTGCAAATGGAATGCAGCCTAAGGAACTTTATCAACTAACCATTTTCACTCTCCTGAGGAGACATCCTTCGACAGGCACAGTCAGCCTTTACATCTGGCTCGTGTTTCTTGCCACCGTCCCTCTGTAATTCAGTGGAGACTCCATGAGACCTGCTCCTTTCTCCCTCTGCCATCACTCGGCCTCTGTGGAAACCCCATTCAGAGTGGCTGATCATTTCTGCTCTTAGCACACTCAACTGGAGCAACCTGACACAATGAGCACTGTCCACTCACTCCTCTCGAGGCCCCATTTCCTACCAGCTGCCTCTTTTCTACAACATCACCGGTTCCACCTTGATCCTGCTTTTATTTTCTCTTTCCTTTTAACCTCCATGCCTGTTTGTCTTTTCTATCTCTCCCTCTTGTCTCTGTCTTTCAGGCTTTCCTTTATATCTCATTGGGTGCAGCATTTCAACCACCTGTGACCCACAACTAACTAAGCTGAACTAAGTAAGCAATTGGCTCACCTCCATGCTGCTCACCCCATAGCTGCCAAACTCTGCAATCACGTGCACCCAATGGAGCTTGAGGCTAAGTACAATGTTTATAAATAAAAACTAATTCACTGCCATAAACACTAAACATGTATAATCACAGGCAAAAGGAGGTCAGTTAGTAGATAGTCTGAAGGAGCATAATTATTTTTTCAGGGATGCAAGGCAAAATAAGAGACTGGAGTTATTTAGGAGGGGGTTGTATGGGGGCCTATAGGTCAAGACAACTGTTTTGAACTGGGGCCCTTTGACCATTGGAAAGCAGTAAAGAGACATTCAAATACAGATGGTCTTAATTGCAACAATGGTATTAGTTAACATACAGTAAGCTAAAATACTTGACCTTGTAGATTGAAAGCTCAGAAGTGTAAATTCCTCAGAGACCGCAATCAGGATTCAATTCCAAGTCCCTGAATCTGGAGAGTAGCTTTACTAGCTAATAGCTAACAGACATATTTTTTATGCAAATCCTGTAATTTATAATTGAAATATTATGTAGAACATGATAAAAAGATCTGTATGATTTGTTCTTTTTTGTCAAGAAATTTTTTCTTTGAAGAAGAATTTTAAAGGTACTATATTGTTAATGTAGCCCTCTCTCTGTTGCCCCTATATGAAAAGAACTTAGTAATTTCTTTCCTATTGCATGGGAAGGGTGGCAGTGATATCTACAAATAAATGGCCCAAAGACTGACTAATAAAATTACCTTGAGTTGCATAGAAATTTAAGCATTTAAAAAAGAAAAGCTCTCCTTTTCTTTCTTGGTTCTAGTGGAGCATGCCAACTGCCACATCATCCAGGCTCCTGTTAATTCGCAACCATGATACTGTGATTCTGATCATTTTTTGGTTGTTGAATGATTGGAATTCCAGTCAATTAACTGATAAATTATAGCATATTTCTTTACCATTGCAGTAGTTCTCAAAAACAGTACTGGAGACTCCATGTGGCTGCAAGTTTTCATTCCCACCATTTTCACAACACTGAATGCTGAAAGGCTGTGACTACTTCAGCATCAGTCCCATTAACATGCTCATTAGTAAATAACAGAGAATTAAATCTCTAAGTAAAAAAATAATTCAGATGCAATGTATATAAATGCTTGGTACATTTTAATAAAAAGAATTATCAAACTAGACCATAGTAAATTGAATTGCACATTGCATTTGAAGTCTAAGCCTATTGGAATAATTTCTTTTTCTGGTAAAATAATAGAGTCATAATAAAGTCTACACAACAACAACATTTATTTATATAGCATGTTTTCATAGAAACAATGTAGCTCAAACTGCTTTAATAAATGAAATAAAAGGAAGCTGATATAAAACACAAAACAGGATTAGGCATTAACATTATACAGTATGTAACAAAGAAAAAGATAAGGTTGAATGGCCAGGAGAACAGACAAAAACAGAAACAAAGACACCAGATAGGGTGGAGAAAAAAAAAACAAAATCTACAGTGGCTCCAAGGCCAAAAGACCGCCTAGCTCTCACTGGCCATGCTACTTAACATAGACATTCTAAATCAGTCCTCACGGGTTTCAGTCTTTAAGTGGAAGAAATTAATGAAAAATGTCATGTGGACATCTAGTAGCATGGTACCTTGATCAGATTGCCACCACATAAAAAAACAGAAAAGACAGCAGAGAATGGTACAGATTAGTAGGGAATTCTAGTACAGAGAAGAAAATGATAATTCAGTTCCCATATAGTGAAAAAATGTAGTACTAGTAATCTGATTAATATGTAATTTAAAATTTAGGCCAGAGTCTATAGTTACCCCTAAATTCTTTACCTCTGACTTGAGTTTTAAGAGATCAAGTTTATTTCTAAATCCCTCACTATATCCATTTTTGCCAATCACTATGATTTTTGTTTTCTGCTTATTTAGTTGGAGAAAGACACAGGGTCATACAGCCAAGAACTTCAGGGCCATCAGGTGCTTTCTATAAATACAGCTGTGTGTCATTTGTATATCTGTGGTAGCTCACATTGTGCTTTTAGATAATCTGACCTAATAGAAGCATATATATTGAAAATAACAGTGGACCCAATATAGATCCTTGTGCTACATCATATAGAATATCATGGGTCTCTGAGGTACAATCACCACAACTAACAAATAAGTTTCTACCTGTTTACTAAGACTAAAACCATTTTAAGGTGCTGCCAGAGAAGCCTACCCATTGACTAAGGTGATTTATATGAATACTGTGATCAATGGTGTTAAAGGCTGCCCAAGAACGTCACTTCCGGTTCCAGGCTCAAGGACGTCTCTTCCATTTCCTGTCCCAAGAACGTCACTTCTGGTTCTGGGTTCCGATGACATTACTTCTGCCAACCTGCCTTAAAAGCAAGACAACTTAAACTTTGTATTCAGTTCTTTTTTGGACTCAACTCTGTACACATCTGTGCAACCTATTTGCCTTTTGCAGCCAGGATTTAAGTATACAGGTGGCTGTCCCAAACCTTTTTTTGTGTTTCAAGGCTATTCATTTCACAAGAACAGACATATGGTACTTTAACCAGCGCAGTTTCTGTACTGTGATTTTGTTTTAAAACCTGACTGAAACTTGTCGAGAATGTTTATTCAAGTAACAAAGTAGCTGCACAGGTTAGGTATTAGTCTAAAATTGTCAAAAACAGAGGTGACATGATTATTTTTCTTGAGCAGGAGTTTGACAACTGCAGTCTCAAGACAGTCAGGAAAGAACCTGTATCTAATGATGAGTTCACTGTGTCAAGTACACTATCAATTAGCACAACAAAGACTTCTTTGAAAAAGCCTGTTGGAAGTAGGTCAAAGACGCAGGTGGAGGGTTTCATTTCAGAAATTATTCTACATAGTTCTGGTAAATCTATTCTGGTGAAATAATTTAACTTGTTTAAAATGGAATATTTGGGTCCATTCGGATTAACTTTAGGGGGACGTACTAAATTATTTCTAATGTTATTAATTTTGTCTTTAAAAAAATAGCAAAAGCCTCACAAGGTTCATTAGTAGGTTTTAGGAGGCATGCCAGTGAGTGAGCTGGGTTTAGAAGACGATCAATAGTTGAGAATAAAACTCTTGGATTTCCAGCATTATCATTTATAATTTTAGGGAAATAGGACTGTATCAAAGTAATGTTTTTTAACAATATGTTTCAAATTATTTGTGGTTATCACTATTTCTATATTAAATAATATGAAAAAGTGGTCTGATATACTGATATCCATGATCTGCCTCACTTCTACTTTTAATTCTTTTGCAATTACTAAATCTAGTGTGTTCCCTCACTTATGTGGACTGGTGGATGTGCTGGTTGATGTGTTAGCAGAGATTAAACAAGTGCAGGAGGTTCATGAAATCTCTTGCTTTTGGGGTCACACTGATTATTGACATGAAAGTTAAAAACGCCAACAATCAGAAACCTGTCAAAGTTAGTTATTATTATAGATACTAAGTCTGAGAATTCCTCAATGAAGGACGCAATTATATTACGGAGGTTTATAAATGGGCAATACAAATAACTGGGACACACCTTGAATAACAATGGCAAAATACTCAAAAGACACGAACATACCAAGGTCGATATCTTTACACTTTAATCGGCTCAAGTAAATATTTGCTGTTGTTGGGTACAAAATCTGTAAATTTTGGACTATGTTTTCATTATATTTAGTTCAAGACAAAACAACTTGCATAGACAGTTAAGATCAAAGACAATCTGTTTTCCTAAATCACAGTTTCATTTATTTGAACTGACCAACAATTCAGGAGATGTCTCAGGCTATTGATTACTTTAAAACCTGGGCATCTGGGACAACAAGCTGCTAAACTGGTTTACAGCCTGGGAAAGAAAGACATGCTAGTAGGTATTAAGCAACATCAAAAAGTTTTATTGCTTGGGAAAATGGATGAGTGAATTCATTCATCATATTGACAGCCAGCCAATCAGAATATGTAACAATTACATCTTGCAAAACCCCCAGGTAGAATTTTATAATAAATATCTCTTGTCTGAAGAGCGGCATCAGGAGGAAGAGGGACGAAGACGTCAGGAGAAGAGAACAGAGCAACGTCAGAAGAGGGAGCTGGCAATGTGCAGCTGTTTCCATCTGATCATCAGAAAAGCATCTAATGAACAACTACGTCTGCTAGATCACAAGCCACCTGCGGCATTCATCCTTGTCATCTTTTAACTTTTCGTAAGCTTTTTCTAAAGGCTACATATATCCAGACTTTACTATCAGTCCTATTTTCTACTATTCTTTGTTCTACTGGTATTATTATTATTCCTGTAATAAATACCACGCTGCTTTTAACTTTCTATGCTTTGTCTTAATGTCTAGAGTGATTGAAGTAATAAGTTAGATTTCTTTGAGTACCTGGTGCAGCCGAAGATTTGCCATTACCTCTGCGCTGTGAACTTTATTAAGGGCTGAGGGTGAGAGCTCCACCCAAAAGTAGGTAACAGTACATAAAGTAGGGTATTCTTGGCTGATAAATGGCCTATAGTCAAGGATCCTGAGCCTTTGTATGTTTAAAAGTATTCTTGTAGACCAAAAGTAATATTTAGGTGTGAGATATCTTTAAAACATTGTATATTGTTCGTGCCGATAATAAGTAAGTCTCATGAAGTGCTGAGAGAGTGACAGGCTGTGTTATTCCTAAAGCATTTCTGTGGTTTAAATGTTAGAGGTTAACCAGCTGTGTGTGTGTCATTCATGGGGCTCTGTTGTGGTCAGGGTCAGTGTGTATGTAAGTCTCATGAAGTGCTAGGAGGGTGACAAGTTGTGTTATTCATAAGGCACTTGTGTGGCTTAAAGGGCTAGAGATTAACCAGCTGCATGTGTATCATTCATAGGGCACTGTTGAGTTTCTGTGTGTATGTGTATAACTATGTACAGTATGTGTGTGTTAATCTTAAGGTGCAACAGTAGACCAACTTGGTAATGAATTTGATGAGTACACTTGCCCCTAGGTAAAGGGTAAGTAGCTTGAATGAGTGCTGCGAAATTCGCTTTAAGAACCTCTGACTGTCACTATCTAGTGTTGTTTACTCCGGCAGGTATTATGATGGTCCCAACAGCCCTGTCCTTATGCTTCTCAAAGACTGTCGGCACTTTTCACATAATATCTTGTACATAAGCACTTTGAAAACAAGAAACGAAAGATTTGTTTTTAGGGCAAGAAATATTGAGGTTATGAGCAATTGAATCCCCAACAACAAATACATCATCAGAGACTTCCGGCATGGTGGAGGAACGGAGAGGGTCGAAGCTGTTCTAGATGGGGATGCTTGCCTGAGCCAACGGAGGTGATCTAGCCTTGAGCCCATGCCTGCATAGCTGAAACAGCCTGATATCCTCGTCATCATTGTTGCTTTGCATGGACACAGGTGCACAACTCCTGTGTGTGCATGGCATGGTGTGGGCTTGAAGTTGTTGAATTAAGGTGACTTGTGACGATCTCAGGTGCAGAAGAACTCTCTTTTACCAGGCAAGCCTTCAGTTTACTCAAGTGTGATAGTCTGGCTAGGAGTTGCTGGATCTGGTTCTCAAGGGCCCAGAGTTCTTTGACAGCAGTCCGCATCTCACAGTCGTCCATTGTCCACGTCTGCTTCTGCTTTGTGTCCTAGGAAAGAAAGATAGAGAGAGGGAGTTAGGAATAACTAGGAAGTTTGAGTCCCATTACTTGTAAATCTGCCAATAATTCAGGCCCACATTTACTATACACAGTGTTAATATTGGCCCTCATTAAAATTGAGTTTAATACTGCTCTATGAAGTATGAGGGTGCCAGCACTCCTCCAACAGAAGATGACTTTTGCGGGGTAGAACGACGTGGCTTAGCCTATCCCAAGGAAATACATCCTGGCCAAGTCTGTGATCAGAGAAGCTCTAAATTCTATTCAGATTGAAAGAAGCAACACCCAGAAGGTGTATTTAGATAGTGAAAATGACTCGAAAACAGTTTAAGAATCAGTTTTGTTTGGGAAACAGATATTTGATTTTACCTGATGAAGCAGTTAGTATTCAATGTATGAGATGTGTCTGTATTAGTTTTTCACTCCATCTAGGGATCCTTCTTAAATTGAGGTTGTACCCATTATCCGGGAAAAGAGTCTTGTCATGTTCTCTCCTTAACACTATGGTACACATATCCAGGAATGCACATGGCTAAAAGAAACACGCAAAATTAAAGATGTCACAGAGTCCACAGCATTATTTATGAAGCAGGTGAACAAGAAAAAGTTAAAACAACAGGCATGAATATATAGATGGGTGGTTTTGGGCTAACTAGCTAATGAGGAACATTATCAGTGACAAAGTATTTAATAGTTGTGATTCACAGTAAAAGAAAATGCCAACGCAAATTCTGATGAGCATGGAAGTGAGACTCAAAGCCACAACTCTTGCTGGTGTAGGCAAAGCTGTAAATGACACCCTAGCCCCCATCACACAGCCCTCCCACTGTATGATTCAATCTATAACATGAGCTTCATAAATGTGTCATTGCTATTTTACCAACTGATTTAGTATTACCTAAATAACATTATGTATATAATCTGGTATTTTAAATAGATTCTAAACTGATACATGTATTCACTTTCACATATGCATTTTATGTGGACTACTGGGGAACATTTGTTTTGATAAATTTCACAATTCTTGGTAAATGATGCCAAAGAAAATTAACAAATTTTACTACAGATATTAGATAAATACATGTTAATTTGACTTAGTATTTTAGTACTGAGTACATTTTATTTACAAAATGTGTAAGCACAAGTAATATATAAATATTACAGATTTTATAGAATACTAATAAATAGGCATGATGGTAGCTTTGTTTTACAAAGTGCAAATCACTTTTTCAAAGTAAATAATAAAGTTAAAGTCCTTTACAATTATAAAAATACAAATACCTCAAATTCATAACGGCTTCTTTCTTGACTTCATCTTTATGAACCTAGAAAAAATCTCTTTCAATTCCATTGTTTCAGCTAACTCTCACTCCACTGATAAGGATGCTGAGAATTATATGAATCATAACAGCACTCACATATTACTAGTGCCTACAACTGTATATTTCTTTCTAAAAGTACACTCTTACAAGGTAGTTATTTCAGATAAGAAAGACAGACGTTTCAAGGGAACACTGTCATACGCACTAATCATTTTTTCAGAAAGTACTGTTGTGCTGCATCTTGAATAGAAAAAGTAAGTTAGAAAGTTCACAATGTGGAGTTTGCATGTTCTCCCTATACACATCCAGGTTTTCTCTGGATGCTCTGGTTTCCCCTTACAGTTCAAAGACATGAAGGTTATGGGAAATGGTGATGCTAAATTGGCCCTAGTTGAGTATGTGTGTGTTTATGTGTGTACACTTTGAAATGGACTGGCACCATGATATTTGCTGGGATAAGCTCCAGCTGTCCTAGAAATGGATGGATTAATATTTTATACTGTATATACTGAGCAACCACAACATTAAAACTACTGAAAGGTAAAGTGAATGACATTGATTATCTTGTTACAATGGCACCTGTCAAGGGGTGGTATATATTAGGCAGTGAGTAATGGTCAGTTCTTGCAGGTGATGTGTTGGGAGCAGGAAGAAGGGGCAAATGTGAGGATATGAGTGACCTTTACAAGGGCCAAATTGTCAGAGCATCTCCAAAACAACAGGTGTTGTGGGGTATCCTCCAGTAAGAGGTGATTAGAACCTACCAAAAGTGGTCCAAGGAAGGACAACTCATGAACTGGCGACAGGGCGATTGATGCACTTGGGGAGAGAAGGCTAGCCTTTCTGGCCCAATCCCATTGAAGAGCTTCTGTAGCACAAATGGCTGAAAACCTTGATGCTGGACATGAGAGAAAGTTTCAGAACACAGTGCATCATAGATTGCTGTGTATGGGGCTGTCCAGCTTCAGACAGGTCAGTGTCCATACTCACCCCTGTCCACTGCCAAAAGCACCTACAGTGGGCACATGAGTGTCAGGAGTGGACTATGGAGCACTGAAAGAAGGTGGCCTGGTCTGATGAATCACATTTTCTTTAAGATAAACAGCCGGGTGCATGTGCGCTGTTTACCTGCGGAAGAGATGGCATCAGGATACACTATGTAAAGAAGTCAAGTCGAAGGAGGCAGTATGATGCTCTGGTCAATGATATGCTGGACTTGTTGTCCTGGCATTAATGTGCATGTTACCTTAACATGTACCACCTCGCTGAAGATTGTTGAAGACCATTACACCCCTTCATGGCAATGGTATTCCCTGATGGCAGTGGAAGTGCGAACAGATCATGGATGTAGGTGAAGGGAATCAAGTAGCACATGTTCTGACATGGGAATCTGGTGTATTAGGCAGCCTTTCTAGGTCTGAACTTCGTGTCTTGGAGGCTACTACCCAGACAGTCAAAGTCAGGATGGACAAAAAAAAAAGGAAAGCAGAGAGAAGGGGTCCCAAATATACATGAAGGGAACCAAGTAGTTGTTGTTCTAACAGTAGATGAGAAGGCAACAATTGAACCCCCAATACTAGCACTGTCTGTCAGAAAAATAACTACTAATACAACGGGGCAAGAGATGGGCAAGAAAGATGGAGTGCAGAATAAAAAGTACCAGTCTGTCAATACCAGTGTTCAATGTTTTTAGCCTCATATAAAACCAAGCACTGTTAAAGGGGTAACCAGACAATCCTTAATTCACAGAGTGTCCCATACTGTCTATGTGGCACAAAGTAAAATAGAGAACCATGATAGGAACCATGGCTCTACTAACAATTGAGCTTGAGAGTTTTTAGGATCATATGTTCCTGTTGCTGCTGCCATGAAGAACTCAGAATGCATGCCAACAGAGTCAAGGCATCCCCTCCTGTTTCCATATATGCAGAGCAGTTCGGCCGGTAACAAAAATCCAATGCTATGAATGCCATAGCCTGGGGTATGACTGGAGATACTGTCCATATTAAGTATGCAAAGAAGCATGATGACTGTATTTGTTTTGCTCCTGACAGACAACATAGATGTGGCGTTCCTTCAGTATGTTGCAGGAAGACTGAACCCCTCATGGGACCAGCTGACTCGCCCTGCACAGCTCAGCTGGGGGACAAGCAATGTCATGGACACCAGACATGGGGTAGTGTTTTGACCAGGATGACTCAAGGTTTCTTATTCAGCTGAGAGGCAAGTTTAACAGGAGGTGACTAATTACATTAGACTATTTGCTCCCCCATTACAGTAGGTGGCAGTCTTCCTGGATTACAGTGCCTGTATGGATTCCTGCAGGGTAGGCTGGGAATTGCAGTTCCGTGAGACAGCTCTGTTGTGGTCTAAGGGTGCTGCAGGAACAGGCAATTCCCAATTTAAAGAAATTTGGCCTGTCTGGAAGCGCTGTCTGGATGTAATGTGGCAACACTGGAAGTACTCCTGGGTCCAGCATAAAACTAGCAGAGTTTCTTGTATGGGTAGTCCGAGTCAAGAAGAGAATGGATGAGACTACGTGGGAAGTGTGGAAGGAGGTAAGACGATTTGTATTAGTGGAAGGAAATACGAAGATTGTGTATTGTTCTATTGTGGAAAGGATTTGGAGGTACAGTACTGTAAAAAAAAAAAAAAATCAGCCGTTTCAAACCAGGACTGTGTTGTGTAGTTGTGTTAGGGGGTTTGGGGCGCTGCTATGCCCCCTGCTGGTCACACTATCTATCTATCTATCTATAGCCAGCTACATTTAAATTGGGCAAACCATGAAATCTACTCTAATTCTGTATTCATTGCTTTAGTGCTGGTCTTTTTAGCCTTGCATCAAGTGGAGGATGGTCAGCTTGAAGTTTGGGGCTCTGGGCTTGAACAATTGTTTGTGCTCTACCTAGAATAAAACTAGTATGTAATATCAAAGCTTTGGAGTAGCTATGATTTGAACAGTCACTAGACAAGAACAGCAAATATTTGAGAAGACAGCAAAAGCAAGCAAGAGGGTAATGGTCAGTCACAAAAGCAGAAACAGCATTTGAGATGATGAGCAATACCAAGAGAACAAGAAAAAGAATATGCAAAGTCAAAGCTTTAAGTTATACTTGATAGCCATCACAGTAGATCAGTAGAATTGCAACTAATCTCTCAGCAAAGAGAATGTATGTCACGTCAAATACAACCCCAAATCAGAAAAAGTTGGGATGGCATGGAAAATGATGAAACAACGATTCTTTAATTTACTTGATTTTTGTTTCATTGCAGAGAGTATGAACCCAAGATACTACGTTTTATCTGGTCAACTTCATTCCATTTGTTAATATACATCCATTACTGCATTTCAGGCCTGCAATGCATTCCAAAAAAAGACTGAACAGTAAAGCATTCACCACTTTGTAATGTTGCCACTCCATCTCACAACACTTAACAAGATGTTTTAGCACTGAGGATACCAAGCGATGAAGCGTTTCAGGTGTTATTTTGTCCCATTCATCCTGCAAACATGCCCTAAGGTGTGCAACAGTAAAGGGTCATAGTTGTCAGATTTTTCATTTCAAAATTCTCAACACATTCAGGCAAGCCAGTCCAGAGCCCATTCTTCTACTCCCATGCCTTTTGTAATTTGTGTGCAGAATGTGGTTTTGCATTGTCTTGTTGAAAAGTGAATTGATGTCTCTGGAAATTATGTCATCTTGAAGGTAGCATAAGTTGCTCTAAAAATGTCAATGTATTTTTCTGCATTCATGCTTCCATCACATAAGTATAAATTACCTTTTCCAAGTGCACTGAAACAACCCCATACCATGACAGACCCTGGCTTTTGGATATATTGCTGCAACAGCCTGGATGGTCCTTTTCATGTTTGGTCCAGAGCACACAGTGGCCATTTCTTCCAAAAAAGATCTGGAATCCTGATTCATCTAACCACAATACATGTTTCCACTATGTGATGGTCCATCCCAGATGCCTTCGAGTCCAGAGAAATTGAAGCTGCTTATGGTTAACATAAGGCTTGTTTTTGTGCATTAAAGTTTTAAATGGCATTTGTGAATGTAGTGCTTGACAAAGTAATCCCTTGCCAGTGTGGTTAAATCAGCTATTAATGCAGTGACATCCGAGGGATCAGAGATCACGGGTGTTCAGCTTAGGTTTTCGTCATTTCCCTTTATGCAGTGAAATGCAAAAAGATTCCTTGAATCGTTTAATTATATTATGTACTGTAGTGGGAGAAATATGGAAATATCTTCCAATCTTTCTTTGAGGAACATTTCGTTTTTAAACATTTCAATAATTTTCTCACACATTTGTTGACAAACTGGAAATCCTCTGACCAGCTTTGCTCCTCAAAGACTCAGCCTTTCATGGAAACTGCTCTTGTACCAAATCATGATTACAATCACCCGTTGACATCACCTGTTTGAAATCACATCATTATTTAATTATTTCACCTCATTACTGGCCCCAATTTTTCCCTGTCCCAACATTTTTTGGAATATGTTGCAGGTGTGAAATATTGGAATGGATGTATATTAACAAATGAAATGAAACTGACCAGACAAAACAAATCTTGGGTTTATACTATCTGCATAAAAGTCAAAGTAAATTTAAGAGTCATTGTTTTTTTTTTTTTAGCATTTTCCATACCATCCCAACTTTTTCTGATTTAGGGTTGTAATAAAGACAAAACCAAAAATAAGGCAAATCCTTCAACTATCTGTTTTATAGAGAGAAAGTGAAAGAGAGAGACAGGAAAATATTTAAAGCATTATTTTTATTGTTTTTCAGTATGAGGTATTTTCACTCTTAAGGCAAAACTTAAAAAAAAGAAAGAAAGAAAAAGAACCAGCCAGGCTAACCAGTGCATAAATCCTGACCTGACTGGTGCCCCTTGTTTGCTTATCCACACTTGGAGCAGCAGGACATGCAATTGTGTCACAGTGGACAGTACAGTTGTCTTACCCATTTGAGCTAAAAGAGAGTGCTTTGTTTTTATAGCTGTCTGTCTTCACTTCAGCCATGCCAAACGCATCCCTATTACTACACCTGGGACCCATTTCACTTTATTTTTTGTTTTCTGCTTTGCTCATTAATTGCCAGTTGGGGTACTGAATCTTGATAAAACCACCTCAGCTTAGTGAACAATGAAAATTGTTTGTATTTCATTTCATTCCTCTCCTTAGTCCCAACCTTGGAATTTATTTGTGGCTTCTCCTGTGAAATCCACCCTGTCAAATCCAAGCATTGCTTGCATTACTCACCAAGCACTGCTGCGCTCTGCCACGACAGGGTTCACGTTTTCTACATAGCATCAAGATCAACAGATGGCGCACCTTCAAGACAATGCTGGGATGTGCTAAAAGTGGCACTACAGTATGTTAACACATTGTTACTTGATATGCATATGGAACAACTACCTTTATAGAATCCTTGGTGACATTTGAATGTTAATGGTTCATTTATTGCGAGTTTTCTTTTTGCAGTATCTATATTTCATGCCATGGGAAATGCCTCCCTTGTTTCCCACTTTCTCAGCATAGTTACAAAGCATAATATTCACAATAAATCACTTTGTCTTTTCATTTTTTCCCTCTCTCTCTTCTTCTTATTCTTCTTCCATCTCCACTCCTCCAGAAAACATTGTCTGCTCCCTCCCGACTCTGGCTCCTGGAGCAGTGGCAGTGGGCTCCTTTTACGCCACACCGGGAGCACTTCCGGTGGCCGTGGTATAGCGGGTCCACAGCTTAGATTAAAAAGGCCAGTTTTTAAATATGTAATTGCCCTCGCGCCTTAAAGAGGGGGCGTGGTAGTGTGGCCAGAGCAGTTCCTGGATGCTACATGAGGCGGGCGTTTCCTCGCTTATGTGCACAGGTGAGGAATTGTCCGCATCCGTAATTGAAGCCGGGAGCTGCTAATCACCACACCTGAGCCACGTCCCCGTAACAACAAAGAATGGCAGAAGAAAGGAAGAGGCGGAGAACGAGAGAGCAGCATTGGGGAAAGAGTGGACAGGCCAGCCCGCTGTGAAAGAGAGAGGTCAGCATGGTCATGGGTTCCAGATGGAGAAAGTGATCGGTGCTAATGGGACAGGATCACTCCCACTGAAGCTTTTAATAGAGTGGGTACGATCAGGGAAAAGTCTGCCCTAGGGATCTGAGGGACGACTTAGAGGGCGAGAAGGAAGACGGGAGGACAACCGACCCCGAGTGGTCAGGCCTTCACCGGCGGACGCCATAGCGGGGGTCAGTAGAATGAGGACCGCGGTGGCTGAGGTCTTTCCCGCTCAATATACCTTGAGTGAGCTGGAGAGGCTAGGAGGGAGCAGAGCTTGGCTGGTGTGACCCCAATGTTATCAATAGGGATTTTAATCTCGCTATAGCCTTGTTTTAAACATCTGGGTTTTTTACTTGTTTTTAATGGATTATTTATTTAATAACATTTTAAGCACTGCACTATTTATTTGACAACTTTGTTTTGACTGTTTTTAAATAAAAGTACTCTTGCACTTTTTTGCACCATCCCCTTGCTTCGTGATGTCTTCACTGATCAGCTCATTCCGTTACATTACTGATGGTGTCGGGTTCAAGCACTCCCAAAACAGAGATGGGAGCATGAAGTGGAACCCACATCGTCACAGTGGCACATTAGCATAATACTTCGGGTGAGGCAGGAGCCCAATGAAGTAGGGCTCTAGATCCCCTGCAGCGCCTTCTTGCGGAACCCAAGGCTGTGCTGAACTCCAGCTCCCATGGATCCCTGTGGGAATCTGAGGCACCACTATAAGATGGGAGGCTACCATCTAATGCTTCAGGGGAGATAATGCCCTGAGCACGCTTTTTCCCCTGCTCCTTCTACTATAGAGGCATCCTGGCTGGGTGAAGGCCCCGGCCACCTGCAACAGTGTACTGGAAGTCTGTGTTTTTTATCTAAATATTCAAGAAAATACCGGTGGTTAGGAATTAAATGAGTGCTAAAACGTAACTGTATACATTTAAGAAGGCAAGCTTACTGTGATATCATATTAGCTGACAACAGGCATCCAACTCTGACACCAGGATGTAGTTGAAATAAAACTGGAGTGAAACTGAAAAGCGAAATCTTCTTTGCAAGGGCTGAAGCAAATCATGGTCAAAGGAAGACAAGTGTCAGTTAACGCTAGGTACGTATGACACATGAAAAATTCTGAACACATGGGCTTTGAGGAACTACAGACCTCAGTGCAGGTAAGTACCATCCTTCCATTTTCTGACCATCGCATTTCAAATCTAAGGTTGTGTTCTTATTACAGAAGAATTGAAAGCAGTTGTTGATGCAGCGCAAGCCTCTTGCATGGCACATCCTTTGTCTCTCTCACACACACATACACACACACTCATGCTCACTCATACAGAGTCAATTTTGAATTGTCAGCCAACCTTAGCTCATGTCTTCTGGAAGTATCAGAAAAAAAAGAGTACTCAGAGAAAAGCTTTTTTTCAGATGAGGAGAAAATGTGTTGGCTCCACACAGTGACTGAGGAAGGGATTAAAGCTTTGTCTCCCAGCAGAAATTCATAACTTAATTTTGAATTGCATAAACTGGTACACAGCAGATATAGTTTACCATCTCCAGTTATATGAGATGTTGCAATTATACCTGACAGCAGAGTAAACATTTTACTGCATAGTGCAATAAAAACTTTGATCTAAATTACCTGCTTAATGCATAAAAAAGATCACTAGCAAAGGCTTCTCTCCGAGTTCAAATAATGCTGAAGTTTCTCTTGTCAAAATGAATGCGCTAGAGCAACAGAAAGCTTACTTAATTTACCTAAATATGTTGCCCCTCGACCATTCATATTCCAAAAACGTGTACCCGATATGTAATTGAATTGCTTGAAACTTTCATCTTTTCCAACTGAATTGTGCCATTTTTATGAAGGTGGCGCACCCACAAAAGGAATTACTTGGACTCTGTTGTATTGACTGAAATGATGAATTAATGGACTCAAATGCTTGGCTTGGTTAAGGTTTAACAGTTTAGCTTAAGGTTTAAGAATTAATTTCTACCTTACAAATTGTTTGATCTGTTCATTCAATGGTGTATTTTTATTTTTATATTACATTATTTAATGAGTGTTTTTAAAGGACAAAAGCAAGTAGGCATGGCTCAGTACTCACAGCATGGGCATGCCTAATAGACAGGGAGTATAAAACCAGATAATAATCTAGTGAGAGGGTCTTTTTTCTTTACATCTGAGAATGACATAAGCTGCTGCGTGCCTCTAGGGAGGCTGTGTAACGAAGAATTATGACTCCTGGAGTAAAAGACCTTCTTAAGCCTACTGTAGCTACAACAGCCCAGGTTGTGTATGTTATGCAGTATTTCTGCATATGCCTCTGTTTATGATATTACGTTTGGATTACATTGAACAGAAGACATGGATGAAATGGTAGTGTAGTGGTAGCACCAATTGCCTTGCAGTAAGGCAGTAAGGAGACCTGGTAGGAGCTTGCATGTTCTCTCTTTGTCTGTGTTGGTTTCCTCCAGGTGCTCTGGTTTCCTCTCACTGTTCAAAAACATACAGGTTAGGTGGATTGGCGACACTAAATTGGCCATAGTGTGTGTTTGGTGCTTGTCCACCCTGTGATGGACTGACTCCTCGTCCAGGGTTTGTTCCTGCCTTGCGCCCTGTGCTGGCATGGATAGGCTACAGCACCCCCCCACAACCCTGATCTGGATTAATTGGGTTAGGAAATGGCATGGCATGAAGAAGAATAGTTTGTACTCACTGCTATGGTTTCTCCATGTGAAGGCATTATATATTGCTATATAGTATGGAGTTTATGCCCCCACATAACAAAGAATTAAATATTTAAAGTTTAGGGTCAGTGTGAAAATAAAATATTTTCCACTGTAATAGAAGTGTCCAACTTGTGACGTTTTTGTTCACTTATATAGTGATTCTGGTTTGTCAGGTATGCACAGCAGCAGTGTTAAGATAGTGCTGTAAGTCAGGTACTGTATACAATACAATACAATATCATTTATTTTTGTATAGCCTTAAATCACACAAGAAGTGCCACAATGGGATGTAAGAGGCCCTGCCTCTTGAAAGCCCCCCAAACCCCCCCCCCCCCCCCCCCAGCCTTGACTCTCTAAGAAGTCACGGAAAAACTCCCCCCCCCCCCAATAAAACCCTAGTAGGGAAAAAAGTGGAAGAAACCTTGGGAAAGGTAGTTCAAAGAGAGAGCCCTTTCCAGGTAAGTTGGGCATGCAGTGGGTGTCAAAGAGAGAGGGGTTAATATAATACAATACACAGAACAATACACAAGTACTCCTCAATACAGTATAACAGTAAAATAAAAATATTACAAGTACAGAGCAGAATTTAACAGTAGATTATGTCATATAATATGATTTGGATTTGTTTAGAGTCCTGGAGACCTCAGCCATCAAGCTGCCTCCCCCAATTGGCCATTCCACTGCTGGGATAGCACTGGGCCAGCCAATCCGATGAAAGGACCCCTCTACCTGTGATCCTCCATCAGAGATGACTTTACCTTAGGCAGGCAAAACCACCTAGCACCTGTATGTGTTTCTACTTCACAGATAAGAAGTAGCCAACCCAGATCATCATGCCTATATGGTCTACAGAAAAAGCTCAGCTTGTCATCTTATGACTGGATGAAGAAGACACTCTGACGGCTGCACTGGTGCTGTCACAAAAACCCCACAAATACCAAAACCTTCACATCATTTTTTTAACACTTATGGGACCAAACATTTGTCCTCTGCTCTGTCAACCTGCCTGTTCTTTTACGATTGTTTTATAACAGTTGATGTTCTTAAAACTTTATCTAGAAGAGAATATATCGGGCCATCAAAAGTGCTCTGCATGAGTACCTAATACATTTATTATATTGATCATTATCAAGGACTGGTGAAAAGAATAAAACAAACATCCATCCATCCATCCATTTTCCAACCCGCTGAATCCGAACACAGGGTCACGGGGATAAAACAAACAACTTTTTCAAATCTGTATACTTAAGAAAAAGGAGTATGATCACCCACACCCACACATACATGCACACACACACACTTTCAATACTGGCCTAATTATTACATATACGTATTTGTGCTAATTTAAAAGAGAGTGAGATTTCTAACTGTACATTTTGCTCCCATACTGCTTTGCAGCTTGGATGGCCTTTGTGCCATAAGATGAGTCACCACATGCTGCCTATGCAGTCTCTGCTTTCAATAAATGGGCACATCTCATTTATCTGTGGCTGCTTTTGTCTCTGCTGACGCTCTGAGCAAATAATATTATTTCAATGAGGTGTTACAATGTTTAGCCAATTTTGTTCTTTTTTTTTTCTTCAGTAAAAAATTAACCACCTTGGAAACAAATAGATACAAAGAACATTATAGGGTTTTAATACACTGCAAAAAAAGACTAGAAAAGCAGGTAGGTATTTCCTTAAAAATAAGCTAGTGTAATTATTATAATGGTCACTATAAATTCACAGATACCCATTGAAATGTTTCAGGGTTCATTTATTCTTTTGCTGCATTTTTTTTCTTATCGTTTAGTTGAAGACAAATAATGATGCCTATATAACTTTAATTGTCCAATCATGATAATTATGATCCCATGATGGTAATTTGATCTAATTATACACAGTCAGTGAGAAGGATGTCTGAGATTTCAAATTGTATTGTGTCTTTAAATATTTAACAAAACTCTGTTTTCACTTCAGAAAAGGAAAATGAATGACCTACCATCACAGATCTCAATATGAGGTCTTCTGGGGGAAAAAAGTTAAAATGTGTGACAATCTGTAGATCTGCATACAAGCTATGGTGCTGCTAGTTGTATTGCCTGACCAGGCTCACCAGCAATTAGTCTTTTGTAATGTAATGTAATCCGAGTATTCCTTGCACAGTTACTTGTTTTTCAGGTAATATGAAATAGTGGATAAGGACCTGAACAGAAAATCATAAAATCACTTATTCATTTCCCAAATCTGCCCCACAATGTGGCCCTGATTGAATGAAATCTTTTTAAGTTTCAATAAATGCAATTATTCCAGGGCAGCATGGTGGTTCATGTTCCTGGTCCTCCGTGCATGGAGTCTGCATGTTCTCCCTGTGTCTGCGTGGGTTTCCCACAGTCCAAAGACATGTAAGTTATGTGGATTGGTGATCCTAAATTGCCCCTGACATGTGTTCAGTGTTTGGGTGTGTGGTTGTCTCGAAATGGGCTGGCACCCTATCCAGGGTTTGCCCCTGCCTTGCGCCCTTCGCTAGCTGGGATATTCTCCAGAACCCCCTGCAATACAGATCAGGACTAAGTGGATTCCAAAATGAACGAATAATTATTCCACAGTTAAAAACTGATTTGAAATTAAAATAATGAGCAACAGTTCTTCTATAGCACCCAGACCTGAAATGTTACCATGCGCCCAATGCAAGCATCCATCCATCCATTATCCAACCCGCTGAATCTGAACACAGGGTCATGGGGGTCTGCTGGAGCCAATCCCAGCCAACACAGGGCACAAGGCAGGAACCAATCCCGGGCAAGATGCCAACCCACCGCAGGACACACACAAACACACCCACACACCAAGCACACACTAGGGCCAATTTAGAATCGCCAATCCACCTAACCTGCATGTCTTTGGACTGTGGGAGGAAACCAGAGCGCCGGAGGAAACCCACGCAGACACGGGGAGAACATGCAAACTCCACACAGGGAGGACCCGGGAAGCGAACCCAGGTCCCCAGGTCTCCCAACTGCGAGGCAGCAGCGCTACCCACTGCAAGCAATGGCCTAGTATTTTTAGTGTTTTGCAGTCTGTGACATTATCCTTACAGAGAATTATATAAAAAGGAAAATTTGGACCTAGAAAGATAGATTTTTAAAATACTTCTTTAGAATGAACAAAAATAGTACAAAATACGTGTAAGCATGTGCTGTGCAGTAAAATAACATAAAATAATAGAATAAGAAATCCCTTTGCTGGAAATCCCTGTGCTGTGGTGTTACACGATAGATATTAATGAAATTCACTTTTAGGAACAGAAGGTCTTTGAAAAAATCTGGTGTCTTTGTGAAGGTATAGTTCAGCAAGACATGGCTTTCTATCTCAAATAAATAAATGGCCTGACACTTCCTGGGAAAGAAAGAAAAAGCGTCAAGAAGAACCAGAAGCAAGTAACACATACAGGTAGTGGCTGAAAAGAGGTTACTGTGCAGGAAAATCCCCATCCCATGTTAAACAGTAATATCAGCTGCTGCCTGAAGGAGATGTCCTTTAGTGCAGATAGAACACTGGCAGCTTGTGAGTGTGTGTCCCAACTCTGCTGTCTCAGAATGAACAGTCCAGAAGAGAGAGAGAGTTGGAGCATCAGCTCTGAGTGATTCCTTGTGTCATACAGTTACAGTTGTGAATTATGCTAGGCAGTGCTTCAAGAAAAAAAGAAGTCAGGGGATGCTACAAGTTTTGTACAAAACTTCTACCATTAACACCATCCCCCCCGATTTATTTGAAACTGAAACGTCAAAACAAAAACCGATCAGGTAGGTCAGTCATGGTATACAAGGAGTTAAGGGCTGGTAAAGTCAGGAGCAGCAAGTGAAGGAAAACGCAGAGAGAGAGAAGCTGTTTTAGTTCTGGTGACACCTCAAGAAGCATTAAAATCCTGCTGTATTCTGAAGGGAAGTATAAACAGATGAAAGTTTTTGAATGTAATTAGCTCAGATAAAATATACCCAGTTTGTGCTTGCTTTGAGAGCACAATGATGTGATCAATCAGCTGTCAGTTGCAGTGATATTAACCTGTAACGTTGCGCTTTTGAATGAGGGAGTTGAAAGCGATGGCCGGATTAATTGTCACTTAACACTAGAATCCCTGAAAGCCTACGAAAAAACTTGTAATCCCGGCCCACCTTATATCCCTTCACACCTCTCCATCAGCGTCTTTTGTTTTGTAAATGTGTCGATCAGCACAAACAGCAAGCAGCCTGCTGTCCCATCCTCCGCCTTGATGGAGCTCAGCACAGGCAAAAAGTTCTTCCAGCTCAAGCCAAGGCTCCTTATCTGCATGTGAGGTTCCTGGAGTTGTATGGGGTAAACAATACAGCATATCGTTATTTGAAATACATGCATGTGTGTTCCATGTCTACTAAGACATGCAAGGCAAGAAATGCCGAACACATACCTAATGTGGGCCGGGATTATGAGTTTTTTCGTAGGTTTCAGGGATTCTAGTGTTAATACAACACCACGCGTAGCCTTGATCTATGAATGGAGGCCTTGCATTCTCTCTCTGATTTCAGTGAACATGGCTACAGTTATTCATCCAACTGCCCAGTCCGTTTTATGATCAATATGCAACAGATGTGCATAATCTCAGAGGTGCACAGTTAGCGGGGCTGCTAAAACAGAACATTTCATTGCTTAAATGAAATCAGCAAACAGTAGATTTGTGTTGTTCTTTGTGTTTATGAAATCAAACTCACAGTTCATTACTATAACAACTAAAATGGGCCAAACATAGTGAAAGCACAAAAGACACATATTTGAATGGCATGAGAGCAAATGGGATGTACCTTCCAGTTGTGACTAATTATTGTTATGCTGTTCAGAGGCAAATTCTGGATTGGTAAAAGTAGAGTCTGAACAGTTATGCGAGACCGAACAAAGGATATTTGACCTGAATTCTGAGATAATCTTAAACTGCCAAGTTTGATTTGATAATAATAATAATAATAATAATTTATTTTATTCACAATCATAGACTTAAAATCCAACAATTATAAAAATGGAGGGTAAGAGTTGGAAAGTTAAAGCTTCAGGAGTCTGCAGAATTTAAATTTTTACTTAATTGGACTTGTCCATCAAATATTATTTTTACTAACCAGCTAATGTCTCCTCCACGCTCTGATGCACAAATCTCACAACAGCAAATGTCAGAAAAATGATTGTCTGACAAACCTGATTTGAAATTTGTGCTGTTATAAAACCAACTTTAATGAGTTTGTGTAAATGAAAATATCCTGAAATATTTTGGTATTCACTAATTCACATGAGACTGACATAATAATGTTTGAATTTTCCAAGAAATGGTTTTAAGATGTGTTTGTCAGTCAAAAGACACAAACTTTAAGTGAATAAATTTAGTAAATGCACATAAGATATTCTTTATAAATCTTATTCTAAAATTCCCCAAAGCCAATAAAATCCCCCATTTGCTATTACCCTGAGGGAGGATCCCCCTATCTCTTCCACACATCTGTTTTATAAATTAAAAGCAAAGAAATTTAAGCTTTCTAACGTTTATTGCATATCAAAACACAATCCCAAAACCACACTATTGCTCATACACAGAAAATTAATCCATTAACACATTAGGTGTACTTCAGAAAACTTAAAAAGGCATTCATTGCAAACACTAAGCAAAAATTAAATGCAGTATTTCTTTAAAACTCCAAAACCACCAGATATAAAATTAAGATAAAGAAATATGCCCTTATGTTTTACCTAATAAGAGTTCAAAACTTTACAATTAAAGACCAAAAAAAAACCAGGGTATTTCAAAGCATTTCAATTTCTGGTGGTGGCAAGCCAAGAAAAAAGCTGAGAACCTTGAGCCTAAATTACATTCATGTATCAATACACAGTTCAAGAAACATTGACTATACTTTTTATTAATCTCGCCAGTCCTTCATGTTTCTCCATAAGATATGGGGGAAAAAATACAAAGGGCAAAAGACAAAACAAGCAAAATAAGAAATTACCCTTGGGTGAAGTTTTGGATGTTGAGCCCATTGCTCTTTTCTAGTAATTAGTGAACACCATGGAGTTCACTTTGTAGAGCGTTTGGTGAAATCACTGAACAGTTTGGAAACTTTGCCAAACTGCACAAAATGCATTTAAATCAATTGGAAATGGTGATGAGCGAACCCCACACAATTTGCTTTGCAAATGTTCATGAAATTTAAAATCTGTAAAATACATTGAATTCAATCTGCAAGGAGGAACAGCACTAAAGGTGAATGGATTATAATGGTGCAATTGTTGTTTAAGTGTCCCTGGGGTTTAGTGAAAAGCCTGCCAGGTATGCTGGACCAATAATTGTGGGCAAATATGTGATCTGAGCTCTGAGGCAGCAGTGCTAACCACTGTGCTACCAAATTTCGTACAACAAAAGACACGAATGGAAAGAATAACGCAAACAAAACACAACAAACATCCAAACACTAGTAATAAGCAAATAAAACATAGATCATTGCACTCACAGAGTTCTAATCTTGTGGCACATATTGACTGTGCCACGAAACAGCAGTGTAGAGCCGAATGTTGTTTTTGTTACCTAGATTCTTTGCACTTTCTTCTTCCATCAAGAAGAAATGCATTTGTAAATAGTAATGAATCTTTTGTTTTTATTATTTCCCAGAGTGGCATGTGTTTTCTGATGAGGGGAGCAAGAAGAAAATGGCTCCTTTAAACTTGAGATTGTGCTGGGCACATAGCTAACTGAATGCATAATTAGCCATGTGGTGGAGCAGTGTCAGTGCACAAGGATTATGTATTAAATATCTGGTGGCATTACAGTACTCATAATACTGCAAGCATTTTTTGTTTTTTTTTAAATGAATATGGGATGGAAACCTGGCAGTGTTTCTCAAAGTTTGTGACTATGGAATCCATTTTTGTGAGATTTCCATTTCTGATTTTTAATAATTTTACAAACTTTTCTGAAAACACATTTTACTTTGCCATTATGGGTTACTGAGTGTAGATTGATGAGAAAAAATGGCTAATTTATTAAATTAATATTAACAATTACCATATACACTTGTGTTTAAGTTCTCCCACAGATACATCGGGGCTTGATTTTACCGTATAATTTCCAGTATTTTATAATGTTGGTCGTATAAGTCGAATGCAGAAAACTCACACTATTGGTCCAAGGGATTATGATATGTTAACGGCCACCTGAGGGAGTAACCACGGAGCACACTGCCTTTTTCTTCTATGTATTGGGCCTAAGTGACCACGTGGTAATACCCGAACTATCCCAAAGCAACGTTTGCACTCTTTTGTGTTTTTTGTATCTCACATCCTGATTCACCTTTATTGTAAGAGCATCCCTTATCTACGATGGAGCGTTCAATCAGAAGAAAATATGAAGCTGGTTTTAAATTCAAAGTTGTTGAAATGGTGAAAGAAATTGGTAACTGCACAGCTGCAATAAAATTAGATGTGTCTGAGAAACTGGTGTGAAATTGGAGGAAGCAAGAAGATGTAAAAAAAAAAAAATTAAGTGTCGCTTTTTTGAATGGGCATATACTATAAGTCGGGGTCTGATTTTATGATTGATTTTTCACGTTTCAAGACCTGACTTGTACATGAGTATATACGGTAACTGAAGGTGTCTGAATACTTTCTAAATCCACTGTAAAAATAACCCAATTCAATACAGGAACTAGACTCTTCCCATCAACACAAGACATTTAAGAAGAAAGATACCAGAAGAAAGTAGTTTCCATAGTGACAAATTCTACAACCTTTAGCAACAAACTGTACCCTGCGATACTGTAGTATTTAATTCTCTACCATCAGACTTTAGACCAGGTTGTACCCGTAGGCTAAACTGTTAATACACATAAAGTCATCTGTGGGCATTAGGTGAGTTTACAATAGATATTGAATTTTGATATGTTATTGTTTCTTTTTCCGTCTCAATAATGGTGTATTTATTTATCTGTTATCTCTGTGCATTTAATTTCTATTAAATACCAATTATATTTTAATTTTCATTGCTCAATTAGTAGTTTCTTCTGTGTTCTTCCACCAGGTGCTGTATTGTTGCTCTATGTTTCTGTACCAGCGTGACTAACAGCAAATGCTTTTCACTGTACTGCAAGATAAGACAACACATTGAATAAAATCAAAGTGAGTTGAATAGAATTTTAGGAGACAGGTCCACTACACCTATGTATTCCAGAGTACCTTCACTTTTCAACAGAGACTTTTGCTCCAACTATAAAGAATAAGTCAATTGATCAATATATGAGTAAGTCTTCTACATTTCTACATTTGACACATTCTTAAAAATATTTGTAGTCAAATAAATGCTGATCAAGGCTTCAACGTTTTCAGATATGTGATGAGACAGCCAGACAGATACTGGTGAGTGCCTTTAAGTGCAGCACTGGGGCCCATTTATGTCATCTCTAAACTGCTTTAAATTGACTACTTCACTTGTCAAATTTCACTTCATTTTATATTATGACACTTACCCATAAAAGCTTTTCTGCCAGTGCCAAGCTGCTCTTTGTATTTTTTCCTTGTCTTCCTTTTATATTTTTCCTGTCATCCCTACAATTACAAGAAACCATCAGCAAAATGTTTCTCTTCATTTGTTGTCCTCGATTTGCAGATTGTTCATTCCATACAAACATTTCAAATAGTACAAGCACGTGAACTGTTTGTCAAGTGCTCATAAACTGCAGCTTTTTTATGTCATGAGCTGTTAATTCACAATTTTTTGACATAATGACTTGTTAGAGAAGTCACCACACATATAGGAAAACTCTGGTATTTCTCCACCAGTATTTTCATGCCAAAAATGCTACTGTCAAGGAATAGAAATAAGAGCTGATAAATGACATAAAAATAAAAAATGAAGTGCTCAAATCCCAAGATAACAGTTAACTTACAAAGAGCCATTAAATAAATAATAAACATTGTAATTGAACCGAGGTACCAGTGAGCCCCAAACCCCAAACACAAAGACACAATCACAGTCCCGGGTTCAAATAAAGAATGATTTATTGCAAAATAAATCCAGAAGTAACAAGCACAAGCACGTTATTTCTCCACAATTCACTTCTCCTGTCTTCACTGAACCACCAGTCAATTGTTGCCTTCTTCCTCCCAGCTCCGACTCACCTGGTTAAGGGAGTGTGTCCCTTTCATTGAGGACCCAGGAGTACTTCCGGTGCCAGGGCTGCTGCAACATAACGGAGCACCTCTCCCTGCAAATGCCCTCTTGTGGCACCCAAGGACCCCAGCAGGGCTGTGCTGCCAGACTACAAGTCCCGGCATTCCATCCTGGTTCCCAAATGAACTCTGATATGGAAGGCTGCTGCCATCTAGTGGCTAGGGGGATTAAGACAGTCCTTCCCTGTCTTCTTTTATCCCAATCAGGGAAGGTATTATGCACTTGTTCGGTTAGGACGCCTGCATATTTATCTTGGGCTTCTCTCCCAGATAAGGGATCCTCTCCTCTACTCGGGATGTCCATACATCCATTAGGGCAGCCTTGTTCGGGTGCAGTGTCAATGTCAGAGCTTTGATTCCCGATGCCTGCGAGTCGTCTATGACCCATCTTCTCCTGCTCAGGAGTCCATCACTGGTTCATGGGCTGTGGACACCAGATTTAATTTCTCCATTTCAAGACAGCATCACTTTTCCTCGGCCTGCAATTGAGTAGTAAACGCTGCTAATCTTCGCACGCGTGCTCATCCTGCAACGAGCTCTTCTACCTCTATCAAGGCTGCTCTCTTGAATGTGAGATCAGTGTCTAATAAAACTTTTATTCTGCAAGACTTTATTACCTCAAATAATCTGAAATTCTTCATCACTGAGACTTGGATTTTAAATGGTGACTCTTCTTGTTTTACTGACATGACTCCACCAGGTTATTCATTTTTAAACTCTTCTCGCCTGACTCGTCGTGTGTCGTAGCCTTACAAGGGGTCCGTTTAGCAGCTTTGAACTTCAACTTTTCAAAGTGTGCAGCTCCCCATCTCTGCTGTTTGCCGTGGTTTATAGACCTCCTGTAATTAATGATACTTTCATCTCTGAATTCTCTGATCTCTTGGCTGATATCACCCTCTCGCATGATAAAGTTTTTATTGTTGGTGATTTCAACATTCACGTTTGTTGTCAATAGAAACCTTTGGTCAATGACTTTTTATCACTTTTGAACTCATTTGATTTTATATAGCATATTAATACACCAACCCACTCTCTCGGTCACACCCTTGATCTTGTTCTTAATCGTGATATTTCAGTGAATAATATTGATTTATGTGATGTTTCTTTTACTGATCATTTTTCTATAATGATGGATCTGAATATTACTGTTGATGTCCCGACTAATAGCTGTCCCCCATGCTATTCATGCTTTTTAAATTCTTCTATTATATCTGATTTTAAAACCATTTTCTCTAGTCTTTATGTGCATGACCAAAATAATGGTATTGATGATTCTGTCGTAAAATTTAATTCTTCCTGTAAAACGATTTTAGACTCAATTGCTTCGCCCAAGGTACACACTAATAAGGGTAGACCTGCTCCCTGGCTAAATGAAAATACACAATCACTGCGCCGCGCCTGTCGAACTGCTGAACGGCGTTGGAAAAAAGATGGACTGTTTGTCTCTAAACAGATTTTTAGGACTTCTCTTTTCAATTTCCAGGCTGAAATTAAGATAATGAAACAAAACTTCTTTGCTGATTTAGCATCCCGTCACTCAAAGAATCCTAGGGTCTTATTTAATTCAATTATTGCAGCCATTCACCCCCACTCTGCGATGGGATCAAATAGCATTGTTCATTCATGTGACCAGTTTCTAGCATTCTTTGTCAGCAAAATCGATATTATCCGCCGTGACAATGTTCAAACAGGCTATGAACTTTCTACTGTTAATCATGACATTGTCTTAGAAACCTTTGATCAAGTCTCACTTTCACAGCTAAAAAGAACTATTGACACCCTTAAACCAGCCCCCAGTCCTCTGGATATTGTACCACCATGTCTCTTAGTGGAAGCCTTTAATGTGTTGGGCCCACCCGTACTAGCCATCATCAATGATTCTATTAGTTTGGGGGTTGTGCCCTCATTTTTTAAACGTGCTGCAGTCCGTCCCTGCCTAAAAAAGGCAGAATTAGATCCTGGAGTTTTAGCCAATTTTCGTCCAATTTCCCAACTGCCATTTCTGGCTCAAATTGTAGAAAGAATTATTTATAATCAATAGGTTGATCACCTTAACTCCAATAATTTATTTGAGATCTACCAATCTGGCTTTAGGCGTTATCATAGTGTTGAAACGGCACTCCTAAAAGTATTCAATGACATCTCTCTTATTACTGACTCAGGTGATGTGGCAGTCCTTCTCCTCCTTGACTTGTCCGCTGCCTTTGACACTATTGACCATGAGATATTGCTGATGTGGCTTGAACATCTTGTTGGGCTTAAAGGGGCTGCTCTTAACTGGTTCAGGTCATATTTAACTGCTAGACACTTTTCAGTGACTTTTAATTCCTCTTCTTCATCTAATGCTCCTCTTAAATATGGTGTTTCTCAGGGATCCATTTTGGGTCCTATTTTATTCTCCATATACCTTCACCCTATTGGAGCGATTTTTAGGAAATTTAACATTTCTTTTCACTGCTATGCTGATGATACTCAGGTTTATATTACTGTCTGCAACTCTACAACAAATCAACTCCACAAATGTCTGTCTGAACTAAGATCCTGGATGGCTAATAATTTTCTTGATCTAAATCAAAATAAAATGGAGGTGCTTATAGTGGGTCCATCAGCTAAAGCCCAAGTTGGTCTTGGACTTCTCAGCTCTTTCTCTGTCTTTTCCAAACCTCAAGTCTGCAATCTTGGTGTTACCTTTGATAGTAACCTCTCTTTTGAGAAACAAGTAAATTCTGTAGTCAAAAGTTGCTTTTTCCAACTTCGTCTATTAGGTAAGATCAAGCCTTTTTTATCTTCTAGGGATCGTGAGATAGCTACTCATGCGTTTATTTTTTCTCGCCTCGATTACTGCAACTCGCTGTATTCTGGGATTAACAAATCCCTGATACACAGGTTACAGTTGGTCCAAAATGCTGCCGCTCACTTTCTGGTTTGGGCAAGAAAGTATGACTCTGTTTCTCCTATTTTAGCTTCTTTACATTGGCTGCCTGTGAGTTTCGAATTGATTTTAAAATCTTGCTGCTACTTTTTAAATCTTTAAATGGGCTTGCTCCTGCCTATTTATCTGAACTGTGTGTTTTACATCAGCCATCCAGAGTGCTTAGATCTTCTGGTCAGTTGTCTCTTATTGTCCCTCGTACCAAGTATAAAATCAAGGGGGACAGGTCTTTTGCAGCTGCTGTGCCTCGCCTGTGGAACTCTTTACCTCATCATATAAAGGAGTCGTCTACAATTGAACTGTTCAAAACAAGACTAAAGACTCATTTCTATTCACTTGCATTCCGTGACCTTCAGTAATACTGATGGTTTCCTCTTTGTGATTATATAACATTACTTCTATTTTTATGTATATACCATTACTTCTATTTATTATGTATTTTATTTCATGTTCATATATTTTATTTCTATTTATGTTTTATGTTAATTTGTTTTGTTTTTCTTTCATTCTATTATTGTAAAGCACTTTGGCCACATCATTACTATGTTGTTTTAAATGTGCTATATAAATAAATTGACATTGACATTGACATGTCTTCCCTCTCTTGACCAGGATGTCTTCCTGTTCACTCTGGGCTTCCCCTCAGGGTAAAAGATTTTCCTGACTCCTTGCCGGGATGCCCATCCATCCCATGTGCCACCCACAATATAAAAAAGTAGGTATTAAACCATCATTAAACCTTTGGTTTCAATGTCAGTGTTACAGGTATCACTCAAGTGGACAAAAGTATTAGAGATCTATGTATGAAGTAAGAAAAACTAAGTGTGCCTCTGCATACGGTACAAGTGAGACACTGCCCCATCTCCCAAAATTAAATAAGTAGTTAATTCAACTCAATAAATTAGCATATTGTTAAAATGTTTGAAGGAAACTCAACTTAGTCATCATATTTTTTTCCCATTTCCATGATATGCTTAAAATGCTTTTTTTTTTGTCTAGAAACTTTTTTCTTTTGAAGGTTGTGAAATTTTCTTTATGCCTGGCACTGTTAACCTGGTTCTGCAGTGTTTGGGCAGGCCCTTTGATCCTCCAGTGTTTTTGCCATGCCTTTGCTCTGTGTGCACATTTAAAGCTTGATCATTCCCTTTCTGGCTCGGTTATTTAAGGCTTGAGCCCTTTTTAAGCAACCCATTGGGTGATTTTTTGTGATGCATTTTAAATGGTGTGTGAATTTATAGATCTTACTGTTGTAATGGCTGGGATGGATTCAGTTCCCTTATCTGGCCAGATGGACAACATCATGAGACATGCAGAAGAGTAGTACACATCCGTCCATTCATTATCCAACCTGCTATATCCTAACTACAGGGTCACGGGGGTCTCCTGGAGCCAATCCCAGCCAACACAGGGCGCAAGGCATTAAACAAACCCTGGGCAGGTTGCCAGCCCACTGCAGAGTAGCACACATGGTTGTCCATATTACAAGATGGACGAAATTGATGGAACATCCCAATTCGGATGAATAATAGTTCCTTTCCTTGTTGGGAGGCAATACATGTGGGACAAAGAGAAACTGCCTCCTGTTGTTTCTCCATATGTTATGGGAAGCCCTGGTATGGTTGCCTGCATTGCAGCTTGGGAGATATGGCTCCATAGAGATAACGTATTTTGTTCTTCCACCAGGGGGAGCTAGCAGAAGGTGAGGGTTCAAGTTTCTGCCCAATCTAGAAGTGCTTCCCAAAGACAAGGTTTTGACACTGGAAGTACTTCAGGGTTAGTTTAATAAGTAGGCCCTTGACTTCACATGGTGAGTCTGTGTTGAGAGTGGAGGAGGGCAAAACTCACCTGGTAGGAGTGGAGGTGTAGAAGAAGAAAATAGGATTATTTGCTGTGTATAAGAGGAATAGAACCTATTAAAGTTATTTTATTGAATAAAAGACCGTGATTTGATCCCAGGATTGAGTTTTGTAATATTGTGTTTGGGGTTTGGGGCTCAGTGGATCCTCCATGTGGTCACACCGTTTTGGAATAGTGATCATTATAATCAATCACATTGATTATTTATATACAACAGGATTTAACACTTTGTCCATTAAAGTAAAATTGGAAATGAATGAATTTTCATCCCTGTTTTTGCTTTTGATGTTGTGCATTTGATGTTGATTTGGCAGTACCTCTGTATATCAACTGTGGGAATATCCCGAGAAACAAGTCAAAAACAAGATAAAGGTTTGGGGACCGTCCCCGTATATTGCCCTAAGACAATATTAATGAAAAAACGGATCAAAAGACTTTAAAGTTTGTAAAGCACAATTGACAGTTTACTTTGAGAAATTAGTCTTTTTTATACAGAAAGGATTATGGGAAAAGGAAGTCGTTGGCAGGAAGTGACGTTAGAAGCAGGAACCGGAAGTAACATCATCTTGGAGAGTCGGAAGTGATGTGATTTTGGAGAGCCGGAAGTGATGTTATTAAAGGTGGCCGGAAGTGACATAGTGGCGGCCATTTTGATGCCCTGAAGTGGAGGCACTTATTTTTCTTCTGGTTTTCTGTGGAGAGAAGAGATTCAGGTAAGTACCACATGACACCCATATCTCGCGATAGTTCACTCACCTTTAGGCTCTTTGACTGCCTCCTAATCGCACGTGTGTGACACAACATACTGTATTACTTTCTCATACAGTACAAACACCAAATCAACATCAAACACTCAACACCAAAACCACCAATGAATATTCATAAATTTACATTCATTACAGTGGTGAGGTACACATGGAGATCTTCATTTTGTGTGATTTTTTTTAATGGCATCATTTACTCTCAATTTTATGGCCAGATCTCGCCAAGGTCTACCCAAATGTGCTTCACCAGGGACCTCATGTATAATGCAGTGTGCAGAATTCACAGTAAAGCATGACATATGGACTAAAATGTAAATACAGTAATCCCTCCTCCATCGCGGGGGTTGCGTTCCAGAGCCACCCGCGAAATAAGAAAATCCGCGAAGTAGAAACCATATGTTTATATGGTTATTTTTATATATTTTAAGCCCTTATAAACTCTCCCACACTATTATAAACATTTCACGCACAATTATACAGCATAAACCCTTTGTACTCTCTTAGATATTAGGTAAGATTCATTGAAATTAAACCTAAATATTATTTTAAAGATATCGAGTGTCTGCGATATCACATATGTTACAGCCATTACGACTGACAGGCCAACAGCAATAAATACGTATAATGCAAGAAAAATTGTATACAGTAAAATGTGTGTACAGTGACACTAAACTATGTACATGTAATAAGTACTGTACGTAAATAATTAATTATGGTTACTCACCAACAATAACACGACGACTTGTCCGATAACGATGAGTTTAATTTTACTGCACTACAAAGGATAGCGTTACAGCTCTTCTAAAGGAGCCTCTTCAGGCGACTGTTTAGCACCGCCGTTGTACTTCTTCCATCACTTTTCAATCCAAATCCCTAAAGCAGATTCCATCCAGACTACTGCCTTATCACGTCCACTTGCAACTCGTTTTGCGCCCTGGTTAAAGGACACTGCGGCCGTAGATCTTATATGCTTTTCCTCCTTTTTAAATAAAAAGAATCGTGGACTCATTGATGCTGTAATGGTGTCCTGCAGTGGTGTAGCTGTTTTTTTTCCTTCAACATATCCAAAACTTTTACCTTTTCTGCAATCATTTGCATCTTCTGTTGGCGCTTGAACACGGCTCCTGCAGCAGTAGCAGTAACGTGCGTTAATGCTGAATGAGTGAGATTAGACTTCCTGGTTAATGCAGCACTCCGTCACTGAGCCAATCAGCAGCACACAGGAACTTAACCGCGTGCTCTGATTGGGTAGCTTCTCAGCCATCCGCCAATAGCGTCCCTAGTATGAATTCAAATGTGTCCCTTGTTTGAATTCAAATGGGCAAATGAATTGAGGAAGCACACGTACTGTAGACAGCAGACATCCGCGAAGCAGTGAAAAATCCGCGACATATATTCACATATGCTTACATTTAAAATCCGCGATGGAGTGAAGCCGTGAAAGACGAAGCGCGATATAGTGAGGGATCACTGTATACACAAACAAGTTCAGATGTGTAAAACTGTGCATGAGCAGAATTACATGCACATCCCCTTTATAAATCCCAATCATCGTGAATTTTAGTGCACATGAACGTGCTTACAGCCCCACTCTGACTCCTCCCAGAATTTTGGATATTTGAATATGCAAATCAATATAACTAGCCCATTCCATTAAGTGTTTTGTTAAAAGAGAATTGTAAAGGCAGGTGTAAAAAAGAATTTCACCAAATGCAAAGGGGAGGTCCTATTCAGTGAAGTGGAGGCATGGAAAAAATGTACAATTTGGCAGCTTAGGCAGTGGTATGAACAACAAAATGAAATTGACGGAAAGTTCAAGTTCAGAAAGTCACACAGTGTCCAAAATAAAAAACAAATCATTATATGTCAAAGTTGAAATGAAAAGACGAATGTCTGAGTGTCATACGGAAGTGTATTAGGGCCACAGAGAAGAAAAAAAAATTTAGGGACATGGTGAAGAAAAAAGATGGTTGATGTTAAGATTAAAGCTGAAATGTCAATTTTAATCTTGACGTTTCCACTTTAATCTCATAGTTTACTAGGTTATTAAAGTAAAACATTGTAAACTTAAAATCAATGCTTAATTTACTACAGTTTCTGAAATCCCATTGTAACTAAAGTAAGTGTTAAATGCTTCGTATTGCTATGTGCTTTCTCTTACACCAACAGGTGTACACAGGTAGTAACTGCCACACAGAATACTTTATAGTCATGAAATTACAGCTCTTGGAACATTTCAGAATACTAAGACGTATACTTGATATCATTTTCATAATAAAATGCATTAAAGCACATATTAAACTATAGGGGGGCATGATGGCGTAGTTGTAGCAATGAGGGATAATGGAATAATTTATCGCAGCAGTTTTGTCTCTGTCAAATATACCAACCACCAATTCTTGTCCTTCCATTTTCTTTCTCCATATAACAAATTGCCACACAATAAACGTCTGTAATAAATGTAAAACCAACCGTAAACCCAGAATGCCAATTCTTCAAAACTTTTAAGGAACTTTGAAAAATCTTCATTATACATGTTTAATTTTTCCATCAATCCATCAATCCATCCAGAGCTACGCCAGTCCCAACAAGCATAGAGTATGAGGCAGGAACAATCCCTGGATGGGGCGCCAACTCATCGCTACCGCTGCAGCTCTATGCCCCCAAATTATTAAGAATATATATTATTTGAATGAAGTTAACGAGTTATCTGTTCAATGTTATACTTTAATGTATTTCATTATAAAAATAATATCAAGTATACATTCTAGTATTCTAACAGCACAGAGCTCCAAGATGATAACACTTGAAAATTGAAATCAACTTAGAAGCCAGTCATCATCATCTCTAAATATGTGCTGTCTTCTATTGAATTGAATTGAATTCATTTATTGCAATTGTATGGCACAAAGAGATTCAATATGCATCTCTTCCATAAACTTTTTTTCCTATAAATTGATAAAACAAATAACAATAGTAATACTCTAAAAACAATTTAAAATATACAATATGAAAGTATAAGTACAATATACATGTACATATAGTACATGGTTCATTAAGTGGCTCAAGCTGTGCAGTATTACAGTTATATTGCAAGTTTACAGTGAGGTAATTGTAATTATAAGTACAAATAGTTCTACTGGGAGCACTTTATGGATTTATTGAGTGTTTTTATAGCTCTTGGAATGAAATTGTTTCTGAATCTTGAGGCACAAGCAGGAAAGGCTCTGAAGCCTTTGCTGGATGGAAGAAGTTCAAACTGACTGTGGTTGAGTGGAATCCATGCAGTTGCTGGTGGTCTTCATTGAGGCTGCACCGTGTGCTATAAATGTCCTCCAGGACTGGAAGCTGTATCCCAATAATCCTCTGTGCCCTCGACACAACCCAGTGCCAACTCCAAATAACATCAACATCTGGGGCAAAGAGGGAGACCCATCTTGTATGCAGTGTGGTATAACTCTATTTACCCTTAACCACATTCTAACAGGATGTCCCAAAGCACTTGGATTAGGCAGCTATAAGTAGAAGCATAATAAGATCCTTACAGAAGCTGAAAAGTTATTGGACCAACAGAGGGTTAAAGTCGATGGACACCAAAAATGCCATACTTACTATATTTTTAAAAAATTAAGGGACGGAGATAAAGCTTGTAGTGCAAGAAAAACTGCCAAGAAACTGTGCTGCTTTTTGCATTATGCTTCAGATTTAGAGATGTGAGTGGATTTGAAAACACAAACATTTCTTTCCAGAAGAGGTTTCAGTAACCACACTCTAGCCAGATTTGAATCTGTTATCCAGAAACACAAAAAATATCCTGGTAACCAAACAGACGGTTTCCTGGGAAGATAAACTGGATATATCTCACTAGCTAAAATAAGCCAAGTATCAGGGCAGATGATTAAGGCTTTTATCAAATGTTGGAGCGAGGCATTGTTCCTCATTCTGTTAGTGGAGGTTAATGTAGTCTTTGATGCCCCATTCAGGCAAGGCATTCAGATTAAGTGGTGTGACCCTGAGATACCTGCTAAGATTGCAGGAGGGTTTCCAAACCTAGCAGCACCATTCTAAGTATTTTCTGCAGTTTCTGCTTGTAGTGGAGGGTCTTTAATGTTTAATTTACTTAGCTGACATTTTTTCATCACTGGTGCTAGTAGCCAACCTCCTTCATATGAGGTTTAGCTGAGGCCATCTCCTTTCTCAGCTGCCTTCTGTTCTAAGTTGTATTCTTTTTATTTTATTTTCATGACTTTATTATGCATGCTTTTGAATATTGTTTTTTGCTCGAAGCATTTTGATTTAAGCTGAATCTAATTCTGTACTTTAAAAGTTTATCTGAAATATATTTAAAATGCAGTGTTTATTTTCACATCTTTTTTTGATGCCATCTTGTTTTTGTAGAGCATTGTCGTTGTTTTGAATTTAAATCTTCTGGATGATCTGGTTACTGACCTGGGGGGTACTTTCCGTACGTCGTTTAAATCATCTGAGCTCAGGTGCCTGATCTTGGATGAGTTAATGTAGGTGAAACTCATCCAGATAAGTCGGTTTTTCAAACGCAGCCGTGTAGGAGATTAGTCTAGCTGGATCTAATCATCCGAGATGAATGCGCGTGCCCGCGTTGATTGAAAAGCCCATATATATTGAGTCTAGAAAACATGATCAGACAAGTCTTTGATAGGCTGTAACAAAATGACGAAAGAACGGGCACATTTTTTTTTCACACAAGCGGAGCAAGACCTTTCATTCGAAGGACATGAAGAATTTCAAGATTTAATATGCACAAAGGGTTACACTGCAAAAGCAGCCCAAACCAGAAAAGACGGCTGGCAAAAAGTGGCTGACAATTTGAATGCGTGTGCATTGTACTTACTGAGAGCAGCGTTTCATTTCCTATGTGTCAGATTAATTATTATTTAATATGTCATAATTCCAGATCAAACGTGAGCACAAGGAGAACACGGGAACAGGTTAAAGTGAAGTACAATAATATACTTCAAATTGGTAAATATTGGTATATACGTAACTATTTAAAGAATTGTTGACATAAAGAATCATATATAATGTAAAGAACATTAATTTTAAAGCTAATAAGAAGGTAGACAAGCAAAAAACAGGTGGAGGTCCACGCGGTCCAGACCTAATCCCTGCAGAAGAGTTGGCTCTCCAGCAAAATGCCCATCGCCCTGTTTCTGAGGGCATTCCACGGGGAAGCACCTCCTCAGAACCAGTGGCAGGATGCAGTGGTCACTTCATTTCAGGTAAAGGATGGTCATTGCATATATTTGTCCTCAATGTGTGCCATAGGTATGTTCCATATAGCCCTCTTTTTTTGTTGGGTCAGTTGCAGGGAATGTCATATCTCTAGAACCTGTGTCTGACCAACGAGATATTGACAAAGGTCAAATATTTGATGAAGACACTGTGTCTGATTATTCATCAGGAGGAGAGGTACATTTTCCAAATAATGTTTGATCAAACTCCACTCTGATCAGCCCCATGTGCCCCAAATACATTTGGAAACCCTGGGTAATGAGAATGTTAGGCTGATTGTGAGATTCTTTGTGGAACTGTGGGTGTTTTAGCCTGTGTATTACCTACCTGCAATGGCATGAAATGCCTCTTTTGTCTGCACACGTAGGTGTCCAGGAAACACAATGAAAACCCGAAGGAAATATTTCAGAGCCAAACAGACTTTACGAATTGCCTGGCAAACTGCACTTTTAGATAGATTTTCCGCATCGCCTACAGTATATAAAAAAAGTGCCGCTTGCAAAAAACCTCAAAACAATGCATACTGTCTGTGTGATTGTGAGAGCCCGACTTCGCCGAGTTTGACTTCGAATATAAGGTCCTAATAAGTTTTTGAGGTACACTATTCCCCCTCGGCTAAAGTGGTATCTTTCGAAAAGAAATTCCTCCGGGAGGAATAAAGGATCTTGCCAATCGCGCAAACCCCTCTCTATATGAAATTCTCTTCTTATAATTTGCATACCAATATCAATTGGTCACTCATTCATGAACGGCGAAGTCATGGCTAAATTAATTCCACGCATGGATACTGATTAAGTGTGTGAGCAAATCCTTGTTTACATAGAACAAACCTGCTCCGAGCAGGTTTGAGGATTAGGATGTGTTGCTATGACAACACTTCCAGCAAGAGTTTTGAAAAACCGACAGATCCAGGATCATGCCAAATCATCAACAATTACATCCGGCTAAACGAGTAATCCACGTACGAAAAATACCCCCCTGGTGTATATGGTACGTGTCATCTGAAATTGGATAAAAATACTTTATGAGTGGTGTGTACTTTGTTTTTTTTATATGCCTGACGTTTGGTATGAAGACAACTTGATTGTTTTCTCATAACAAATGTTGGTTTCTCTATTATGCTTCAGCAAAAGATAGGACTTATTGTTCGGCTATGAAATTTCACTTGTTTTCTGATTTACAATTAATCTCACTTAATAAGAGAAATTTCTTTGACTTTTCTCTTAAAGCATATTACTCTTCAATGCCATTCTGATCTTCCAAAGCTCCTTCCATATGGCTCCAAAGAACTTTTCTCTCCCTCATCCTCGGACTGTTCATATAAGCTACCTGCTCCACCTCACACCACTCACTTGGTCAAAGGCACTATTATCTGCACTCATTTTTTCCAAATCTGTCAGCTGATCCAGGACAGGATCTTCCCCAAGACTTCAGCAGCCTCAAACCTAGGCCAATGGATTTAAGCAGTGGAGAAGGTTTTGTAAGTTCTTCTCTTTAAGGGCTTACACTCATACACAAACACACACACACACAGACACACACACACACACTCTACGCGGCTTCCCAAGTTGGTTCTGCCCCTTCTGACTGTATCTCACACCCAAGTCTGCTTTGCCCTACAAGATGTCATTTAATTTGTTTCGAGTTATCTTTAAATGGTCATTTTTCTTGCCAGAGATTAATGATGGGTTCAATTGATAAACTTTGTTAAACTTAAGTTTAAGACCTGGTAGGGATTCTTTACTGGTTTAGATTTACTGGTTTGATATACAAGCTCACTCCCAGTGTTTTCACTACTAAAATATCTATTCATCTATTTATTGAACATGCCTAATCCAATTTTAGGCTCACAGAGTGTGATAGGTTGTCTGATTAGCATTTGGCACAAGACAAGATCCAAGCCTGTTCATCACAGAGCACATACACTCATACACACACACTCACTTGTATACAGGCAATTTTGAGGTACCCATCAACCTAAACTGCCTGTATTTTAAACATGACAGTAAAGAAAATAGGTAAAAACCCACATAGACACTGGGACAACAAGCAAACTCCATGCAGACATTGCCAGGTCTAGGATCTGAGGCAGCACATTAACGACTGTGCCTTACAAATGTACATAAACATTTTGAGCTGTGTCTGTAGTGACTACTATAAAAATATATTTTACTTCCTCTCAGTAGCCTGTGTTAGGACATTTAAAGTAAATCTTAAAATCTGTGAATGCTGCTGATTCCCCCATGAACCAATAAAAATGAGCACTTACTCTGAAAGCCAGAGGAAGAATATAACCATTAGCACCAAGTTTTACAGGGAGCTGCATAAACCATTTCTGTTAATCACAGGAGTTTCAAACTCATTTTCCCCAGGGGTCATTCTGTCTGCTGGATTTTATTCAAGTGAGCTTTTAATTAGAGGCTAATTTCCATGTTAAACATAAATTAAGCCTAATTAGAATTCTTGTTCAGTTGACCATCTTGAAGATTAAATGTTACTTTTCTACTCTAGATTTTCCTTTTTAGTTGCATGCCTTCTGTTATTTTATGTGTTTAAATGGGTAGAAATAAACTTAACAATTTTAAAGTAAATCAGGCTACCACAGAAGTGTTCTAAATTAAATGGTGTGCTGTCACAGGTCATGAGCAGCAGGTATTTGTAGTATCTATGTCTTATTGTAGGAGATCTACATATTATGTTTGTTTCGTCTGTTTCTGTCGCCTTGTCTATTAAAAATATTTGCCCTGTTACATAAATTATGGCAGGGTATCACTTTAATGGGACTGGAGGGTCAATCTGTGCTTGTGGGTACTTGTGTGAGGTGCCGTGCTGTGACATAATGGGATGCACTATTTTAAAAGAGGAGGTGCTCTTTTGGAAAAAGAAGAAGAGGTACCTGGGAGAATGAATTCAAGAGCTGCTCCAAAGAGTCAAGACCAGAATTTCGACATTTCTGAATTGGTTAACGTGCACGCTACTAAAAGTGTAGGCGGATCATCAGAAGACGTCTATTAATGCAACGTTACCTTTTTTTAATTGAAGCAAGCGTCTTCCGCTTCTGAGTTTAATGGAACACTTAAAGCTATTAAATCCACGTGAGGCAATAAATGGCTTCAAAGACAGGATTCAGCTCCAAATCAGTGAGGTGAGTATAATGTATTATATTTTAAAGGGAAAACGCACCAGTTGTTTTCGTTATCATTTTAACAGGAATTAACCCTAAATTACTAAATTATGTTGCACCTTAATACACAGAGTTAAGGATTCTTGTTTAAGAAGGGACTTGGGATCTGTTTATTGTGGGGTAAAAGGAAGGTGTGTATGTCTGACAATAATATATTTATATTTATAAACTGCTCAAAAAAATTAAAGGAACACTTTGAAAAAACATCAGATCTCAATGGGAAAAAAATAACATGCTGGATATCTATACTGATATGGACTGGGTAATGTGTTAGCAATGAAAGGATGCCACATCGTTTGATGGAAATGAAAATTATCAACCTACAAAGGGCTGAATTCAAAGACACCCCAAAAATCAAAGCAAAATGATGTGGCAGGCTAGTCCATTTTGCTGAAATTTCATTGCAGCAACTCCAAATCGTACTCAGTAGTTTGTATGGCCCCCACATGCTTGTATGCATGCCTGACAACGTCGGGGCATGCTCCTAATGAGATGATGGATGATGTCCTGGGGGATCTCCTCCCAGATCTGGACCAGGGCATCACTGAGCTCCTGGACAGTCTGAGGTGACAACTTGTCGGCATCGGATGGACCGAAACATAATGTCCCAGAGGTGTTCTATTGGAATTAGGTCAGGCGAGCTTGGGGGCCAGTCAATGGTATCAATTCCTTCATCCTCCAGGAACTGCCTGCATCCTCTCACCACATGAGGCAAGGCATTGTCGTGTGCCAGGAGGAACCCAGGACCCACTGCACCAGCATAGGGTCTGACAATGGGTCTAAGGATTTCATCCCGATAACTAATGGCAGTCAAGGTGCCATTGTCTAGCTTGGAGAGGTCTGTGCATCCCTCCATGGATATGCCTCCCCAAACCATCACTGACCCACCACCAGACCGGTCATGCTGAATGATGTTACAGGCAGTATAAAATTCTCCACGGGTTCTCAAGACCCTTTCATGTCTGTCACATGTGCCAGTGGTGGACCTGCCAATTCTCCACGATGCCAGTCAGTGAGCACAGGTCCTATTAGAGGACGTCGGGCCCTCAAGCCATCCTCATAATATATATAGTCACACACGTGCACATGGAGGACAGTTTAAGTTCTCATATAATTGCCAGAAAGCCAAAGGGCACTGTCGGTTGATGCCTTTTCTCTTCTGCTTTATGCAGATCGGAAGACTGATGACTGAAGACTGATGACCATGACATCACTTCTGATGTCCGCAAGCCTGGACCCACCTCTTCCTGCCAGGAGACAATAATACTGGAGGCTCCACCATCTTGAACAGTCTGTTTTGAGACTCGCGTCTTTATGACGTTTCTCTTTTGCTTTTCAATGGGTTTAAAACCCTTGTTTTCCTTACAGTATTCAGGGTTGGCCTTCAGATGCCCCAAAGATTTATAATCTTTTTGTTTCACACATATGTGTGTACGTGTGTGTGTGTATGTGTGTGTGTGTCTGTGTGGTTATATTAACGTTATGTCTGTAATCGGGTATTGTTTCTTTTCTTTTCCGGTATGTGCTAGGCCCATTTCTTCTATACAGGTTGTCATTGCATAGCATTTTTGTTTAAATTGTGCATTTTTTTATTTATATATATTTTTGTGTTTATGTGTGGTAGTCTAAGAGGGAATATACATAGACAGATTTGGATGCAGTTGATATAAGCACTGTTTTTTTAATTATTTTAATTGAGACAGGATTTTCATTTTTCTTTCCTTATTTACAAACACCACTTTCAGAAAAAGAGATAAAATTGTGGCAATGGTGCCATCCATTTCCAAACCCTTTATATTCATCTCTTACTAAGGTAAGAGGGTCTTGTGTGTGTCGCAGCCCTGTCATTTTAATTAAAAGGATATGCTACATTATGATGACTTGGGGCCTCATACATAACACTGTATGCAGAACTTACACTAAAACATGGTGTATGGACAAAAGTGGAAATGTACGTACACACAAAAAAATTCAGATGTACAAAACGGTGTGTAAGCCAATTTCCACGCACTTCAGTTAAATAAACCTCAGTCAGTAACACACGTGCATGTGTCTGCCATCCAACCCCAATTCCTCCCAGAATTTTGCACATTTTAATATGCAAATCAATATAAATATCACCTTCCCCCATTCAGTGTGTGGTTAAAAAACAATGGCAAAAGCAAATGGAAAAACAGAATTTCAGCAAATGTGAAGTGGAGGCAAGGAAAAAACACTGTTTGTTGGCTTAAAAAGAGGTATAAACAACAAAAGGCAGTTGATGGAGGGATACACAGTGGTGGAGACACTTGAAAGTTCAAGTTCAGAAAGTCTCAGTGCTTGAAATAAAAAGAATTGGTCAGATAATGGGCGTACGCACCGTTTATACATGAGGCCCCTGGACACTGCATAACAGCTTTAAAAAACTCCATCTATTTCCTAACCCTCAACTCCAATTCTGAAATCTGAGGTGTCGGACCTTATTCAGGAGGCATAGGGTGCAAGACAGGATTCAAGCAAGTCAATTGCAGGCTTCACTTTTTCACATGGCCCTGCAAATTTTAGCTTTGTTAAGATTATGATTGTGCTTCATTGTCTAAGTTTCATTACAAAGTTTATTTTAAGATACAAATGTAAGCTTTCTCTAGTACATGTAGACGCCAACATGACTGCTTATTTGTGCTTCTTATGATCATCACTGACTTGGCATACAGCAAACATGCTGCATAAAGTCTGTCATTCAACAACACTCTGAATGCCTCTATTTACTAAACAATAAAATGTTAAAGTACTCTGGTTTCCTAAAGCATTTCAGCATTGTGTGTTTAGATAACTAGTGTGGTTGTTGGTGTGTGTGCTGTGATGGACTGGCACCTTCTTCTGAGGAAGTTCCTGCAGGCCTTCAGTTGGATTAAAGAAGTTCAATCAAAGTATGTCTGGAAGTATCTGTGCAGTTGTGGACTCTCTCTTACACACACACAAGTATAAATAGTATTTTTGATTAAATCTTTAGAACTTTAGAATTATCTGGATGAGAAGAGGTCAATCAGCCCAAAAAAGATTGACAGTCTTCTACACTTAATTCTTCTAAAATTAGAAAGTCTAGTCAAAATTAAGTCTAGTTTTGAAAGTCTCTAAAGTCCTGCTGTCTACCACACCACTTAGTAGCTTATTCCAGGTGCCCGTGGTTCTCTGTGTAAAGAAAAACTTCCTAATGTCTGTGCAAAATTTACCCTAAATAAGTTTCCAATTGTGTCCCCAAGATCTTGTTGAACTCATTTTAACAGTCTTGATCCAATGTTCTCATTCTCTTCAGAATTTTAAACACTTCAATATTGTCTTCTCTTAATCTCTTTTTCCTTGAACATAAAAGGTTTAGCTCTTAGTCTTTCCTCATAATTCATCTCCTGTAGCCCTGAAATTAGCCTAGTCGCTCTTCTCAGGGCCTTTTCTAGCGCTGCTATGTCCTTTTTGTAGCCTGGAGACCAAAACTGTACGCAGTACCCCAGATGAGGTCTCACCACTGCATTATAAAGCTTGAGCATAACCTCCTTGGACGTGTACTGTACACACTGTGCTATATAACCTAAATTCTTTTATCCTACTTAATGCTTCTAAACAATGTCTGGCAGCTGATAGTGTCGAGTCCACTATAACTCCTAAATCCTTCTTATAAAGTCTGCTTTCAACTTTCAGACCTCCCATTTTATATTCAAACATAACATTTTTACTTCATATATGTAATACTTTACATTTAGTTACATTAAATTGCATGTCTCAAATCTGCCCCAGCCTGTATGCTGTCCAAATCCCACAGTAATGATTCAACAGATTCTACATTATCTACCAATCCACCTAGCTTGGTATCATCTGCAAAGTAAGCATTCAAACTTAATTTAACTTAACAGACTGTATTGCTATTACCAAATCCACTCTGTCCAGTACTCAATAATGGGGTTTGGAGCCAAGGGAACAAGGCAAGAATCGACCATGAACAGGCCACAGTCCATTCCAGGGATATGGGGGTCAAACACAGGAAAAACAAGATGACTTTAAAAGGGCAGCAACTAATCTGAGCTGGAATTTGAACCCAGGAATCTGGAGCTTTGTGGTACCAGTATTTGACCATATCTACTCCAGAGATGAAATATAAAGTGCTGCAAGTAATAGAAAAAACACTTTCTATTAAATCTTAATAAAATCCCGAGAAGGATAATATTTGCTTGCTGCTGTGCATAAGAAAGAACTATGAAAGTAAAGAGCACTTGAGATTTTCTTTTTTTTGTACTAAAATGACACCCGATTTATTTTTGGAAGTTACGGGTGACACACCACTTTATCAACAAATAGTGTCTGCACTTGTCACAATAGAAATAAAGATTTCTTTAGAGTACACTTCATTCATAGGGTACTTGTGTTGACTAAATGACAGTTTCAGGACAGAGTTGATACAAAATTGAACATGTTTTTCTTGTCTGTGACAATTCAAGATGTACACAGCTCAAAAGCCTAATTGTGAGCAATGTTTTCAGACACCTGCTTCACTTGGTACCTTGTTTTGGGAATGCCCCTGTGCTCACACTTTCATAGAATAAAGTATTCACTTATTTATCAGACAGTCTTGGATTTACAATAATCCCTAATCCTATTGATTAAAACCCAATTTGCCATTACTGCTTAACAATTTACTTTGGTAACTTACACCACACTGCCAGCATGCCACCTAATCTTGTGCAAATGGTCAATGCTTGATGGTTAATGCTTTACTTAAAATCGGAAAACCAATTTATGACAAACATTTCACAAGCTCTCTAGCAGGCTTTAATGAAATTTGTCAGTAACAGTTTATAATTACTTTCATTACTTTTACTAGCAAACCTTTATAAAAATTAACAAATGTTGAATAATCTCAACTTTAGGTACTGCAAAAATATAAAAAAAATTATTATATAATGTTTTTTAATAACATATTAATGAGAGTTGCTATAAAGTGCTGACATTGTATGAATTTTCATGCACATCTAAATATTTCTAAATGTCATTTAATTAATAATCTATTAAGCATTATTTAATGTTTGTTAATTTTTTTTCTAAATGAGGGACAAATTGCCCTCAATAATCTGCTTTCAAGATATCTAGGAAATATTTCATGTGACTTAAATGATGTTTTTTACTATTAATCATTGTAATGCAATCCTTGAAATGAATAATGTATATTAAAAGCAGAGCAAAAACAAAAAGACAATATATTAAAAAAGACAGAACAGATATAACAAAAAGACAATCACTCTTCACTTATATTAAACTGAAAGTGTTGTGATCAGCTTACTACAATGAGAGCAATATTTTCTTCTGATTAATGTTTGTGAATATTTAGTGCTCACTTGAGTTTTCAGAAAAACTAGGCAGTGCTCTCCATCACTGATGTTTCCAGCCTAATCTCTGGTCACCCCGCCAACTGGTATACTTGACCCCATCCCTTCACATTTCCTCCAGGCTATCTCTCCCTCAACCATTTCTGCAGTTACATACATCATCAAAACTCTTCTTGCTTCTACAGAATAGATTGCTTCATCTTAATCAATTGAGCTTCAAAAGACGCTATTTCACTGAGACAGCTCTTCTGACTATACTTGATGTGTTATGGCTGGATAGAGCTGCAGTACCAACATGTCATTTGTGCTCATCCTTCTAAATCTTTCTTCTGCCTTTAACACATTCAGCCATCATGTCCTCCTTGTCACCCTGTTTGACTTTGGCATCACTGGGTTTGGATTCAGGTTTACTTTGTTAGTACCATACTGTAAGTAAAATTTTGCTGCAGTACAAGAGACTGAGATTAGCTGTCCTTCTTGACAACAATTGAATAAAAACAGACACACATACATAGAATTCAGTTAATGTACAATATCCATCCATCCATTTTCCAACCCGCTGAATCCGAACACAGGGTCACGAGGGTCTGCTGGAGCCAATCCCAGCCAACACAGGGCACAAGGCAGGAACCAATCCCAGGCAGGGTGCCAACCCACCACAGGACACACACAAACACACCAAGCACACACTTTGGGCCAATTTAGAATCGCCAGTCCTCCTAACCTGCATGTCTTTGGACTGTGGGAGGAAACTGGAGCGCCCGGAGGAAACCCATGCAGACACGGGGAGAACATGCAAACTCCATGCAGGGAGGACCTGGGAAGCGAACCCAGGTCTCCCAACTGCGAGGCAGCAGCGCTACCCACTGCGTCACCGTGCTGCCCTGTGACGATGCGGGTTCAGCTCCATGCTCCCATCGGCTGTTAGGGAGCCCTTGAACCCAACACCGTCGGTAATGTCACCGATGAGCTAGTCAGTGAGGCAATAAACAATTGAGCAAGAGGACAGTTAACAAGTGCAAAGTGTTTTTATTAAAACAAATCCAAAGTGCAAACAAAGTGCTGTGCAGTTCATTCAATAAATAAATAATCCATAAAATGAAAAGTGGAGGTTAAAATCAATAAACTCTTCTAAAAACCACGAGGTAAAACAGTACAGGAAGAAACAATGTTAAAATCAAAAAGCCCGGTGTCTTCTGTTCTCTGGCAACTCCCCTGCTATACCCGTATGGGCGCTGTACAGGAGAATCGCTCTCCTTGCAGCTGACCTTCTCTCTGCCTGCTTCCGCTATTTGGATTGCCTCACCGACCTCTGGCTCCGGTAGGCTCTTCCAGCCAGCGACTTGGGTTCCACAGCAACCAGGGCGCTCATGCTGTGGAACACTTGCCCCAAGTCCAACTCCCGCTGCCTTCCGCGGCCTTATGCTGAGAGTCATCCATCTACTGGTCACTCCCGCCCTGCAGAAACAACTCTGCGGGAGCGACCACTGCTGCTACTCTTCGGGTGTCGGCCATACACCCAAGCTTCTAGTACAGCTGCTGACGAGCCTGCACTCGCTCGCTCGCTCTCCCGCACCAACTTTCTCCTCCTGCTACTTCCTGCAACCTCCGTTTCTTTCTCTTACTTCTTTTCACCCCCCTTTTAACCTGCTCGCGCTTCTCTATATATGCGAAGAGGACATGGTAGCTGCAGCCCATTAGCCACAGGAACAATCACGGATGTGGGCAGTCTCCCACCTGTGCACTTAGGTGAGAAACGCCCCCACCATGGATCGCCCTGCGGCTTGCTATAGCCGCCACGCCCCCTCGCTAAGCCGTGAGCGCGGCGATTATTTATTTTAAATAAAACGGCCTTTGATGCAAGAGCTGTGGACCCATAACACCACATGCCCCTGTACAATATATATAATGTTAATATAAAAATGTTTATGAGTTTTTCAAGTCACATGTGCATTTTGGTCCAGCTGTAGAGGCACTCCAAACCCTTCAATATACAGCTGATTATCTTGCTAGTACTCAATTAGCCATGTCTCAGTAAAGGCCAAGTTGCAACTGTCTCTGCAGTCCTTCTGAAACCGAATGTTCCTTTGCAGTTTGTCCACTTTGTTCTTCGGGAACAAAACATTACCCATGATAATCGAACGTAGAGGGATCCATGTGATCAGTTATTTTATTATCTGTAGTCTAAAATCTCCTGGTTTGTCCTATTTCCTCTTTTTCAGCTTTTTTTACTCACATGTTTCATTAGAGCGCCTCAATAAAGAAACTGGTAAGTACCAAGTGATATCTGTCAATCAGGCGAATGTTTGCAGTGTTTAAATGCAGTAGATTGCTCCTAGTATACCTTAGCCAGTCTTGTTCAACTGCCATTATCTAAAGGTTTAAAATCACAAAAAAACATGAAACACATTTTTCTCCAAGTGCATGTTCAAGCAATCATATCACATCTGAAGGCCATACGGCTTTACCCTGATCCAAATTCAATTATCTCTAGCATGTACAAGTGTAAGCTTTCTTTGTCATTTTCTATAATGCAAGTTCTGCATATTTTCCAACATATCAACTTTTTTGTGCTTTTGATGAGTTGTAATAGAATTTTTCTCGCTCTTAATTGCTTTTTGAATTTGCTGTGGTGTACAGATTCTGGGGTGTCATCACTGTTTAATCTTCTCATGCCACAGGCTGTTTTATGTGTGATTTACTACCCATGCTTGATATTCACTTTAGTACTTTCACTTCTGCCAAATGGTACAATTTCCAGGAGAACAGTGAAAAAATTCACCCTGTCAGTAATATTGATTCAGTGTCACATTTTTAGTCAGTTTTAAAATATTTTCCTTAGCAGGGCCTCTAGACTTATTATATTCAAAAGATAGATTTTATCCCTTTCATATAACTAAAAGCTGCATTATACTATATGAAGACAATATGAAAGTTAATATTATTTCACTGAGCCAGCATTGGTGTAGGAGGGTTTGAGGTTTATTTTGGGCATGATCCATATATTAATTAACCTTACCTCTTTCTCTCTTGCTCTTGGCATGTAGCTCAGACTCTTAGCTCATCTGTTTAGAAACTAATTCAAGTACTTATTATAGGAAACAAATGAACCCAAATTATAGAAAAATATATTTGACGACAATAAACAACACAGAATTTTTCTGTTATATAGGGCACAATGTGTGTTCTGTGAGGAATTCAGCCAGTAGCATTGTGTTTACAGAATGTTAGTCCATTACAGAGCACCGGGCCAATAAGGAGTCAGTAGTCAATTTTATCTGCATGTATTTTTTAGTATAGAAAGAAAATGGGAGACATAACTTATAGACATAGGGACAATGTGCAGACCCTGTACAGTCAATAGCAAAGTTGGGATTTGAAGCCAGAAATCTGCAGTAAATCTCCAAAGCAGCACTATTAACAGCTGTGCTAGCACACCATTGGGTCATAGTATTCTGACATTTGTTTCCCTTTTTTCCATGGTTGCAGTATTAAGCCTTTCATTTGTGAGTTGACTATTACAGACTTTCTGATTTGTTAAGCACAAAGAGAGGGTTAAACTTTGTGATGTTTTTTTCAAGCTCTTCAAAAGTTTGCATTCTTATATGCTACAACCTCCTCTTGTATTTTTCGCAGCACCTTTGTTTCAGTAAAAACAACATGCAGGACCCCCTAAAACAGCATCATACACATACACATGGGAGGCATCTAAAGGGCTAAAAAGAGGGTAATTTCATGTCGGACCAGGGGGTGGCAGAGGGCACTGATTCTTTCTCTTTTTCCTCAGCAGACCAACTACGGGAAATTCTACCTGGGCCAGATGATGTCACACCCGGTCCCCATCCCAATGACATAATTTCCCCTGTCCAGCTTTAAAAATGCCATTTTGTCTTTTGCAAGTCAGTTCTTCTTTGGACTCAAGTCTGTAAAGACCTATTCCTCTTATTTTGCCTCTTTTCCATGACCAATTTTCAAGTATGTAGGGTGGCTACCCCAAACCTTTTTATGGAGTCTTTTGTATCATTTCAGATTTCAGATTTTTTTCCCAGGTTTTCATCTTTGTAAATGAATGATGGTTTAAGGGGCATAAAATTCAATTAGGAGTACACATATGTGTAAGCTAGGAATAATGTCTTTATGCATTAATGCAGTGAAGTACTTGGTAGCAATTAAATTGCTAGAAACTCCAGCCTGGAAAAATGTATGGCGGTGTGTGTCGGTGTTATGACATACCTGCGTTATAAAGTTTTCCTGTCTTTATTATGCTTTTTATGTTCTTTTCTCCTTTTTATTGAGTTTTGTGTATTTCTTCTGTTGAAATAGTAGTTATGTTTGTTGATGTTGTTTTTATGTCTTTTCCCTTGATATCACCATCTTGAAACTCAGTTGTCTCGATTTTAGCGATGTAGGGTGGGTATGAAACTTATTACGGAAGTCACGCAGTATAACATCATTGTCATGACATTTTAACTAATGGTGGCACAAATCCAGCCCCACCAGTTTGTGGATAAATCATAACAAATCTTTGTGAATTAGTATGGTTTTTGTTGGTTGGAATTCTCCAGTTAATAACTTTTGTTGCGTATTTTGTGACTTCTATTTCTTGGTTTCTCTTTTTTGTGTTTAGACGGAACTGTAGCATAAAAATGTAGAAGTTTATCCCTGTGTGAATTCATGAATGCTCTGGGTGTGTCTTACTGTAAAGCCAAAATATTCTGTACCCATCATGCCCTAAACATTAACCAAAGGACTGATGAGATAATTACAAATAAACGTATTTTATTTTTTCAAGAGCTTATAAATCAGAAGCTTCTGCTTAGAGATAAATGTGTGTATGTCACAAACTTTTGACATGTTAACTATTTTGGAACCTTTAGTTAATATTAAAAACATAGGTACATTATTAGAAAATACCACTTTGTGCTGACTTATGTAAATTGAAATAGTTTTGAATATGTTATGCAAATTAACTTATTCTATTTTAGACCTTTGTTTTGTCATTTTAGTCAGTCAGACACATTGAACTGGTAGAGTGCACTTGACTGATTTCTTCAAGCTTGTCATAATAAAGATGTTCATCTTTGAATTCATTTTTAACAGTGTCTCCCAACTCCTCTTTAACTACAAAGTATTTTCCCTAACAAAACATTGGATGGATTCTTTGGTTTTTGAATTTGGTATTATTCTTGACTTAAGTTTCATCTCATGGTCACTGCATTATAATTAATCAGTCAGTTGTGGCAGCACAACAGTGAGGAATAAGGATTTCTTGAACAGAACAGATAACTAAGTAATTCTGTTCTGTGAAACACACAAAATTTGGACTTCCTCGTAGTCTCTTTTAAATTGTTGAAATTCCCAGAATATAACACCAGGATCAATTTTGGAGTCAGGGCAGGTCTAGAAATTCTTGGGGCCAATAATCCAATACATTCTTTCTAGTAGTTTTCAAGACCACTATATCCATAAAGTTTCAGGCTTCTTATGCCACCCCACTCCTACCACTTGAAGAACACATCATGCCTCCCAAAACTCTGTTGGTAAGTCTATCTAGGGCCACACTTGAATAACTTCAGCATGGCTTTATATCAGCCAGTATGTCTTCCATAGTCCATGGCCTTCCTCTCTCTGCAAGTAAGATCAAGCATACCTGCTATAAGAATGACAAAATAAACAAGAAAAAGGTTTGGGGTAACCACCCCAAATACTTGAATTAAAAATAACAGAAAATATATTGGATATTTAGTGGATAGACAGGAAGGGCCGTGCTTTAAGGGTGAGAGCCAGAAGTAAGGTCAGGCAGGATTTCATTCTGAAGGTCTGCAGAGGAAACAGAAAAGGTGTTAGTGTGCATCCCCAACCCTCTGTCTGGTGTATAGATATATTTAGTTTAAAAGCCCATCGACTGCTTCCCATGTACACAAGTGTGACACTGGCGATTTCTGGGTTGCCTGCATAAGCCGGGGGTGCCTGTTGATGATGCCTGATTCCTCCTCTTTGTTGTCCTCACCTATGACCCTTCTAGGGTGGTCTTTATTCTTTCTTACAAAGCATATCATCCTTTGGCAGTGCCCATCCTTCTACACTGGTATGGTGACCATATGTATTTAATTCACTCACTCTTTTGACCCTTGTTTAGGCCCCAACTCTGTCCTGGGTCACCTTTTCCTGCCCAGCAAAGCTTCACTATGTACATATTAGTTTTTATTTTTAAATTTATTAAAATCAAAAAACATTCCATACAAGCAGGTCAGGTTTTATAAAAATAGGTTCGAAACAAATCAACTGTGCACATATTTTCATTGGTTATAGATAACTCATTGTTCTCTGAGGCTTTTGTCATATGCTCTAAATATTTAACATTTTATGACAATTTCCCATTTAAAGTCTTTCTAAATTAGTTGTGAAGGACATTTTTTCATAACTATTGCATTCATCATTTATCCTCCAAGAAACTGCTTTGAAACATAAGGAAAAATCATGAAAGCCTTGTGCCATGCTTATCTTAAATACAAACAGAATAGTAATGATTTCCCAATTCATAACTTATAGAGTTCCAAAATAATTGATGATAGCCAAAACGTTGGTATGATTAACAGGTATACTTCAGATGCCTTCTATGTACATGACTGCAACAATATTTGCACGAAATGCCTTTTCTTAGCCTCAAAAGCACCATTCATTGAATGTACTGTTTATTGTAATGCCAGCTACAAAATATAATCAGCAGTAATATCAATTGTTAGATAGATAACTTATCTCTAGTGACAACTTACAAAACATTTGGGTGTTTTGGTGAGAAAATACTGTCAGGAATATCCTTTGTTCCAAGTCCATCCTTGTGTCTGCATTTTTATATCTGGAATGTGCTGGAGCTCCCTTCTTAGTCAGTCCTTGGGCCACCTTCTCCCCCACCTATGGCTACTGCTATACAACAGTAAATACAAGTTTAGTGTTTGCCAGTGAACATCCGGGCCTGTACATGTGCTTTCTTGAGCAGGGGGACCTTGCAGGTGCTGCAAGAGTTCAATACATTACAGCGTAGCATGTTACCAATGGTGTTCTTGGTGACTGTGGTCCCAACTGCCTTCAGATCATTAACAATCTGCTCTTGTGTAGTTTTGGGCTTATCTCTCGCCTTTCCCATGATCATCCTCATCCCATGAGGCAAGATCTTGCATGGAGCTCCAGACTGATTGATGGTCATTTTATATTTCATCCATCTCCGAATAATAGCACCAACAGTTGTCACCTTCGCACCAAGCTTCTTGCTGATTGTCTTGTAGCCCATTCCAGCCTTGTGCAGGTCTACTACAATCTTGTCCATGACGTCCTCTGACAGATCTTTGGTCTTGCAAATGGTGATTCTGTGGACAGTTGTGCTTTATACACATAACGAGTTGAGATCAGGAGTATCTGAGAAGAGGATACTAAGGAAGAGGAGTATAGGAACTTAGTCAAGGACTTTGTTAAATGGTGTAACTCAAAACACCTACAACTGAACACCAGCAAAACCAAGGAGCCGGTGGTGGATTTTAGGAGGACCAGGCCCCTCATGGAAACTGTGATCATCAGAGGTGACTGTGTGCAGAGGGTGCAAACCTATAAATACCTGGGAGTGCAGCTGGATGATAAATTGGACTGGACTGCCAATACTGATGCTCTGTGTAAGAAAGGACAGAGCTCGACTATACTTCCTTAGAAGGCTGGCGTCCTTCAACATCTGCAATAAGAAGCTCCAGATGTTCTATCAGACAGTTGTGGCGAGCGCCCTCTTCTATGCAGTGGTGTGCTGGGGAAGCAGCATAAAGAAGACGGATGCCTCATGCCTGGACAAACTGGTGAGGAAGGCAGGCTCTATTGTAGGCACGGAGCTGGACAGTTTGACATCCGTGGCAGAGCGACGGGCACTGAGCAGGCTCCTGTCAATAATGGAGAATCCACTGCATCCACTAAACAGTATCATCTCCAGACAGAGGAACAGCTTCAGCGACAGACTGCTGTCAATGTCCTGCTCCACTGACAGACTGAGGAGATCGTTCCTCCCCCACACTATGCCACTCTTCAATTCCACCCGGGGGGGTAAACGTTAAAATTATACAAAGTTATTGTCTGTCTGTATACCTGCATTGTTATCACTCTTTAATTTAATATTGTTCTTTATCAGTATGCTGGAGTATGTGAATTTCCCCTTGGGATTAATAAAGTATCTATCTATCTATCTATCTATCTATCTATCTATCTATCTATCTATCTATCTATCTATCTATCTATCTATCTATCTATCTATCTATCTATCTATCTATCTATCTATCTATCTATCTATCTATCTATCTATCTGTAATAGATTGATTGATTTTAAGTAATCTGAGTGCCACATGGGCATAAAACCAATCCGTGGCAGGGTTGTAGGGGATCAAATACTTTTTTCTCTCAATAATATGCAAATCAGTATGTGTTTTTTCTGGATTTTTGGTTGATATTCTCTCTCCATTAAAATGAAACTACCATAAAAATAAGAGACAGTTCATTTCTTAATAAGTGAGCAAACTTACAAATTCAGCAGGGGATCAAATACTTATTTCCCCACTGTATCTATTATTTGGTAAACTAAGCTTGTTTTCTTTAATTTGGTGCAGATGGCTTAATTGAGTCTTGCCCTAATTACTCACCTATTGAGTTGCCCACTTTTATTAAATCACGTGGGCTTGTGGGTGGGATGTTGAGTTATAAAAAGACACTTGTTTGGGTTTTAAGGGGGAGAGAGTATGAGTGGAGAAGGGTTTGGGTATAACAGAGCAAGGTATGGAGAGTTAGGGTTGGATGGTTTGGCTTTGGGTTTTTTTTCCTCTTCTTCTCCTCTCTCTCTCTCTCTCTCCCTCCCTGCAGATCTCCTTCTTCTTCTCCAAACCCCCCCCCCTTTCTTCTCCTTCTCCAAACCCCATCCCCTTCTTTTCCTTCTTCTTTCCTTGTTGCTTGTTAAAAGGACAGCACTTGTTGTAAGCTCACCATCCAGGTGATAAATGTGGATAGTGTGTGTCTAACTGTGTAAACTTTGTTTAGCTAGATAGCTACATTAGTGTTTTCCTCCTGTATTGCTTCTGTTTTGTATGTAACTATCTCCATATTTCATGAGGTTTTCTTTTTGACAATAAATGGAGTCTGTTTTTTTAGCTAGTTAAGTTTTTTTTGTTTTTGTGTTATGTCTTCCCCTCTCTCTCACTTGTGCCTACCCCAAGGCCTTTAGTAGGCTGTAAGGCCTTTGGGGCCTTGTGCGGGATTCTTTTGAATATTTCTGTGCACTTTTTGAGGTGTAACTGGCATTGTTTTGGTAAGAATGCTTTTGGTGGTCTTGTGCCGAGTTTGGAGTTTTTTTCTTGTTCTTCTATATCTTTAAGTGCTTTTAGTATATTCAAAAAGAATTCTATTTTGGGGCATTTTATGTGGTGGTATATTTAGTACATTACTAATTGTGTAGTAAAAAGAATTGTGGACTTAGTATTTCCTTAAATTTTGAAGGGTCCATTTTTGTATATTGTGGCAGGTTGTTTTTCTGCTTTTAGTGTTTTAGTATGGATTTTGATTTGCATAAGTTTACTAGTGCTCCCACAGTTGATAAGCTTGATAATTGTAGAAAGTTAGAACTCTTACTTATTGCTGACTTTTTTCATACTTCATTATCTTGTCATGCTAGAGTGAAATTAAGTCTGAACATAAGTGTAATTTAGTAACCTTGGGAGTAATAATAATAATAATAATGCATTTTATTTATAGGGCACTTTACATTAGCAGAAAATCTCAAAGTGCTACATAAAAAGTTTAAACAAAGGCAAAGGAAGATAAAAACAGAGATAAAACAACAATAATTATAGCATTCTTGTTAATAAGCTTTCCTAAATAGAAAAGTCTTTGGCTGTTTTTTAAAATAGCCCACAATCTGCTGTGTTCTTAGGCTCTCTGGTAGGACATTCCAGAGCCGTGGAGCAGCGGCTGCAAAGGCTCGATCACCCATTGTATGAAGTTTGGTCACAGGGGGGTGAAGGCGGTAGGTATTTGCAAAACGGAGTATTGCTTGACAGGGAAGTTTCAGCACGTACCATGGAAGGTAATGTTTCATTGCCTAATACTTGTTCTGAGTTAGAAACCACATTCCTTTTTGAGGCTGCTGTTGTAACTCATGTTGATGTAGGAAGCGCACATCCAGGTGAGGCAGCAGAGAATTGCTCTGATGTTACTGTGAAAAAGATTGTTGCTGTAGTTCATTTGAGGGAACTTGATCTTGAGATAAAATATCAGGAACTTAAATTACAGGAGCTTAGATTAGAAGAATTGAAAGTCAGAGAATGTGATAGAGACGTGGCTATGGAAATGGAGAAAGATGGAATCTGAAACTTGACTAACCACTCAACTTTGTGAACTTGAAGTTGAAGCCTTAAATACTGTCCCTTTTCATCCTAATCATTCTAATGATTTTGATATTATTCATTTAGTTTCTCCTTCTCTAGAAACTGAAGTTGATGGGTATTTTATGGTATTTGAATGTTTTGCAACTGTATTACATTGGCCAGAAGAAGGCTGGACATTATTGTTGCAATGCAAATTAACTAGAAAAGCACAAGAAGTGTTTTCTGCTCTTTTGGCAGAACAGAGTTTAAATTGAATTGGTGAAAAATGCTGTGTTATGGGCTTATGAGCTGGTTCCAGAGGCATATCGACAAAAGTTTAGAAATCCTAAGAAACAGAATAATCAGACTTCTGTGGAGTTTGCTTGAGAAAAGGAGAACTCTTCTGATAGATGGCCTGCTTGTCAGTGTTTCAAAAGCTCAAATTTAATTTTGCTTGAGGATTTTAAAAATTCTTCCTGAATGGTGACTTATTTAAATGAGCAAAAAGTTTTGAAAGTCTCTGAAGCAGTTGTGTCAGCTGATGAATGTGTTCTTACACATATAACTATTTTCTCCACAAAACTGTTCTGGTGAGGAAATAATGAAAAACAGAGGTTTGGGTAGAGGTTTGACTGGATCATCTCATCAGAATCTATTACACAATAAAGCAATGAAGTAATGTACTAATGTAGATGTAAACCAAAACCATTGAGCATGCTCCAATGTATGCTCACAGCACCCTGTATTTGTGTCCTATCAACCCAATCACAAAATAACAGCGGCCCCTGACTGGCTATGTTTCTGAGTTTCTTCTGTGCTTGTTGTGAATTTTTGGATTTTCAACCTGTTTGCTCTGTCTTTCAACCACTCTTTGGATTCTTGTGTTGGAACTTTGTTTACATCGAATTGCCTTATGATGTTTTAGACAACTCAATTTTTCCTGTTTTTACTCCATAGAGCTTCATTTACACTCAAGAGCTTTTTTTTCCATCCATCCATCCATTATCCAACCTGCTATATCCTAACTTCAGGGTCACAGGCGTCTGCTGGAGCCAATCCCAGCCAACACAGGGTGAAAGGCAGGAAACAAACCCTGGGCAGGGCGCCAGCCCACCGCAGGGCGCGCACACACACACACACACACCCACACACCAAGCACACACTAGGGACAATTTAGAATCGCCAATGCACTTAACCTGCATGTCTTTGGACTGTGGGAGTAAACCAGAGTACCCGGAGGAAACCCACACAGGCACAGGGGAACATGCAAACTCCAATAGAACCTGGGTCTCCTAACTGCGAGGCAGCAGCGCTACCCACTGCACCACTGTGCCTCCCAGAGCCTTTTTTGTGAAGAATAAATCTTTTATTTTACAAAGATTTAAGGAGACCCTTTTTGTGGGTTTTTTTTTTCAAAAGTGCTTTGGCACTTGCAGTTCATGAAACACTTCCATAACTCTGCTCAGAAATGGCCTTGCCTGTAAGTTTCAGCCAGCTAAGGCCTCAAATAATGAGATGTCTATAAAACTTTAAAGACTTTCAAATGCTCAAGAATATATCAAAATTGCCTTCCAAGGGAAAAAGTAACTGCATACCTCTGGCTTGTTGAGATAAACCAACACAAAGTATCTCCATAAATTTATTGAATAAATCAAAAATTAACAATCTCCCAACACAAATTGCAAATAGCATAATCCAACAGCACAATCAATTATCTAACAAAAAACAAATATCAAAAGAAAACAATACAGTAACCTCCAAATAAGTCCATGATCCACTGCTGTAATGCAATGACAGAGATATCTAGCTACAATGACTTCAGGGTGACCCACAAAACACAAGGAAAGGTAGAACATTTAGACATTGTGCACAAATAATATAAAATGAAAACCTAAAAAAATGACATAAGGAAACAAAAACAATAATTCAAAATTATAATTAATAATTCAAAGCAATAATTTAAAAAATGACAATAAAACAGAAAATACATATAAGCCAAGGAATGAACCCTGTGTAAAACATAACAGGCTGTTTTATTCCCTATCCCCTAAAGATACGTGAGCAGAAAGACAGACTTGACATGAAATCTAAGTAAAATGAAGGATTAGGGGTAAACAAAACATTCAAGTATGTAAATACCATCTCTTTTGAGTGAGATTCCTCAAGAGTGACAAATGTCACAAGCATGATTCAAAATAATCCCAGACAACTATCTGTATACACTGTCCTTTCAGTAAATTTTGAAAAAACTGCCATTGCATACTCCTTCTTCTGGAGATGATGTGTACTGTCAGTGGCATGCAGTTTTCTTCTTTACATCTAGTTTAAAATCAAAACACTTCTTCACTTGAGGGAGATTTCTGTTAACAGATGACACCAAGTGTGTAGCTCTAGTAAAGTCTTCTCAGGATTTCTTTTTATTAGTGCCTGACATACCATGACAGATGCTGCTAAAGACTATGTGCTTTTGTTGTTTCTGGACAGCAGTTGCTGGCATTAATTTGGTTTTCAAGGTGCAGGAAAATATTCTGACAGCAATTCACACAGTACAGAAACTTTGGATTCAGGATGCTTGTGGCTTACTTTCTCTTTCCTTGGCTGTCCAGAAATGAGGGGTGGAATGAGTTGGAGGTTTGATTTGTATACACCATGAGAATTGGGTTTGCCTTGCATTTAAATCAGGGTGGTGAAGAACAAACTATTTTATATAAAAGTTTCAAATAGAATGTATGAGCCTAAGTCCAGTTATTAGTGCTGTAGCTTCAGAATATGTACATTTGTTTTATTGTTTTCATTTTTCTGGGATTTAACAGTGTTTCCTTGTAGAAAACCGAAAAACTTTTGGGTTGAATCAATAGGAGAGGAATGCACCCAGGCCTCCATTACACTATATTGTCACGATGCCTGTTTCACGATACAGTATTGTTTTAATATTTATACTCCTCTACAGTTTAATATGCACATATGTCTTTTTGAAGTTTGTTTGCAATCTCTGTCTCTCTCTCTTATATACAGAAGAAGAACTTGCCATGTTGAGCATAAAAGAGGGTCACATGGTCCACCACAAAGAGCTACAGCACAATCAGAACAGACAGTGGCCCTCGGACTTCCTGGCTCCTCACCCAGTGGACGGGGACCCTCTAAAGGGTAGGGGAGAAGAGAATGCCTGTACCACCTCCCACGGAGAAGGTATCATGGGATATATGTCCACCAACAAACTGATACATATGGAGACAGCTGGTGGTCACGTAAAGGAACTCCTGGACTCAATTTTCCAAGAGCCAGAGAGGCCCATGCCATCTGGCTTGCGGCCAGTGGATAGGGAGGACTGATGCTCGAGTCCGTCGCCGGTCAGAACAACTAACTTTGTTTTGAGTGTAAGGGAACTGGATAGAATGTTTCAGCTCAAACAGGATTTATTGTAGGTGGTCAACTTCGTGAAGAAGGAGATTGAGGGGATGGAGATGATGGCCGTGGCACCTCTGAAGATGGTGGAGGATTACCTGAAGAGTCTTGGGGCCAGTCTCTCCTCCAAGGTAGGGTCTGTTTGAGGGATGGCTAGGAACCTTTCCCAGCTGGGATGCCCTATGTGTGGAAGGACAGGAAAAGACAGCATGCACAGGGCATTGTCTCCCCTGGGTTGAGGCAACACCACGGTTTCCCACAGGGCATCATGGAAGCTGGAGTTGTTTTACTCTGCCCTATTAGGTTCCATGGGTGCTGCAAGGGGGTGCTGTGGGGACTAGCGAGGCTTACTTCGTGGGGCTTCTGCATTACCTGGAAGTGCACCTGGGCCAAGCTTTTGGAATACCGTAAGTACTTCTGGAAATTACATAAAAAGAGCTGCCTGCCTGAACTCTGGGAGCCACAGTTGGGAGGAAGCAGAAAAATATTGCTTGAAGAAGCAGAGGTGACTGAGAGAGAGAGAGAGAGAGAGAGAGAGAGAAGAAAAGACAAAAGGTTACTGTATTCTTTTCACTGTGCTTTGTGATTGTAGTTGGGTTGGTGCGGTGGGAAGTGCTCCTTGGGGAAATAACTTCCCAAATAAATCTGTATGTTTACTGCACTTGTATCCAAAGCCTGTTTATGACAGGTATTTGGGGAGCTGGAGTCCTCCCTGATATATATATATATATATATATATATATATATATATATATATATATATATATATATATATATATAATATCAGAACTGAGGGACAGAACTGATGTCATCATGCGGGGACCAGAAGTGTAGTGATTCCGGGAATGCGGAAAGGGTTTGAGGGTCTGTGCACATTGTACCAGGTATTCGTGTTTTATTCTTCGGTTTTTCTGTTAATGAAAAAAGAGAGGCATTAGTGCATTAAACCCTGATCGCGGCTCTGTGCAAAAAGAAGCCTCATTAACTAATATTGCACTGTTTAACTCGAGGTCTCTTAATGGCAAAGCATTGGTGCTGTCAGAACTCATCACTGACACCAAACTTGATATTCTGTGTTTAACGGAGTCTTGGCAAAAACCAAACGAATTTGCGTCTCTCGCAGAGGCGACTCCAATTGGTTTCACTTTCCACACAGCCTCGCAGCTCAAGACAAGGCGGTGGGCTTGCAGTAATTGTCAGAGCAGACTTAAACATTAAACGAATCCCAATTGACTGTCCATTGTCTTTTGAGTGCCTGGCTCTTAAACTAATAATGAAACCAGGTCCTGTCTCACTCATTGTTCTTTATCATCCCCCAAAATACAATGCATCCTTCTTTTTTTAAGTGCCTTGAGCATGGGAAAGGCACTATCCATCCATCCATCCATTTTCCAACCCGCTGAATCCGAACACAGGGTCACAGGGGTCTGCTGGAGCCAATCCCAGCCAACACAGGGCACAAGGCAGGAACCAATCCCGGGCAGGGGGAAAGGCACTATATAAATAAAATGTATTATTATTATTATTATTATTATTCCAGTCCTCTAACTTTTGGTTTTTCACGCCCCATGAAGCCTTTTGGCTGTCCCCTATTCACGCATGTATGTGTGTGTATATATATGTGTATATACATATATATATATATATATATATATATATATATATATATATATATATATATATATATATATATATATACATATATATATATACTAGCAAAATACCCGCGCTTCGCAGCGGAGAAGTAGTGTGTTAAAGAGGTTATGTAAACATATATATACATAAACATATATACATATATATATATACATATACACATCCACATATATATACACATACAGACACATATATACATATACATATTTGTATATCTACATATATATACACATACATACATATACTTATTTGTATATCTACATATATATACACATATATACATATACATATTTGTATATCTACATATATATACACATATATACATATACATACATATCTATCTACATACATACACATATATCTATCTATCTATATGTATATATATACACATACATACATATCTATCTATATATATATATATATATATATATATATATATATATATATATATATATATATATATATATATATATATATATAGCTGATTACCCAGTGGATTCGCTCACTGAGTGCAAGAGAAAAAAATAAAATGTATGTATAAAATAAGTTTAATTGCCAAATTTATTTTTCCACAAATAAAGGGCACTTACAATAACATAGAAATCAATATAAACAACATTAACATCATTATCATATGAGAATATGAAGTAATATATAAGAAGCACATTGCATATAAATATAAATTATTAAACAGTAAAATGTTCTTCTATAATACGCTACCGTGGCTATTCGTTTGTCTGTCCAGGATTTTAAATCACCTGTAGCTCGCAAACCGTTTCACCTATTGACTTGAAATTTGGTACACAGATACTACGTCACGTCTACTATTCGCTTTCCCACACATATGAACACATATATATATATATATATATACACACATACATATACAGACACATACACATATATACATATACATACATAGTGCGTTGCAACACGGGCTGTGATTGTTACATGGGAGGGAGAGGACAAATCACAGCTTCCCGCTTTCTAATCGGGCTTGTGATTGCTGCTTTGACGGATGCCCAGATCCCACAGTATTTCCCCTTAGGAGAGGCGTTAGGCAAGTGTAATTGAATAGCGGTGCTGCAAGTTATTGCTCTTTTTATCTTTATTTTATTTTATTGTAGAGTCAACTCACAGCTGCGCGCACCAGTGCGTGCGTGGCGGATGCGTACGGCTGACGTTTTCATTGTCTACCACCTCTGCTAATCATTCTTGAGGCAGATTGAAGACTTAAGTGCCAGCTTAACTGAAAAATTAAAGAAAACATACTAAGTTTTTAAAAAAATCAGTTTTAACGGGAAAAGATGCCGACGAAAGAAGAGAAGCAGCGGGACGCTAGGGTGAAGAGCTGCTCATTAAGCAGCAAGGTCATCAACCTCTGAGCAAACGAATGGTAAACGTACAGAGAAAGAGGATAAATACTATGAATGGTCATGTCAAGTATATTCACTCCACGTTATCGTGCTGTGCGCTGTTACTGGTATTTTGATAAAAGAATCTGAATAACATATAAGAAGCGTATAAATTATTAAACAGTAAAACATTAACATTTAAGAAGTAAAGATACATTGAGTACTACTGTAGTGCTTTCGGGTATAGTACATTTTTTGTTTGCCCATTACATGCATAAATGTATACATTTTTTGGTGTACCTACCCAAGAACACGCGACATGACCCGGCAGTTAAAAATTTATCACTCCAGCAATTTTAACTCTGTTACAAAGTCATCTAATATGGTATTGCAAACGGCAGCGGGAGCGTTTCTATAAACTCAATTTAAACTTACTGTTTACACCGTGCTTTGAAGATGCATAGTATGCGACACGTGTTTCGCCGTAATTGTGGGCTCATTAGGAGTACACAGTCACTGCACTCCCTTACTGGAATCGATCCTCGGACGTAGAGGCGAAGCCCCTAACGTTGTGCTACGGCGTGTGGTTCGTTCATTTGACAGCATGTAGATCGGGGTAATTACATTGCAGGCATTCGTAGTCTGATTCACAATCTGATTGTATGGGTGGTTACCTACCAGGTAACGCTTGTGGTTGGTGAGCAAGTCGGCTAACTTCTGCCACGGTGCCCTCTTTCAGTTGCGAGAAGCAGATCATACAATGGTTGAAATAGTTTAATATATATAGCAAAATCACCGCGCTTCGCAGGGGCGAATATGGTATTGCAAACGGCAGCGTTTCTATAAACTTAATTTGAAGTTACGGTTTATACCGTGCTTTGTTTCATATTCTTTTCCTACTTTATCAATTGTGTAATGTGTTTTTTGAACAGGTTTGATTCATGGAAGTGATCACTCCTGCTGCGTTCAGTCACTTCACGTGAGCCGCTCTCTTGTGTGATGTTGCGATGTCCACGGGTTTATTTAATGTTAGCTAAGACCCGGCAGTTAAAAGTTTCTCGCTACAGCAATTTTAACTCTGTTACAAAGTGATGCAAACTGTCGTTTATACCTCGTGTCTTCTCATTAAACTTGTATCTCGCGAATATGGTATTGCAAACGGCAGCGGGAGCGTTTCTATAAAGTAAATTTAGACTTACGGTTTACACCGTGCTTTTTTATACCTCGTGTCTTATGAAGATGCTTGTATGCGTCACTCACTCGCTTCTTATTGTTTCGCTGCCTTGTCAATTGTGTAATGAGTGTTTTCTTCAGCGCTCTTTGGGGCTCCTCCTTCTTTTCTACGTACTGAGTTCACAGTCAGTTCACGTGATTACGTGGGAGGCGTGATGACGCGACACGCAACTCAGTCTCCTACGGCCATCTTGCTGCCTTCCATTACAGTATATGGACAAAAAAGAGGTTCCAGTTATGACCATTACGCGTATAATTTTGAAATGAAACCTGCCTAACTTTTGTAAGTAAGCTGTAAGGAATGAGCCTGCCAAATTTCAGCCTTCCACCTACACGGGAAGTTGGAGAATTAGTGATGAGTCAGTCAGTCAGTCAGTGAGTGAGTGAGTCAGTCAGTCAGTCAGTGAGGGCTTTGCCTTTTATTATTATAGATATATATATATATATATATACATTCTGAATGGAATGGCTCAGATTTGACCATAAACTGACTTTCTATATGTTAGATACATTAGATTATATTAGACTGCAATGTAGTAAAATAAAATTGACATCAGACAGCTCTAATATATTACAAGTCAATGCTATGAGGGATTTGGGTGGGGGTGAATACAGCCTTTCATGACCAGAATTCTGTAACAAGATATTCAGAAGAATGAGCCTGAAATATAAAAACAAACAGCTGTGGTTTGCTTTTTGTTCATGCAGAATTTTCTAGAGTACCCATAAGAGATTTCTGTTCACTTGTGCCGTGGGGGTTTGTTAGCTTGTTTCATCTTTCCAAACCCTGTGTGGCCTGCTGCTCCTTTCTGCACTGTCTTTTCAAGCTAGTTTTTAGACTGCCTGTCACGGACATCTCCTTTATTCCTTATTCTTTCTGCCCTGTGGGATTGTCTCATTGATGGATGGGGCTTTTCTCAGTCCCGGACTCAAGTATTAATAAGGTGAGTCCCTCCGCTTAATGGTGTACTCTTTACATTCTACTCCATGAACAGCTTATGTTATTCACAGTCGTTGGATGATGGATCTCCTTTATTTCTTTTGCAATTTCCTTTTGATTATTGATCAAAACACTGGTACAAGTTCCTATGTAAATAAGATGATTCTTTTTAAATATTATATCATGTTTTTCATTGTTTAATGCTGTATCTTAGTCACCGTTATTCAATCATCATAGCCATTACAGCTTCTGGGGTCTTATTTCTAAAACGTTCAAGCATGAAGATATGTGTATGCCCAAAAACAGAAAGACGAGCATGGCAAAAAAATGCATATTTTTAAAACCTGGTGTACGCACATTTCTATGCAATTTTAAATCACAATCATCTTGTAAAAGTGCATACATGAATGTTTCTTGAACCTCATCCATTTCCTGGGTTGACCCAGGCCATCAAGTCACAGCATTTCTTAGTCTCATTTTAGATCACAGATGACTTGTGCATTAGTGAAATATCACTGCTTATGTTTAACAGAAGCAGCTTCATTTTCATTATGTGCCCTTATTTCAATACGAGTGCTGTCAATTTTCAAGATTATTTTTGGAAAACTGAACTATGTTGTAAATTTCCATTTTGTTTTGGAATGTGTCAGTTGTTCATGGCTTCCAGCACAGCTGGCATGACTGAGCTGAAGCGTAGCTGAGATATTCCCAATTTGTTGGCCAGATCCATCTGGTGGGAGTATATTGCCAGAAAGCCAACCATTGTTAAACCCACATATGAATAGGAAGAGCCTCATTTTGGGTAGTTTGTCTTTCTAATACCCTGGGCAATTTATCACATAGTTCCAAGATAATGACTTTTGAAAGTACTGGATAATAAGTCAGTTATCATGGGCAAACAAAAAATCTGAACAGTCGTTCCCTTTGTATATGACTGTTTATATGGTCTTCAAGCAGTTCCAAACAAACCTTGTTGTGCCAGAATATTAGGGTATAAATACGATACAGGAGAAAGTAGGGTGAAATGACACCTTTTATTGGCTAACTAAATAGATTACAAATGCAAGCTTTTGAGGCAGCTAAGGTCCCTTCATCAGGTGTTAGTTATAATAGTTGTCAGTTATAATCATCAACATTAAAAGAAATAAACATTTGAAATACATCAGTCTGTGTGTAATGAATGAATCTAATATACAAGTTTCACTTTTTGAATGGAATTACTGAAATAAATCAACTTTGTCATGATATTCTAATTTTATGACCAGCACTTGTATAAAGGGGAGACATCCTCAGGAGGTGGTCTCATTTGGACCTGAATGGCCAACTGACAGAAACTCCTCCCAAGCTTGACCTACCCAGAAACACTGCTCGAGAAGCTACTGCCTGCTTTTGTTTGAGAGCACCATTGTGGATTTGCAAATAAAGCATGCCACCCCAACTATTTTCAGACTCGGTCTGCCTTTTCATATATCTATCTAGATAGATATGGTAAATACATAGATAGGTAAATACATATATATATAGGTGGGCAAAAATAGGTTTATAGTTGTGAGTACCCAAACCACAGAGTTAATTTTTGTATTATTTATTAATTATTGCATTACTTATTTGTATTTTTCTTATTAAAGATTATTATTAAAATGTGTTTGATTGTATAAATCATAATCTACAATTCTTTTTCCATTTGAACAAATGTAAACCTACTTTGCCCACCCCTAAATAAATAAAAACAAACAACCCCCCCAATGAAACACACGTAATGACTTCTGGCTTGGGATAGCAGATAATACTTAAACTTTATAGTGCACTGGTGAGACCTTAACTGGAGTACTATATATTGTTTTGGTCTCCAGGCTGAAAAAGGACATATCAGTAATAGAGAAAGTCCAGAAGAGAGCACCTAGACTGATTCTAAGACTGAGGGGGTTAAGCAAACTAAGATTAAGAGGTGACATGACTGATGTTTTTAAAATTATAAAAGGAATTAGTAAAGTGGATCCAGTCTGTTACTTTTACAATTTGAGGTCACAGATGTAAACTAAAGGTAACTTTCTTCATGCAGAGAACCATTGCCACATGGAATAAGTTACCAAGTAGTGTGGTAGAGAGCAGGAGTTTAGGGACCTTCAAAACTCGATTGGTGTTATTTGGAGGAATTAAGTGAATAGGATTGGCAAGCTTTGCTAGGCTGAATGGAGTGTTCTTGTCAAACTTTTTATAATGTTCTGTTGTTTTGAGAAGCTGCTTCAGACATCCCTGAAGCAGCAATGAGAGACAAAGAACTGAAAAGAGTCAGGTTGTCCACTTAAACAGTGAAAAATAAGCAAGGCAGCCTACCAATTATTAAAGCAATAAGGAGTCATGTGTCATGTATCAAATCCTGTCAGTCAAAATAATTGAACAATTATTCAGTAATCAGTACATAAAGTGTCACTTTCAGAAAGCTGATTCATATATTTACTAGCCTGCCTGATCTTGTTTTAGGGCTGTCACTGTGGCAGTGAATATACAGCAGGGTATGAACCACTTTCAAATGGATTGGCAGTACATTACAGGGCATGCTCACTTACAAACCCTCAGTCACTCGCATCTCACTAATCAACTTAACCAGTATGTCTTTGAGATGTTGGAGTGAACACTCATGTGAGCACTGGGAAAATGGACAGGCTCCTTGCAGATAGTGTCTGGGATGCCATATGAACTCAGGTTTCTACAGCTGTAATGCAGCACCTCCCTAAAGGAAGAATTTTATTTGAGTAGTTTTCTCACAGAGCATATTACAATAGCACAGTGTAAAGCCAATCCAACTGTTTTCCTAAAAGAGAATTTATTCTGCAGAACAGATAAAAGGTATTCGTCTTGAAGGTCTGGTACAGGAATGATTGATTCATCGTTATTTTCTAATATTCCAAACTTGAAAGGACAGAATCCCATGTCCTTCAAACCTTTTTTTATAAAAAGCATTTCTGGCCTGCTACCAAGTGAAAGATCAATCTCAAAGTAAGACTCCCACTGCCTGTTGCCTACACAGAGTTTTCTATGCACTTACCTTTCACTGATCTCTTTAATCTTGGTTGCAGTTACATGACTTGCTTGGCTGCTTCAAGAAGGCAATTACATCTTTCTTTAAAGCACAATTGAGCCAAGTTATCTCAGCTATATGAGAAAAGTGTTCTTTGCCGGGATCTCAATTGACTTGTCTCTTAATCCCTAGAAGCTGTTTAAAGTTCTTGTAATAACTCCAGAATTAGACACCTGCAGGCTCTTGTATGCGTCTGTTTCTGTGCTTTTATCACTTTACATTTGACAGCTAATGGTACTTAAGACTAAAAATGTCCATTTCTACAGATACTGGATCATTGGATTCAAGCAAGAACAACTTTTATGGCCAATAAAATGTTTTCAGAGATGAATCGGTGAATTCATTTTTAAAGACCTGGCATTCTGAATTGCAATGCTTAAGAGGCAGCCTTTGTCCTGTTAAAGACATACTTTAATAAAATGGATTATCTAGAAAAAGCAATTTGTAGTGAAATCAATTACACCAATTATTTTTATTATTGGTAAATAATGAACTCACATAGCAAATACATCATAACCTTTAATAAAAAAAACAACCGTCTACATTAAATGAAAGTAAAGGAATTATTGTTAGAGAGTTTCATTTTTCAAGTGGTGCCACTGCCTGTCGGCATTTAGTTGTTGTAACGTGACTCTTGCAAAGATTGTCTCAACTCTCTAGCATGTCTTGTGACTGGATGGCCTCTGAGGAATTTGCTTGATCAATTTTTACAAGAGATGGAGCAGCACCCTTAAAATACACGACAGAAAGCTGCAATCGGCGACCACAAATCATTCAGAAAGCAAGGAATACCTGGTAAGAAGACCATCTGAGCTCAGTCTTTCATTTTTTTCCAGTCTAATAAACTAATCAAGACATAAAATATTACATACCAAAATATAACTAGCTCACTCATTTTCAGGATCCTTTTTCTATTAAATGATTGCAGCTAAATGTAATGGTAAAATGTAGTACAAGAATAAAAGTCGCATTAAGACAAATTATGGCAATTCTTTAAAATTAGTAATTAAACTGAACAAAATGACAATGCATGTCTGATATTCTGTGTACAGTATATTGTATCAAAGAATCAGTTTTAGCTTCTGAATTGTTCATTATTAAATTGTGATAAATTGTTCCCAGAAAAAAGATTTACTCCTCTATGAATTGTGATTTCATTGTACATCATTAAGGAAGAAACTTCAAACATTGATTTTTTTAAGTAGCATAATAACAAGATTTTTTTATTCTTTATTATACATGTACTTCAACATTTCAAGGTGTAATTTGATCTATTCACATTCTCGTGCTCTTTACTCCAAAACAAGGTCATTGAGGATCTGTGCCCATATTTATCAAGTGTCTCAGAGTGGGAAAGTAGTGAGATGATAGATAGATAGATAGATAGATAGATAGATAGATAGATAGATAGATAGATAGATAGATAGATAGATAGATAGATAGATAGATAGATAGATAGATAGATAGATAGATAGATACTTTATTAATCCCCAAGGGGAAATTCACATACTCCAGCAGCAGCATATTGATAAAAAATAGCATTAAATTAAAGAGTGATAAAAATGCAGGTATAACAGACATTAACTTTGTATAATGTTAACGTTTACTGCCCCGGGTGGAACTGAAGAGTCACATAGTGTGGGGGAGGAACGATCTCCTCATTCTGTCAGTGGAGCAGGACATTGACATCAGTCTGTTGCTGAAGCTGCTCCTCTGTCTGGAGATGATACTGTACAGTGGATGCAGTGGATTCTCCATGATTGACAGGAGCCTGCTCAGTGCCCGTCACTCTGCCACAGATGTCAAACTGTCCAGCTCCGTGCCTACAATAGAGCCTGCCTTCCTCACCAGTTTGTCCAGGCGTGAGGCGTCCCTCTTCTTTATGCTGCCTCCCCAGCACACTACCGTGTAAAAGAGGGCGCTCGCCACAACCGTCTGATAGAACATCTGCAGCATCTTATTGGAGATGTTGAAGGATGCCAGCCTTCTAAGAAAGTATAGTCGGCTCTGTCCTTTCTTGCACAGAGCATCAGTATTGGCAGTCCAGTCCAATTTATCATCCAGCTGCACTCCCAGATATTTATAGGTCTGCACCCTCTGCACACAGTCACCTCTGATGATCACGGGATCCATGAGGTGCCTGGGCCTCCTAAAATCCACCACCAGCTCTTTGGAAATCTCAGTGATACAAATTTGGAGTAAAAGAATTTTATTCCTAATTTAGGAAACTACTCTTAACTTTTCCAGGATTTAGGATCTCTGAGAAAGGACAAATTCTTACCCTAGCCAGGCTTTTAGTGCAATTCCTAGTAGTAGTTCTGAGATGCTTGATAAATATGGGCACAGATCTAACCTGAATAGCATTCACCACAAGGCAAGAACTAACCCAGACATAAGTGGCATTTCTTTGCAGGGTACATACCCACACACAGTGACATGGCATCAGCTTAGACCCAATATTGTTTTAGATGTGTGAGGAATTCAGAGTAGATGAAGAAAGCCATGTGGGCACAGGGAGAAATACAAACTGGGTGCGGATGATGATTTAAGCTGCTGACCACTACACCTCCAGTCTACTCTCCATGCAAACATCCATCCATCCATTTCCCAACCCGCTGAATCCGAACACAGGGTCACGGGGGTCTGCTGGAGCAAATCCCAGCCAACACAGGGCACAAGGCAGGAACCAATACCGGGCAGGGTGCCAAACCCACTGTAGGACACACACAAACACACCCACACACCAAGCACACACTAGGGCCAATTTAGAATCGCCAATCCACCTAACCTGCAAGTCTTTGGACTGTGGGAGGAAACCGGAGCGCCCGGAGGAAACCCACGCAGACACGGGGAGAACATGCAAACTCCACGCAGGGAGGACCCGGGAAGCGAACCCAGGTCTCCTAACTGCGAGGCAGCAGCACTACCACTGCGCCACCGTGCCACCCTCATGCAAACATGCAATATCAAAATTCCATATCATATGCAAATGCTTGCACTATCTGAGGGATGTGTCACACTTTATTTTATACAGCTTACTGTATAATTTCAGGGTAGCAATAGCATGTAGGCCCAGTATTGCTTACTTCACATACTGTATTTGTGCAAAAAAATCATTTAGTTTTCAGTTGTTCAAAGATTAAACAAAGTGCATTCACCACATTCAACCCATAAATTAGATCAAATCTTTTTTGGTTCTAAACAAATACAATAAATAAGCATTGGTTCTAAGTTTAGTCCTGAAGGGCTGTCCAAGTACTGTCCAAGCAATATTTTTGTGTACAACAAGGTAGAATGCTTTCATGGGTTAATCAGAATTCTGCCTTGGGCTTTAGTTTATTTACTGTTTATCAGTTTATATTGTCATCATTTAAATAATCTTTTTGGGTCAGTTGCAGTGTGCTCTGAGTTGGGGATGATCCCTTGCTGGTCTGGTCTTTGTATGTATTTACGGTAACAAGACTAACTTTTGGGATTAGCACAGCTGCAGTGCACCTCAGAACTATGGATCCAGACCAAGACTAAGCGCAATTACAGTGGGCTTCCTGGAGTCGGAGAAGAGGAACAAAGTTGCATAATACCTTAGAATACCTCATGTGGAGGTTTAACAAACTTAGTAGGTAGGTAATGTTACAAAATAAATTCTGCATGCATCCAACAGACTGTTAGAAACGAAAAAGCACAAATAAGCCTTTAAAAATTGTTGAAAACACGTTATATTCACAGTATATTTGGACTAAATATTGTGTGATACAAAATCAAATATATTTATCTCAATGCCACAGAAAAATGTAAATATTTATATTGCATAACATAAGAAATAGAAAAACATGGTTAAACATAAATGTAACTATTAATCTTCAGTAAAAAGACTCAGAGACTGTGCCCTTAATTTTGAAATCACTCAGCTGACAGTTCAGAAAGTTAGTTTCCTTCAATAACTGTTTTCCTTCGGAGTGTCATGGAGGTATATTCAATCTCTCGCACTATGTATTATATAGCGTCTGTGCTTAACTGTGAAGTCTCAGCTGTAATGAGACATTCCTTATGAGTATTGTCTGGTATTTGTTTTTTTTAAATAAATTGGGGACTGTTGGATTACTTTGGTTATTAGAAAAAGCAAGTATTAACACTTCTGTATTATCTAGGCAGTCTTTAAACTTCAAATCCTGAGATTGTGGGTTCAAATCCCGCTACTGACTCTGTGTGACCATGAGCACTTGGTCTCACTTGACCTGCCAGTGCTCCAACTGGAAAACCAAAAGAAATGTAACCAATTGTATCGTAAATGTCATAAGTCACCTTAGATAAAGGAGTCTGCCAAATAAATAAATGTAAATGTACATAATTGAGAAAATGAGTTATAGCATTACCAGACTATGATCCCCACAAGCTCCAGGGTTTTATATGTATGTACAGTATTTACACTGTATGAACATCACATAAAAAATAAAATGAGTCATGTTTGGTCTCCTTCAGAGATATAAGCCATTGTAATTAATTAATTGCATACGTGCATTGCATAGGAGAGTGTACAGTCCTGCTGAAACAGAGTGCTACTTATAGAGCATGAGTCATTAAAAACTTCATGACTGTAGTTGCCACACAGCAACTTTTAGGTAGGGATGAAATTTCTAGGGCATAATCTATAGGTCGATCAGTGAGAGTAGACAAAAACTGAATTGCAACTAGAGTCGAATTATATTGTGTAACACTCAATCCAATAACAACTTATGATTGCTATAGGCTTTCCTAATAGTACAACAGAATTAATTAATAGCAGCTACATATTTACCTTAAGAGAGAAAAAAAATAATTCTTGGCTCAGATGACATCTATGCACACAAATACTGTATGGAGGGTGATGATTTGCTAGGGGGTGATTTCAGTATAACACCTGCATTACATTTTTATCACATACTGTATGCCAGGGCACACACCCAGGTCACCCTGATGGTAAGTTGTCATCCACCCATGAGACAAGTATGCTTCACTTACGATTCTACTAATATATACCTTGTGTCGTTTATATTTTCTATATACTTTCCGTAGATTTCATGGCCTTTTCAGATGGTTAACATGATCAACATTTACAATAACTAAAGTGACTCTCCTTTTGATCTAATGTAGCTTAACAATAGCAATTATTTTAAACTTACATGATGACATACTTTCTGCCTGAGCTCTGTTCCTTTAAATCAAGAGGAATGTTTAGCTTCAAGTTGTTAATTGAGAGGGTGAGATGTTAATTGCTGGCATGCTGCTGTTAATGGTCAATCAGACAAATAGCTGAGCAAAACAAGGAGAAACACAAAACAACATCAAGACTAGTTGTGGATTACTTAAACTTGGTATTGATCTTGTTCTGTTGTTCACTGCAAAAGCATTTAGACCTGAAGATCATTTCCTTCTAGTACTGTACTATGTAGTCTGGTCTTGATCCACTGCTAGAACTGACCCTGCATGTTTAATTGTATTGAATATTACGTGCATTGGCGATCTGAAATTGTCCCTAGTGTGTGCTTGGTGTGTGGGTGTGTGTGCCCTGCAGTGGGCTAGCAGACCCCCGTGACCCTGAAGTTAGGATATAGCGGGTTGGAAAATGGATGGATAGATGGATGTTTTTGATTACTTTCTATATTGTATTTTCATTAGATTTTTGTTATGATTCAGATAAAAATATATACTTTTTGCTCCGTATGAATTTTTTTTCAAGATATAGTTATTTGTATTATAAATGGGTGCTGCATGGAATCTCAGTTTGGTATTAATTTTCTGACCATTCAGCTCTTCTAGAATTTTGGTTTTGGTGCCTGATTTTCTTGTTCTCCTGGTTTTGGTCCTTCTCCTGATTCCTTTTTACCAGCTAATTTTTGTATCAGGGAAGCATAGGTTTAAAAAAGCAGATAGGCTTTGCCTTAACAGTGACCAGGCTGAACTGCTAGCTTTTTTGGTCTGACAATTTTAAAGAGAATATTTTTTCTCCTTTTTTTCCTGCATAGTAGAACAATTTTCGTGTTAATTCATTTTGATTTTTTTTTTTTTTTGTTAATTCTGTTAATGAATTTTCCTGTCTTTTGTAGTTTTAGCCAAGAGGAGTGGGGCCTGTGACTTTGTGGATGTGGTGACTGCCCTCTTGGCCTGTACAAAGACCAGAGAGGCAAAAGCTTAATGCCAAGGCATAAGTTTTCCTGCATATGCTGCTCGGCTCCCTTTCTTGGATTTCATTGGTCTTTCTAGATTTTGAGTTTCAAGTTGGATTCTCTGATTTACGGATTTAGTGTTCTTGTCAAAGGCACTATTCTTGGGGTTTCGCTTCGGTTCTTTCTGAGTTTCTTCTTTTGAGGAAACGTTGTGTATTTTTTGTCTATTTAAAACAAACTTTATTATAAAGAGTATAATTTTGCTTCCATGTTGGACCAGGGGTTTTTACAGTTACCCTTGTGTTTAACAGTTTATAGGCTTGTCTTTGTAGAGTTTCTGGGCCATGCCTACTTAGCATTTATAGGCGTTCAAAGACTTGTTTTTGAATTTAAGAATTTGTTTTGAGTTTCATGGGGCCAAGGTGCACAACAAATACTTATTTATTTATTTTTATTTTGTATTTCAAGAAAGTAGCATAGTATATAATCAAGCTGATAAAATTTGCAGATCTTAAACACCAAATAACTTCAATATCAATCTAAATTAAAATAATAAAAAAACAACAACAAGACAGAAAAAAAACAGAAACCAAACAAAGCAGGAAATCAAACCCCACCCTAGAGTAAAAGAGGAGAGCCAAGAGCAGAGAAAAAAAAATCATTTTTCACCCAAAATGAATGCTTATTCTCATTTTTTTTTAAATTAAGTCTTGCCCTGTTTTAAACATGTTTTGGTCAGATTCTCTAAGCGATTTCTTTTCCAGTTTCAAATAGCATTGAACATTCATCAGTTACCCGCTAACTTATAAATGTGTGTTGGGATTCCTTCAGTTAACTAATGTAACTCTATGTGCTAGTAATGTGGTATAGGTTATTACAGTTTGTTCTTCTCCACTTTAAGCCAATCTGGGAGTACACCAAATACAGATGTTAATGGGCAAGGAGTGATTGTGACACCAAGGCTTTCTTATTCGTATTTAAAGATTTTTGTCCAAAATGGCGTTAATTTGGTGCATTCCCAAAACATGCAGCCTAATGACGCTGGAACTGGGTGAAAACGCTTGCAGGTGGGATCTTGCCCTCAATACACTTTGGACAATTATAAACAAGATCGAGTGTTTTCTATGTAGGGTTGACTTCCACTCCCTTTCTGACATAGTAATTGAATTAATCCTAGGACTGTTGAATGAAAGATTCTTTGAGAGTTTTTATATATTGTTGAGATGCTGTCTGAGTCTTCAAGACTGGTTAGTATTGCCTCTGGAATAGAAATGGGTGGAAAGTCTGGAAAATTGGGTAGGTTTGAAAAATATATTCACGTATTCTTATATTTTTCATAATTCAAGTACGGATACGCAGGACAAAGCTCACACTCTTTCCATGACTTTTAATCAGTTTAAATCTTTATCTTCCCATCTACTTTGCAAGTTTAGGTCAGTCCATTGAAGTGTTGGACGTAACTTGTGACTGAGATGATCACGCATAGCTGCCTGACACAGTGTAGTGAGGTGCACATACTAGTTGATGGAAAGAGTTTCTAGAATAATTTAAAATATTTCATTATAGCCAGAAAAAAAAGCTGCAATTACTTTATTCGATGTATCAAAAATTTAGGTGTCTATTATTTAGTTTTTGCCTTCTGGCTGTTCCTTAATTAAAAAAACTAATCAGTTTTTATATTTATTTATTTATAAAATACCTTTCACAATGTCCTTTTACTCTTTTCAAGTATTACTCATCATTTCAAGCCAGCTTTTTAACTTTTCCAGGGCTATTTTTGTGAATAACAGATGGCGTTTCTCAAAATGTTTTAGTGTAGCTTTGCATGCCACATCTTGAAAATATGGCAGATATTAAAGGCAGTCAAGAATGAGATAGCAGTAAAATAACATTCCTAGAAGGTTAGAATAAATTACATACGCCTGCAAAATTAAACCCATAAAAATTGTTTTAATTGTGAAGAGTTAATTTTATTTGTATTGAGGTCTCCGTTTCTCAAGAAACCACCAAAACAGTGGACAGATGATCCAAACTTCCACTGATTTTGTAAACTGGCATGACGGTAGTGAGAGACGTAGCTAAAAAAGGAATGAGTCTCATCAAAAAGTACATGACATACTGATAAAGGATGAGGAATAAAAGCAGTGGATTCTTCGACTGGTCACAAACAATTGCAAGAACTTTCCAACTTCATCAAAGAAAGTGCTAATGTTGTTGATCTATGAGTGTGGAACAGTTGTCTTCTGTTTAATTCAGGGGAAATAAAATGGAGTGACTTATCAATGTTGTTTATTTTCATTATTTTTTTGTGTATTTGTTATAAATCTGTCAAAAAAAATAAAAGTAGCCTTGTGGAGAACTGGAATCTGCTATTTTTTCATTTGGACCACCAAAATACATACCGGTACACTACTGTTCAAACATTTGGGGTCACCATGAAATTTTCATGTTTTTCATAGAAATTGATACCTTTTTTTAATAAGTTACTATTAAATTGATTTAAAATGTAGCCAAGCAATTACTATTGTGTATAATGACTATTATTGCTTGATATGGCTACTTTTTGATTTATTATTTGCTTTAAAGCCCCGTTTTCAGCAATAATTGTTTCAGTGTCCTAATGGTCAACTCCAATAGTCTATACTTAATTAGAATTGTTTACATGCTAATTGATTATTAGAGAAACCTTTCTAATTGCACTAGCACCATTGAAACCTGTTATTCTGTTCATTTATGTTTACCTTACTAAATATTTTACTTATTATAAGTAAACTAGCCAACCCGCGGCGTAGCATACGCCGCATAATCAAAAAAATCATAATTAATGATTTTTAAGCACAGGGAAAAAATTAACATTTGAAAAATCCGTAATTTAATAAACCACCAAGAAAAGTAACATTGTAACAATGCACGGTACGAACCAACATACAATTGTCCGTGACTGAAAACTGGTGAACTGCCGTCGCGCCTTCTCCTCCTGCTTGGGTGCGGAGGGCGCGGAGGGCGGAACGGGAGGAGAGGAGAAGGACGCCCATTCCGCCCCCTCCGTCATGCTAGTTCAGTATGCACTGCCTGCTCATGTGCCCACCCCAACTCGTCACCTGAGTCGTTTTCGTCTTTTCACAGTCTACATGCACCTGTGAGTCACGTTGACTGTTCATTTTCCAAACAGCGCCTCATTCGCTTTTGTCTCTGGTACAGTCCAAATGCACCTCTGCGCCATGTAGACTTTTCATTGTTCTTTGCGGTTCTGGCTGCTTTTCTATAAATAATCCACCAAGTCACCCGACCATGGTAGTAGCGAGGGGGGGGAGGGGGGTTGAACAAAGGGCAGGGACATAATCAGTGCGAGCGTATGACCCGCACTTACTGGGAATTCCTCGTTCGTGGGGAACAAATGCAAGCCCCGGTTTCCAGCACGAATGGGGTTCAACGGCTTGCCCACGCCTCTCTGCGCCAGGTAGACACACGTTGATCCATTCAGTGTAGCGCGCATGCAGTTACCTGATGCAGGAATCTGTATAACATTGAAAGAAGTGTTTTGTTTCCATGAAATACATTTGAAGCGGTGGCAATGGAAGGCAAATGAACAGTTAACGTGGGTCACAGCTGGATTGACGCAGTGTTTTGTGTCACCCAACCATGGTAGTAGCGAGATGGGGGGGGTAAACAAAGGGCAGGGACATAATCAGTGCGAGTGTATGACCCGCACTTACTGGGAATTCCTCGTTCGTGGGGAACAAATGCAAGCCCCGGTTTCCAGCACGAATGGGGTTCAACGGCTCACCCACGCCTCTCTGCGCCGGGTAGACACACGTTGATCCCTTCAGTGTAGCGTGCGTGCAGTTACCTGATGCAGGAATCTGTATAACATTGAAAGAAATGTTGTTTACATGAAATACATTTGAAGCAGTTTCTGAGTGGGGCTTCATTGTTTCTTTCCTATGATTTTCGATGGTGGACGCGGTCGGGTGTCGTAACCGAAAAGAATAATGAAAAGTCAACGTGGCTTAGAGGTGCATGTGGACTCCTAGCACAGACGAAAGCGACTTACAGGGTGGTCAGTGAGTTGTAGCTTCTGGGCACATGAGCAGGCAGTGTGAATGCCTAGAGAGCGAGGGTGGATGCGGGCCAGGGAATAAGGAGTGTTGGTGGGCGGGGAAACGTTTTCTGTGCTCCTGCAGGACCATCTAAGAAGACGCATGTTTGTCGCGGATGCGAATTGCTGTATGTAGCGTGTACAACAGTTTGCGATGGTGCACGCGGTCGTGCGTCATAACCGAAAAGTCAACGTGGCTCAGAGGTGCATGTGGATTGTAGCTCAAACGAACATAAATGACGGCGTGTTTTCCAAGGCGTCGCGTCCGAGTTGGTGGGCATGGCTCTGCGAGTTGTCGTCGTATCCAATGGTCTTAGAGTTGGTGGGCGTGGCTGTCTTGTGTGCTTTCCATGGGTGGCTATTTGTCGGCGGCTTAGTGAATTATATATATACGGCGTGTTTTCCGAGGCGTCGCGTCTGAGTTGGTGGCCGTGGCTCTGCGAGTTGTCGTCGTATCCAATGGTCTTAGAGTTGGTGGGCGTGGCTGTCTTCCGTGCTTTCCATGGGTGGCTACTTGTCGGCGGTGCGTGCTTTCCATGGGTGGCTACTTGTCGGCGGCTTAGTGAATTATATATATAGATACTATATAACCATTTGTTTATAATGTACATATTGCATGGTACTTTATTGAACGTATTTTTGCATGTTATTTTTTAATGTGTACGATATTCTGAGCTTCTAAGTTGGAAGTTCACTATTTAAAAATAAACTGAGTTGAACTGAATTTAATAATTAGGGATGGTGTGAAGATACTTGTAATATGCATAAACAATTTTTGTCTGTTTTTATTCAGAATCAGTAGAAATTAGTCACGTCTTAAAACAGTTTACATCATCAGAATGTTAGTAGATCCTACTAGCATTACACCGTTAAAGAAAACCCTGGGGACGGTGATGGTGCTATTGCATGAATGAAATGTGAGTGTTCCATGCCCTGATTTGGTAAATAAAGATAAGCTTCAAAGGCACATTAAACACTCCTCATGTAGTTGTGTTAATGAAAAAAAGCAAAAATCCCCAAGTAAAAACCTGCAATTTAAAAGTATTAAATGAATTTATTCAATCCATGAGACCACTTCCATATCGAATAAAGCTTAAATGACCAATCCTTAATGTTTAGTAAGGTTGCTTGTTGAAAGGCACCTGTGACTTGTCTAGCAGATAGCTGGCAAATCGTCATTATCCAGCAAGCCATTAACACAGCAGAAAATGTTTTAGAGCTGGCAGTGCGTTACAGTAATGCTTTCACATTACAGGGTCTCTCTGCATGCAGAAATTTAGAAATGATGAATATTAAGATCTTCACTCATTTATTGCATAGAGATGGGTGGAGATGTCAGGTTTGATTTTGTGGAAGGTCATTGTCCAATTTTTTAAGCAAGATAAATTGTTTGAGGTGAGGAAATGAAGGTCACACCATAAATGAATGCATGTACGAATGAACTGTTTCTTAAACCTGCCTATAAGTAGAATAACTAAATAAATTAAAGAAACAATGTGCAAACTAATTTTAATACAGCGGAAGAATTTAAACTCAGGTGCAAATTTAAAATAAAACCCAAAACAAATGAGTAGAAAGACTGTACATGGCTTGAACGAAACCAATAAAGTCAAACTGTGTGTTTAATAGGGTAAGACAAGCTTAAATTATACCAAGAATGTCATAGCAGTGTAGGAAAACAAGCAGAGTGGAGAAGAACCACAGCAAGGGAGGCCACTATTAAGCAAGACTATTCCAGGAAGAGATTGAAGGACACTGGAGAATATGAAAGCTAAAGAGAAATAGGGCTAGTGTCCAGAACGGTGTCTGAACTGAGGGTTATGATGATGTGAGGATCCAGCACTAATCACTACATCACTGTGCTGCCCAGAAAGTTTGAAGATTATTTTAATTAACACATCTGAGAATCTTTCACATAGTATGCATTAACATGTCCTTCAGGCAGATGGTTTTAAATGAACTTGGTCTGTTAGGCCATGAAGGCTGTAGTTCTCAGTGACAATGAGGAGGTCTATCTGAAGGGATAATAGAGCGTGAATAAATTGTCTAAATTAAAGATAATCATACTTTTAAACATTTGAAGGGCTTGAGTATGCAGTGCTTGCACACATATGGCAGTGCCTGATTCACATGCTTGGATGATTCTCTCAGATGTGGACAGAAAATGCATTCAGAGAACAGAAGAACTCAATATAAAACTTTAATAACTGATATCAGGAAGAGAGAATAACATGAAAGATAAACAACAATGGCTGGGAGCTGTCTTTCTCTCTATATCTCTATCTAGCTGTCTCTCATTAAAGCAAAAAAATTAAGGCTTTTTATATGTTTTAAAATTACAACAGCTTTTGTACTTAGTGTATGTCTGTTGCACACAGTTAGCCTGCACATGTCCTTGGCCAGTGACATCCAGCAATCACATCGGTCAACTTACGGCATAATTTTATAAATGCACTTCTTAACATTTTGAAATTTTCCCATGTCACACCCCTGTGTCCCTACCTTAGGCTCTATAAAGAACTTGGTGGCATAAAGTATTGGGGCCGAGAGCCAGTGGAACAATAAGAGAGGTAGACATTGCAGATACTTTATAACAAATAAAAAGGTCTATTTATTGCAAAAAAATGTTCCATAGAAACAATATAAAAAAAAAATCACTTCAATAAATAAATTAGATAAAAAAGAGACAAACAAAAAAATTGCATCCACCACAACAAAAAAATCAATCTCTTTTTAAAAGGCTCCATCGGGGTGTGACAAAATGGTGGCAGCGGTGGGATACAAGCCGTTTTTTTGATGATTAACTGCACCTGTCAGCGGGCATCTTCTCGTGCTGCATGGCCCTTACAGGAAGAGCAGAATAGATCCTGGATTAAGAGAGCCGCATTGGTGCTCATGTTTTTAAAAGAAGACCTGCCTGGAGTTTTAATCTTGTTTTTTTTATGGATTTATTTATTGTCATTTATTTTCACTTTTAACCTCTACTGTTCACCTTGATTTTATGTATTATTTATTTATGAAGATTTGTGGCACTGCACTTTTTGAACCCATTGTTGGTTTTAATAAAATACTTGAAGCACTTTACACCAACTCTTGCTGACTGTGTGTGTAATCATTTGCCTGGTTCATCCTTGGTTTCAGCTTCAAGCTGCCAGTGATCGTGGAGCCAACCTGGACTGTCACATCCTTCCATTCTTTGTCAGTAAACTCTTTCAGAACCTTCTGTCACACCAGTCTTTGCTTTGCACACATATGCAGAAGCAATGGGTAGAAAAGGGTGGATATTTGAAAGTGCCATCTGTGGGGAGTGGTAATATAATGAACATTTACCAACAAAGTACAGATCTTTTCAGAAATGCACTTACACTGGAGTTGAACACTGAAGATATTGAACATGCCTCTTCTTTCATTTGCAAAGTGCAAATATTGGAGATATGGAAAGTACATTCAGTCAGTTTCTCAGTCGTCTTGAGTTCCTTTTTAATTAATTGGCATTGTGATTTAAAATCTCTTATTTTACTGAGTTAACATATTTAACTGAATGTAAGGCTTGGCTGTCTGCACAGAGCAGAAATATTCTTCAAGCACATAATGAGAAAAGAGAAGGAAAGGGTGAAGGTCTCTAAGATCCTATTCCAACTTGTCCGAGTGCTATTAGAAAAGAAAACAAATGGAAGAAGAAGGTTACATCTTTGACCAGTAAAGCAACCAAATCAAGACAGGCAGCCTGGTTCACTGGGCTAGGCACCCAGCCTGGCAGAAGAAAGTGAGCTGTAACATCACCTGAATGTAGAAAAATCAGACATGTGGAGGACAAAACAAGGTCAGCCTCAGCACCAGGCCCAGATGGAATACTTTTCAAAGTATATAATAACTGCTTGAGTGTTCTGATTTTATTTTGAAATTTTGTGAAAATGGCAGAAAAAAATGTATTTTGAGTTTCACGTTTGCGGTGGGTTGGCACCCTGCCCGGGATTGGTTCGTGCCTTGTGCCCTGTGTTGGCTGGGATTGGCTCCAGCAGACCCCCGTGACCCTGTGTTCGGATTCAGCGGTTTGGAAAATGGATGGATGGGTTTCATGTTTTGGAGATTAATTATTAGCACTGCAGTGAATTCATAAAAGCACTCATGTTTATTAGCATCAAGAGCTTGGATTTCCATGATTGAAGCTCTATTCATTGAGTGCACAAATGAATGACACATTTACAATCGTGAGATACATTTCAATTTTTCCAGAAACACGCTTTTCTTAAGTCTGTGCAGTTTTTCAAATCAGTTCAGATTAGGCTTGGATTAGGGTTAGATTATGAAATGCTCTGTTTTTATTTATTTTATATTATGTTTTTACAGCACAGTTCTTTATATTTAGTTTACAGTTAGAACACTGACGAGTGACTTGCTCACAGAGAGTAATAATGGATTGTATCAAAGGCAAAGTATGTTTAAGTCTGATGCTTTGGGTAGTAGGCTTAACAGCATGCCAGACAATATTGTCTAAATTGTTTTATTTTTATTTCAAGATATTTTCTTCTAAATGGTGGTGCATGTTAGAAAATAAAATGACATTATGGGAGACTATAGTGGTGACGCTGCGTTGACACTGAGAGAGATCAGCTAACATCACCAGGAGTTGCACCAGTCACATGGTTCAGAGAAACACTGTTGTTTCAATTAATTTCTTTTAGTTTGGAGATTTGCTCAATTATGAACTGTTGGCAGTGAGTCGCGAATCTGCAGTCTGCAGCTCTGTGGCGAGCACTTGCAGCATGAGCTAAATAGAGTCAGCTATGCAGTGCCCATCTCTGAACATTGTGAGTGGTGTGCCTCCTGGTGATGTCAGCTGATCTCTCGGTATATGTGTGTGTGTCGCCCTCCTCGGTCTCACGCAGCTTCACAACTACAGAGACAAAGAACAGAACATAAATCAGTCAGACAGTCATTTTCTAACCTGCTTAATCCTGAACAGAGTCGAGGGGGATGCTGAAGCCTATCTCAGCCATGAACGAACCCTGCCTTGTACAGGTTGCCAGTAAAACACAGGGCGAACACATAAACACACACACACACACATACCAACCACACACTAGGATCAATTCAGTGTCGCCAGTCCACCTAACCTGCAAGTCTTTGTGGGAGGAATATCCTTTATAATAAACAACTCCAAACCAACCCTACTTAAGTCCAAGAAAAAATTAATGGCATAAGAAAATGTTTTTCAGAGTTTCCTGACTCATGACAGCGGTGTTGGTAAGTGACATGCTTAGCAACAGTCATCACTGTTAAAACAATAAGACTACATTCTAGAAAAAATTGCACAAACTGGTGATTAGCTGAGTAAAGCAAATTGGTGTTGTGATGCCATTACAAAATAACAAAAAAAAAACAAATGAAAATAATAAATATAATAAAAAATATCACAAATTGATTCCTGGAAATTTAAAACATAACCATGACAGACCTGCTAAACCTGCTAAAAACATATTCACAAACATAAAAAAACAAGCAAGACAACACAAAAATAAATATAGTAATGCAAAATAAATAAGCACAAAAAAGGTAGGAAACTCAATCACAAATGAAATACTGCAAAAATTGATGAATACACACAAAAACGATCCATGTTCTAAACTGACATCCACCTCCAAGTATGACAGTTGTATGTGCAGTAGGGGAAGGAGGAAAGCATCCCAGACAGTAATTTCTACCAGAAGAGTTTAGAAAATACAATGCGAGAAATATATGATGGAGAAACTGGAAAGACTGCTTTGTTTCCCTCCCAGTACCCTGAACTCAAATCCTAGCACAGTTGGATCTCTGTAGTGTCTCAATGTTCTTATATTCTTAGAAATTTCCTTCCACAATGCAAAGCCAGATTTTATGTCCACTAGTTTCTCTACACTGGCCCCTTACAAATGACTGGGGGTGCAACAGTAAGCATTACTTTCTAAGAACCGCCACCAATTCAGGTGGATTCTTGCCTCACTGTCCACACACCTCACACATCATATGCAACTAACAGACATGAATGGTTGGAAAACTACACTGCTGTAAAGTGCACTGTTTGGTGCTAAATGAACAGTTTATTCATGGGGTTAACGTGTGAGAAACAAAATTTAGAATTAAGGTGCGTCAGTCTTTCCAAATAATAAAAGTATGATGCTAATAGAACTATAAGAAGCGTGACACTTTTGTATTAAATAAGAATGTGCTAAAGCTAACTGAACAAATGTAATCTAATGCAAATACTAAAGCTATAAGAATATAATTTCTTTATAACTAATGTAATGTACTGAACTAACCTTTATGTAACCCTTGATATTTTATGAGCAATGTGCGTGAAAAAAAGAATGAGGAAGTGAGCATTGTCTAAAACCGCTGAGTTGCATACACCCTATAACCGTTAGGATAAAACTTGCTATAACTGGTCTTATGTACGTGTAAGTTAGCAGAAGTATATTTCTTAAAATTGTGAAAATACTGACCACTTTTTATCTGTCAATAACACTGTGTGCTCCTGCATTTTGCAATCCAGGGTGTGACCGCAAGCTATAACGATCTATGTATGACCTCAAACTGAACATTTAGCAGCAGACACAAAAAACAAGAATACAGACTCACACAAAAAACAAGAATACAGACTCACAGGACAGATAATACAGCCAATCAATCAATCAATCCATCAATGAATGAATAAATACATAAATAAATAATGAGTACATCAGGTGGAAACATTGAATTACCTGATAGCAGTGAACAGAAAAGACCCCCAGAGACGCTTCTTAGCACAACATGGTGAAATAAGCCAGTCACTAAACATGCTTCAAGAGAGTGCCAACTGGAGGGGAGTTTTCATGATAGCATCCTATTAAAAACATAATGACATTAAGCAAAAACAACTCAAAAATATTGTGGTGCTATGGTCCTTTCACATTGTACACTCATGAAGTGTACAATTGGACTGCATTAGCCCTGCCAAGATTTCCAAAACTTTAATGATGGCCCGACACAAACATCCTGTACCAATTCATCAACAGATGCAAACTGGGCTTCTGCAAGAGGAAACATTTCACCACAAATCACACTGAGAAGGGTACTTAAACAACTAAAAAAGCATTATTACACTAAAAAGATGACTACATTATTTGAGCTTTCAGAAATGTGTGAACCGAACCTTCATGGATGTAAAGATTCTAATTATGTCTTCTATTTTTATGTCTTGAAACCCGAAAAATCGATCATAAAATCAGACCCCGACTTGTACTCCAGTTCAAAAATAAGACGCTTAGATTTTTTTTTTTTTACATCTTCTTGTTTCCTCCTATCTCGCACCACTTTCTCAGACACATCAAATTTTGTTGCAGCAGCGCAGTTACCAATTAATTTTGCCACTTCAATGACTTTTAATTTAAAACCAGCTTCATATTTTCTTCTGATTAAACGTTGCATCGTAGATAAGGGATGCTCTTATGATAAAGGTGTATGAGGGTGTGTGATACAAAAAACTGTGCAAATGTCACTTCGGGATAGTTTGGGTATTACCGTGTGGTCACGTAGGCACAATAGATAGAAAAAAAGCAGTGTGCTTCGTGGTTACTCTCTCAGGTGGGCGTTAGCATATCATAAACTCTTGGACCAATAGCGTGAGTTTTCCACATTTGACTTATACGGCCGAAATTATAAAATACCGGAAATTATACGGTAAGAATTATACAGGAGAACTTAAACATGAGTATATACAGTATATCATTTTTTTTAATCAGTTGTAATTTTGAGAAACTGTGTTTTCCTCCTTTGTGTTTTTGGGATACCAGCTCATTTAACACTTTTCTCTTTTTGGCATTTGCAGTCAGATAATTTTGATAATTTTAACATGCTACACTTAACTGTCCATCAACAGTAACTCATCCTGTTGATCAGAATTGCTGCTAGGGACATAAAATCTGGGGCCAGAGCAGAGACTTAACACTATTCACAGCCATACAACATGATTAGACAAAGCTTAGTAGTATGATGTGTTCTGCTATCAAGTGCCCAACAGGTCAGATAAAAGTTTACAGTGATACATTTGGCCACCACCACTCTAGTTAAAGTGCTGCTCTAGGCAATCTCCTAGTTCACTTACATGGCTTTCTTAGTCTAGAATAAACTGAACACACTTAGAGTGACTGAGATTCAAACCCAGTCTCCTGGAGCCAGGATACATTACAACTGTCCTCAAATGGTAAGTGTGCTACGGAAAAGATAATTGAATTTAACTGAAAATGTATTAACTACAAATGGTTTTGGTTCTTCTGAATAAATATGTGGTATGGAAGTAATGAGACACAGGGATATCCCAAAGAAAATGAGATACTAAAGAAGTAACCGAGGGAAACATGTAATTTGACTTGTCTGATTAGTAGTAGCCATAGAAGAAACACTACAGTACAAAATGAGGTAACCTCTTATATGTGGACTTCAGTTCATTAGAGAATAGGGGCCAAAGTGTATAAAGAAAAAAGTAAAAGGATTTGCATCTTGAAATTTTAAAAACATTAATTTTTCATCATCATCTTTCTGATGCAGCACATATATTGTGAACAACCACTGAAACTGAACATATCAGATGAGAAATGAAGAAGTGTTTCAATTAATAATGAACAGGAGGGGAAAAGTATACTAATAAATATTGGACATCTTGGGAACCAGACAGTTCCTTGGGGGGAAAAAGTAATGCTGCATAATGACTTGATCATAAATTAACATTGAAATGGCATATCGAGTATATGTTACGAAAGTGAAAAAGTCTGTTGAATTTTATTAAAGTGTATTTCTGATTACAGCTAGGCTACACAAATATCCATTTCAGTAATGGACCAAAATACAACTACAATGCATCCTTTGCATACTGATATAGGCAAAGAGGCACCAGATGAGTTTAAAAACATAATCTCTTAATTTTCAAAAAAAGAAAAAAGTCTGGAGCTCAACTAATAATCCAAACAGTGAAAAACAGGCACCCATTGTCCTCTGCTGACCCTACAAAAGGAGAAGTTGCTTCTCCATGACCAGATGCAGCCTGCTGACACATCCATCCAGCATGCTGCACATAGTCAGTTTTTGTCCTCTTTGTAGTGAGTGCTGTGACTTGATATTTTGCATCAGCCTGCAGCAACAGCAATTACCCAGCTCCTCTCTGCTTCCTTCCACTTTGCCCCACTCTTTTGATTTCTGTCTTACAGTAGTTTCATGGAATGTATGAACACAGAAAATATCTGTAGATAGGGATCCTTTTTGGAGAGCTGATCAGCATACATTAACAATGGCATATTTATTAATTAATCTTCCCATAAACATCACTGCTTAACTCAAAAAAGTTTTCAAGGACCATCTTCAGATCAGTAACGCTGTGAGTATCTATAATGATGGCTTAAAGATGTTGTCCTAACATGATGGAAGGCTATCTGAACTGCAATGCCTATTTACCCACAACAACCGTTCTCATCAAATAAGGGGCAGGACTGTACTTTGTATCCCCTTACTTAGGACAAATGTATTCCAAGCAAGTGCAACAGTGGCCACCTCTGCAGCTGAGCTTACTGAATAGCCAAGCCTTTATTTTCTCAAGTGGCTGCATCTTCTTGGCAGACTCATGGTTGCTTTATAACTGGACCCAAATTAACACACAGCATCAGGTCATGCCGTGACAGAGCATTGCCGACACTGATTGAGCAACACTGTAAAAAAGATAATAATAATATGTCAAGGGCTAGATACGCCAACCTTACACCCCGTAGATGACAAACCTGCAATGGCCAAGAATAGGTGACTCTCTATACAAATAAGTGGCATGGAAAGAATCACAAAAACCAAGATGAAGGTTTGGGGTATCCACCCTGTATACTTGAAAATGATGCTTCCAAAAAAAAAGCGAAATTAGAGGTGTCTTAGCAGACTGAGTCCAAAAGAGAACTGAGGTACATGAGACAACATAGTGATTTTCTGGCGGGTTAACAGCAAAGGGTATATTTAGAGGTCTGGAATTGGAAGTGATGTTATGACAGGAGACAGTAGTAAGGTCAGAATTGGAACCAGACGAGGGATTACTTTTGGTGGGTCTGCAGAGGAGGAAAAACAAAAGACATTAGTGTGCACTGCCACCCCCTGGTCCGGTGTAACATTGCAGTTATTTAAGTCCATTCACTGCCTCCCATGCGCACCTGTGTGACAGTAGTTAACATTGTATTTTAAATATATACAATGTAATAGACAAAATGGGTTGGTTGGCATCCCAGCCAGAATGGATATTACCATACCTGGCTGGGAGGCTTTTTTTTATGGAAGGATATGGGTGTTCATTAGTACCTTTCCCAGTTGGGAGGCAGTTATGATGGACAGACAGAGGGAGAATGCTTCCTGAAGCCATGTGTACTCGCAGTACACTGGGTGATATAATCACTCTGGCATGCTTCCCAGTTCAGACACTTGCAGGAATGAATGGGAGTTGTGATTTTGGTGGGCAGCCCTGTTGGGATCCACAAGGGGCGACTAGGGAGAGCCGCTGAAGGCAGGCTCACTTGGCACAGGGAGGTTTTTCTTGACACAGAAGTGCTTCCTGAATGTAATATGGTAGCACCAGAAGTACTCCTCAGTCCAGTATGCTACACTATACCCAGGAAGTCAGAGTCTGGAGAGGAGTCAGACAAAGCCCACCTGGGTGGAGTGAAGGAGAAGAGAATTGTGGTGTTAGTGTAATCAGTTCTGCAAAGGAAGGTTTTTTCAAAAATTAATTAACTTATTTTGTACCCTGAATTGTGTCTGCAAAGTTGTGGTCACTAAGGTAAATAAATACATTTAAAAACCATGTGTTGCCATACTATTCCTGTTTAATCCTATACAAGATTACAAGACATAATACAGCAAAATCAAATCAACAAGTTGACAATTAAAAAAAAAGTATATGAGGTAGTGGCGCTAAAACGTATTTTGCCTTCTCACCCAAAAAAATATTCGATCTCCAGTTAATTCCATCATCCATTTCAAAAGTTGTCATGGGTCCCTTTGACCACAGTGATGATTGTCCAGCTCCATGAAGCATGAAGTTCCCCAGTCTCTTAAAGGCACAAACCAATCCAACCCCCCCACTGTTACTGAGGCACTGGCATTATTTATTTATCTTACATTAACAGGTTGTAAATACAGTTTCAAACTGTTTCTGGATACAACAATGTTACAGTTTATGTATTGCTTTTATACATGAGCCAATTTTCATTATCATTTTGGGAGTTTCTGTAATTTGCTCAAAAAGAATATTTGTGTTCCTCTCATTTTCACAAAATTAATATGGTTGACAGATGTCCACAATTTAAGGTGCAGAAAAATCAGAGATTCTTCTAATATCTGGTATAAAGTTTAGTATCTTCACATTGGCAAGTTTATAGCCATGAAGAATGTTCTAAAAATCTAAACATTCGCCTTCTAGTCATTTTCTTAAATCATTGTCCCCAGCTATATGTTTATCCTGAAACAGAGGCATTGTGGTTAGAGTATTGGAATAACACAACCTTATACATCATATGATTAACATTAAATAAAAAGGGAGAAACCCTGTATGTTGCAAGAATAATGGGAAAAACACTAGGCTGGGCAACATCACTTTTAGATACAATGTATAAAACTATTGGGAGAGAACAAATGCAAATGATACAAATTAATAAGAATACTCACTTCAGGTGTAACAACTTGAGGTACATTAAAGAATGTAAGAGTTAATGGATGTATAATGTAAACTAGCCAACCCGCGGCGTAACATACGCCGCATAATTATGTATTGATGGGTGAACACTTGCTGAACGACACAGTTGTCCAAATGGGGTGGGTTTGTGGATACCACTGTGAGTGAATGAAAAGATGGACCTCTGGAGAGAGCAACATACAATTGTCCGTGACTGAAAGCGGGATCGTCTGTGACGATGGAGGCCACGCTGGTGAAAGTTACTTCGTCGGTAGGGATAAGTTTCAGCACTTGTTCATTAAGGTGTAGTGATTCTTCGTTGTTGACGCTTAATATAGCTTGCGTACTGAGATGTTCCGGAGTCACAGTTGAGAAACACTTTTTTAATGTCTTTTAAGCACAGGGGAAAAAATTAACATGTGAAACATCCATAATGTAATAAGCCACCAAGAAAAGTAACATTGCAATAATACACGCTACGATCCGATCGCTGTAAACAGAAGTGAAAACAAAATCGAGGCCAGTGCATTCTTTAACTGCCTTGTAGCGCAATGGTAGTGCTGCTGTTTTGTAATAAGGAGACTGTGGAAGATTTTGGGTTCGCTTCCCGGTTTCTCCCTGTGTGGATAGCGCTTTGAATACTGAAAACACCGGTATATCAATGTAATGAAGTATTATTATTGTTATGCGTCTAGCGGTCTCTCTCTCGCGCGCGCGCCTGTGTGTGTGTGTCTCTCCCTCTCTCGCTCGCTGCACGTGTTCCTGCAGGCATACGCCGCATAATTATTTATTGATGGCTGAACACTTCCGGAAAGACACAGTTGTCTAAAAGGGGTGGGTTTCAGGATACAACAGTAAGTGAATGAAAAGATGGAACTCTGGAGAGAGCAACATACAATTGTCCGTGACTGAAAACTGGTTTTGGCAGATACATCCACATCTTTTTGAAAGTTTGGCCCTGTGCCTTATTAATTGTCATTGCAAAGGCAAATCTAACAAGAAATTGTCTTTGCTCAGATGCATGTGCAGGCTCTCTCTCAGCAGCACAGGAGCCTTCCCAGCCCCCACCCCACCCCCACCCCACCCCTCTCTCTCAGCAGCACGCGAGCCCCCTCCCCCTCTGTCTCTCAGAAGCACACGAGCCCTAAGCACAGGGGGAAAAAAAGGAACATTTGAACAAATCCGAACTTTATTTAAAAGCCAACCAAGATAGTAACATTGCAGGAGTTCACCATTTTTAATCAGGCGACTGACAGTAGTGGAGTCAGGCACAGAGAAGGTCAGCTGCTGAGAAAGCGTCTCGACTGTTGCAGGGCGGTGAAGCAGGTGAGACGCTAATGAAAAAGAGGCACAGGGCTTATTGGTTTTTAAAGACTGCTTCCTTCATTGTGTTTTAACCTCAGTTTTAAAGGATTGCGCGGCTCTCTCTGTTGCGCAGCCTGTGTGTGCGAGGCTCTCTCTCTCAGGCTGCCTGTGTGTGCCTCTGTCTCTCTCTCGCGCTGGCTGTGTGTGCCTCTGTCTCTCTCTGGCGCTGCCTCTGTGTGAACCAAGGGTCCACTGAGGTTGACTAATGAAAAGTCAATGTGGCACAGACAAACAGAAATGACGGCATGTTTTCCGAGGCGTCGCGTCCGAGTTGGTGGGCGTGGCTCTGCGAGTTGTCGTCGTATCCAATGGTCTTAGAGTTGGTGGGCGTGGCTCCTTCCTGCGTGCGCCATGGGTGTCTTACTTGTCAGCGGCTTAGTGAATCCACGCCCTTTCCGGCGTGCTTTCCATGGGTGGCTACTTGTCTTCCGGCTTAGTGAATTATATATATAGATAATCAGAAAGAAGATGTCAGGAATAGTTCAGGTCCCAGCTGGGACAACCCCATGTAGAAGCCTGTAAAACTGTTGATGTTGATGATGTCCTGTAGTACGTTTGGAGCAGTCCTCCTAGTAGTGATGATCTCAAGAGCTCATTGGTTGAGTCATCTTTTATATAAGGCTGCCAGAGGAAGATGAGTTGAGGGTGGAGCAGAAATGATGCCAGTGTTCTTTGGTCAGGATTTTATCTACTCTAAGGATGGGAGACATGTTACTGACTGCGCCACACCCCTTTCCTCCATCATGTCCTCATAAGGAACTTAACTGAATTAGAAGTCTGACAATATTGTGATTAAAGATATGTAAAATAAATGGCAATTAAATCTGTAGAGTATGATTTACTGCAATATAAGTTTGAAATATATCATTATACTTTGCTTTTCTATTTAGCTGCAGTTCTAGAAAAGTACAGTGCATAAAGTTCTAATTTCTTAGATTTCTTTAAAAGGATAGAAGAGGCATTTAAAATTGTTAAATTTAAGTAGATGGTCAAACACTATAAATGTTGGACATGTGGCAAGATTGTGAACTGTAAATGTACCACTATCCAACATAGGAACCAACCAACCAAACAATACATTTCAGCTTCCAATATTGAGTGCTCAGGCTTCTCATTCTGTTTTGCAGTCTGGACACTTTTTCAGATTCAGTTCCCTGTTAAACTATAGCTTCAGATGTTTAAATTTATATATTTGGTAAGCAATCTGGTACATTTTCTCCACAAAATGCCAAAAAAAAAACACTCTGCTGTTTGTTGTAATTGATGTTGTTAATACTGCAGCAGGATTCTTCAATAAAATGTATAGTGGTATACTAATCTGGTTCAGTTTCATAGCTGCTTCTATCACTTTATAATTATTTCTTTTTTCATATTGAAGCTTATATGGATCTGAGAATGTTTTCTGGTCAGGAGATCCTTGTTTGGGGTTGTCACGGGCTGTTTTAGTATGGTTCAACTGGGACTTTATTGCATTAATTGTTATAAACGGCCTCAAATGCCTTCTAGTATGTTAGTAAGGTGATCAGGTGAGTTTAATGAAGCAGGGAATAAAGAATACCTAATCCGAAATTCTAATAAGGCAATTTAGGACTGATGATACCATGAGGATATCTGTGTTAAATTATTGACTTAACACTGTGAGTAGCCCAGATGAGTATTTACTGTAATTTACATTTGTAGATAGGTGTCAACAAGTTGGTTTCATTATTTATTGTCTGTGACGGACGTTTGCGTACCTGTCCCTGAAGAAGGAAAGCAAATTCTGAAATGCATTAGCCGAAGACTTGATTGGATATTAACAACTGGAAACTTTTTCAGATTCAGTTCCCTGTTAAAATCTAGCTTTGTATGTTTAATTTTATTTATTTGGAAGACCATATTGCAGTGAGGGCTCAATACTGGAAGCTGTAGAGCTTAAATATATTGTTTGTTTGGTTGGTTCCTGGCAAATTTGTTACATACGTATTTACAAAATACTCGGCTGTTTATTTTTGTTTGTTTTGTTATTGGTAAGACTGGAGACTATGAGAGGAGTCACTTTGGTGTGCCTCAATTACACAAGGGAGAAGAGATTGTAACTAAGTAAAAAAATCTAATAAGATAAAAATACACAAGTAAAGAATGAAAAAAAGGACAGAACCATTGAAGACAAAACAAAATTCATTGGCTCCAGTTCCAGATTATCAAGTGAGCTCTCTCTCTCTTTCTCTCACTCCCTCTTTCTGAATCACCCATATTTCTGCCACATTACCTCCATGCCAGTTGAATATTTTCTCTCCTCATCTGCCAGCATTAAGCTTAATGAACAACTTAAAAGTATAAGCCTTCAAACATCTTTAAGAGGTTACTTCAGGAGCAATTCCCAGCTTCCAGCATCCCTGAGAAGGACTTCCTATTTAAGTGGTCAGGCACCCTTACCAGATCCCTTGATAATAGGTATCTGAAAGCCCATTTGATCCTCAATGAAAACCTTTGCTGCCTCTTATGGGTCATTGTGGAGCTCTCCTTGCTTTCTAACAGTTCCCTTTGACCCCTTGCTTGCTATCTCTCCACTGCCAACAAAGTAATTACTTTCAGGCTCTAGCTTAAACAAAGAGGAAATACGGCCCTCTTATAGTTGCTTTGTATATAGAAGACTTGCTACAGAGAAAGAGACTAATACTAATATTAGTCAGGAATGCTTTTGACATCTGTTCAATTCATATTGTTTCATTTCTCAGCAATGTGAATTTTCATGTTTGTTTTTGAATATATTTGTCATTATATGGTGACTATTAAGGTTTTTGGAAGTTTTTACATTTATTTCTTAACTTTGTATAATACTATATTAGTATTAGTTTCTTGTAATTATTATATCATTTCATTATTTTGTTTATACTCTTGGCCACTATTTTGTTTATTGTAGCTGTCATCATCTAGTAGATTGCAACAGAACACCATTGCCTTCACATGATACCAGGAAGTTGCAAGTTATGATATTACTTTTAGAAAGTATATAGTTAGAACCACTATTTGCAGTGTTAGAATTATGACCACCAGGGGAAGTCCCAGAGCTCGAACACCAGACACCATACTCGTGGGTTCCATCCATCCATTATCCAACCTGCTATATCCTAACTACAGGGTCACGGAGGTCTGCTGGAGCCAATCTCAGCCAACACAGGGCGCAAGGCAGGAAACAAACCCCAGGCAGGGCGCCAGCCCACCGCAGGGCACACATACACCCACACACCAAACACACACTAGGGACAATTTAGGATCGCCAATGCATCTAACCTGCATGTCTTTGGACCGTGGGAGGAAACCAGAGCATCCGGAGGAAACCCACGCAGACATGGGGAGAACATGCAAACTCCATGCAGGGAGGACCCGGGAAACGAACCCAGGTCTCCTAACTGTGAAGCAGCAGCGCTACCACTGTGTCACCATGCCGCCCCCTCATGGGTTCCATATCCACAAAATCAAGTAACTGCAGATGGAAAAATGTAAAAAAAAAAAATCAAGAAATTTCCAAAAAGAAGAACTTGAACTTGCTACGTGGCAAACACAATGCTGAATCCATGCAAATAATGTGATCTGCGGTCATACTCTGCTGTAGCCTCTAGCCTCTCTAAAAGGGCTCATAGGAGTAATCTTACAGCTCTTATATGGCACCCAATTGCTGAGCCACCATACAATCAACCCCGTTCTCCAGCAATCTCTTCCTTTATAAGTAAGCTCTTTCTTCCTCACCTATCCTACCCTTGGTTTCTGAGCACTACTAATTGCTAATTTAGGAAAAAACAGTTTCCGTGTTTACAATTCCCACAGTACTACAGCTGTTAAATATAATGCAAAAGACATACACATATTCTGGAACATGAGGACACTGAAATAAAGAAGAGTAAACAATCAATAACCAAAGTTAAATTTAAATTTGATTTCCTTAAACTGTTGCTCTCTATCAACCAAATAAAAGTGAGTGCATCCATCAGCCCGCAGACACCTGCAGATTACCTCTGCATAAAAGAAGCTCTGTGCAAGCAAAGGCACCAGAGTGTTTGGAGGTGAAGGCACGTGCCTCCGAATTGTAGAAGCAACCACTTAATTATGAAATAAGCTTCATCCTTAGTGGAAAACTATAAGCAATTTTAAGTGTATCTTTTTCATTTATTATTGCCTACAAAATAGAGACAGCACTTCACATCTTTGCATCAATAATCTAGGTAGGTATTACTTAACTTAGTTCAAATGTTGCCAATTTTAGTAGCATTGCAGAGTTTAAAAAGTCATTTTTGGTATTGTTTTTCATATTTGTATGAGAAGGCACATGACTACTTGCTTTGGTCAGAAAACGAATCCACCTTGGACACAGAGCCAGAAAGCATAAGGAAGAGAAAATGTGAGACAAAAAACTTCACAAAAATTTCATATCAACTGGTCATCTGTGATACAGTATATTGTTTTGTGCTGACCAGAAAATCCTATTTTAGACCAAATCAGAAGTACAATGCACTTTAATCAAGTGATGTAGATAAAGACAGCCTGCCAGCAGCCCCACAACCTCCAAAAAAGTAATGTTTTCCCAGTTTTACGTGTTAAGTACTAAATGGTTAAGAAGTGATATGTTTAATTTCTTTTTTTTTTTTTTACCTGGATAATGCATAACAAAGACAACACCACAAATCCTGCTAGCTTGCCATTTTAAAAATTTTCTCAGTCAGGGGCAGAAAAAATAGTGCTACATTATGATTAAGGCAACTATTCTCAGGACAAACATGAAAAGATAAAATAATGGTGTAATCACTACGGAAATACTATATATGTATATTGATAACCTTGCATATATTTTTATTTCATAGGAATACCTTCCAGGTGCTGGAATAGATGACAACGTCATATAGGTTAGCAGAACTATAGGCATTATGGGGCTGCAGCAGTCTGCACACCATACGTTGGAAGATTGCAGGGACCCTGTGCAGCCCAAAGACTAAAACACGGTACTGCCAGTGGCCACTAAGAGTGATAAATGTTTTTTTTTTTTTTCTTTCTCTGTGTCCATCTGGGGGATCTGCCAGTATACTTTCGTCTTGTCTAGGGTGGTCAGATACCGAGCACTACCTATGTGCTCCAGGAGATCGCACACCCGGGGCATGGGATAGGCATCATAACAAGAGACTTGATTCACCCATTAGTCATTGCAAATCCATCACATTCCAACTGGCTTGGGGACTAAGACGATTGGACTGGACAAGGGGCCGTGGCTAGCCTTTATAATGCCCAGGTCCAACATCTGTCGTACTTCCAGTTCTATCCTGGTTCTCTTCACCCAGGGAGACTACAGTCACCCCTGGATAAGTCACAATAGCATGTGCAATCAGAGTGGACTTGCCTGGTTTAAGATCTACAACCCCTGTGACTATGGCAATGGAAGCTCCTAGCTCCTTTCTCTGGACAGGGGTAAGGGTATTCCCATAATTACATTTTTTGACCTCTACTAAGAGCGATAAAGTGGGAGTAGCAGCTGAATCACTGGGGTCACAGTCTACCCAGAGCTTTAGAAGATGAACATGGTGGACGTGGTCCTTGGGACACCGATTAGGCTGGTAAACCAAATAGACAATGAGGCCCTTATGTTCCTTTACCTCATAGGGCCCCTGCCAATGTGCCAAGAGTTTGGAGTGCAATGTGGGAATTAAGACCATAACCCGATCATCAGGACAGAATTCCCAGAGGCGGGAGCTACTGTTATAGACTCTGGCTTGAGCAGTCTGAGCGCCCTCATGATGCTCCCTCACCAGTGGTCGAAGCCGATGGAGTAATGTTGCTGTCAAAAATAACTTGTAATAATTTAAGTCAATTTGCATTTCACAAGTGCCAATTACGTTTGCACTTCTCAAAATTATGCTTGCTTACAGTGTCTCCAAAGGGCAAAAACGCAAAAAAAAACAAAATAAAACCAACACAATGAAATTACTTAAACAATGACAACATGCAATTCACAATAAAAAGTGAGAGCATGAACTGCTATTGACTGCAGCCACTGCTATTGATCAATGCGGGGAATTTTTGAGTCCCCCTGTCATATATCTGAGCTCAGTTTGTTTACTGCAAATTCTTTTGATTTGCCAAGATGTTTTCATGTCTCTTGCACATTCAAAAAAAAAACAGCCCCTTTGGAATGCTGTGTCAGTCCAATCTGAACAACTGCAAAAGTAAGAAAAGATCCTTTGTACGCCAGTGTAAGAAGACAAGGGTACTGGGGACAAAGTGGACAATATACTAAGACAAATCTGGGGGTATTTTTAATGGAGTAATCTATTATTGATTTTAAACACTGCTCAGTGGTTTAACAACTGACAAGCATCTTGCACATGACTGTGTGCAGTCACTAGAATTTAGTTAATTGCAGAGAAGCAGTGTACTTGTAATTAACAAGCATCAGCCGGGATGGGCTCATGATAAGAGGAAACTCATATGAGTGCTTAGGGGTGAACAGAGAATGAGAATGAGGAAGATGCAAGAGCGGTCATTTATTAGATGTCTGGCATGACATGTATTCCAGGGTGAAAAGGACAGGACAGGAAGTATCAACTCTGCTGAGCTTATAAAAGGGAGCAGAACTGATGGCTGTGTGGAGGTTCCAGGGTGTGGCAATGTTCATGTCTGCTAGGCAGTGGAGCAGATAAAAATGGAGAGAGGCCATGGACTCAACAATGCACAGACAGGAGGGCACCAGGGCATCACAGACCATACAAGGCCATCCACGGTATAAATAAAAGTTGTTTTGTTGTAAAGTTACTTTAACATTGAATAGCATTTAATATAGAAAGACTAAGCTAAAAATCGCAAAAATGCTTCATTTGCAGATTTTTGAAAATTTATCTGTAAGGAAAATGTTCTCTTTGCAGATGCCTTATGTATTTTTTAATTGAAATTTTCTGAATTTTATTATTAAAGCTTTATAGTCAGTAATATCCTTAAGTGCTATATGCAGGAAGGAATAGTGCTTAATAGCTTTAGGCATGCCATTTACTTCTGAATTAAAAATAATTTCTTTTTTACAGCTTGTGTTTGAAAAGTCTGCACTACTTCAAAAGAAAAGACAAATGTCGACAGATATACATTCTCTTTAAAATGATGAGTAGAAAACAGCAATGATATTTTGCTAGAAATTCTTTCAGATGAAAATTCAGAAATCTCCCTTTTAAGAACACTGATTTATAGTATAGTCTATTCTTAACACTATATATAAGGGTCACCTAAAGGGTCTTGTCTAGTGTGCTAGGATTTAAATTAGATTTTGGCTTACAAAAGAGTGGATGTTACTAACTGTAACACTTTAAAATCATCTGTTTCTCTTTGTAAAGCATGGCCTAAACCAGGGGTCTGCAACCTTCACTATCAAAAGAGCCATTTTGCTCCCTCTTCCTCCAAAGAAAAATAGTCTGGAGCCGCAAAACATAACACAGCTTATAAACTTTTAAAAGTTTTAATCTTTTTTTAGATTTTACATGTTACAACCACGGAATACAACAAACAGAAGTGCAGTGTGCATGTGTAGGCCTACTTTGAAATAAATGTAACTGAACTCTGCAGGCCTATTTGAGTCCTTCCTATACCTGTATAAAATTAAAATAAAAACTAGCCCACTTTAATATTAATAAAACATTTAGCTGTAGCTTAGCAGCTTTAAAAAAGTAAACATAAAATTCCATTTCAGTGTGCTCTCATCCTCTTCAGGTTTCCCTCTCAGCCAGCAATCAACTGAAGCACCTGAACATACAAAAAAACCGACATCAGCTCCGGGTCTGAAATGTGTTTTTTTTTTTTTTTAAATATTAGCCTATTAAATGCTATTGTTCTCACCTGTTTAATGTGACTTCTGTTTCTGAAGTTCGCTGCAGATCATCTCTAGCACTTTGAGCTACTTTTTGTATGAAAATGTGCTATATAAATAAATGTTGTTGTTGTTCTATGTCGGGGCTATACGATGTGACTTTGACCTTCACACAGGACTGCAGGCTCATGTGTGAGGTGGGAGAGATATTTGGACTTTATGAAGTTCATTCTTGAGAAAACTTGCTCACATAAGTATGTTGAGCCAAAGATGGACAGGACTCCAAATGCATATTTTTTCATGTTCATATATGTTTCGGGAATGGCACTCCATGTATTGAAAACAAGTTTGTCGGGTTTGGGGAGGTTTTCAATATCAGTCCATTTGTGCTCTTTAGCGAGAGTAGCCTTCTGACGGGCGACTTCTTCAAGATCCGCTGTCAGGCATTTGAACTTGGACACCCATTAATCTTTATCCGCTATGCGGCCAGTTCAATTTCTAGATCGGGCTTACTTACTCCTGTGAATGCGGATGTGTTCAGCAGGGATGGGTCGATGTCCAGGGAAGGAGAGAGTGTTTTTTTTCTTTCTGAACTCACTGAATCTTTCTCTAAATGCAGCTTGCATTGCAATAATTGTACGGTGGAAATAATCACAATTTATGTGAATGTTCACTGCTTTGAACTCTCTCAGGGAGGGGAAGTGAGAGAGTGTACCTTTCTGTACATCTCTGGCAAACACTGTCATCATGCGCTCAAACACCAAAACATTTAAAGTCAGAGAATAGATGCTCTGATATTTTTATGAACGATTCTTTCATGTATTCTCCGTCTGTGAACGGCTTACCCCTCCTTACGATCTCTTGAGCTGCCACAAAACTAGCAGCTGTAGTTGATTGTGGAGAAGTGATCCACTTTTTGAAAGTATGTTTGCTCTGTTCAGCTTTCCGTTGCAGTTCCGAAATTGCTCTCTTTCGCTCATCTTCACTTGGGTATTTTTCAGTGAATGCTGAGTGCTTGTTTCGAAAATGTCTTTCAACGTTACATTTTTTGTTGTTCGATAATTTATCGCCACATATTAAGCACACCGGTAAGCCAGCGTCGTTGGCGGTGAAGGCAAATGCTTCTGTCCACGCAGAATTAAACTCTCTGTTCTCTTCTGGGATTTTTCATTTTTGGGATTTATTCATGGTTAGTGCAGGGGTCGCACACTCCAGAAGCCACCTGCAGGTAAAGGCGAGGGCTATAGACGTAGATGTGACGCATATTTTAGTTGACAAATTATAAATAAAAATAAAAATTAGATGTTAAAGTGTATAACAGTAGTAGTAGTAAATAAACATTATATATATTACATATATTATATACAAATTAAATTAAGAAATTGCCGTTATTCATTTTCATGTTTTTTTTTTTTTGTCAAGGCCAAAAGGAGCCATTACAAGGAGGCTGAAGAGCCGCATGCGGCTCCAGAGCCGCGGGTTGCCGACCCCTGGCCTAAACAATAAAAGTTTTGTAGTTAGAAATATACAGTTATGTTTCAATAATAAGAAAAGATAAAACAAAAATGTGGGCCACACATTTTTATATATATATATATATATATATATATATATATATATTCTTTTCCCATGGGAAACACCTTCCCCTGTGTACAGCACAGTCACAGCACAAGTACAGTCCTCTCCCTTCCCCTCCACTCCACTTCACTCCTCCTTGCAAACTTCGTCTTCTCCCACCCGACTCTGGATCCCGGAGTAGTGGCTGCTGGCTCCTTTTATAAGGCACCCGAAAGTGCTCCAGGTGCTCGTTGACCTAGATCTGGTAGCACTTTCGGGTGTGGCAGAAGTGCTGCAATTAAGGGCTCAGCAGCAGCACCCCCTGGTGGTGCCCACAGAACCCAACAGGGCTGTACCAAACTCCAGCTCCCATGGAGCCCAGCAGGAGTCTGAAGCAATGCTGCAACCCAGGAAGGCTGCCACCTAGTGGTCTGAGGAGGTAATGCTCTGGATATGCTCCCTCTCCTGGTCCTTCCAGCGTAGAGGTGTCCCGGCCAGGCAAGAGCACTGGCCATACGCCACAGGGCTTATGGCATCATAACATCCATTTATCTTTGTACACAATAGTGGCCAAGGCAACGAATCTTGGATCACAAGACTGCTGGTTCAGTTCTCACCTCCAAAACAATACCTGACCCTGAGCAACCTGTCTATTTTCAAATTGTAAAAAAACAAAAAAAACAAAATGAAAGTAAATGCAATTCTTTCTCTTCCTTCTTATAAGACACTTTCAGTACACAAACTGAATGATAATGTGATATAAATAAAAGTTGTTAGTGTTAATCTATACTTTATAATAAAATGCTACTGTGTGTGTGTGTATGTGTATAAGATACCTATGAGCAATCTGATTGGTCAGTGTGGCTTTTTTCTGATTAGTCAGTTTGGCTATGGTAGCTCAGCGGTAGGGATGATAAAATGATACTTTAGGAGCGGCAAACTTCAATTCCTGATTGTGACAATTGTTGGTATTTTTACAGAAAAGGAGTTAAAATGTAGGAATATTACAAACGACAAAGCGAATAACTTACTGAGCGACACTGGGTCATTAAATACTAACAAGGTGCAACACAAGTCACCTACAAAGATGCAAAGTATTGAAAAGAATACAAATGCTTTCCACAGTGGGTAATGGAGGCCGATCTTGTGGCTGTCAAAAAGCAGACTGGAAGTGAGCAAGGCACCCTCTAAATGACAGAGTCTGAGAAGCAGGTTCTACAGGAAACGCGATTGAAAGATGAAACACCAGGCAAGAGAGGTTGAGATACAAAGGAGGGGTGTAGGAGAAATGCTACAGGTACACATAGGGCGAGAGAGTTTCAGGCATGCAAAGATATGGAAGAGAGACTCATGAGGAAATGTTTTCCTTTAATTTATTCTATTATCTGTCTTCGACAGATAAGCATAGCAAGTGAATATTAATATTTTAAATTGCTTTAGATAAAGGTCAGTCAGTCATCTTCCAACCTGCTATATCCTAACACAGGGTCATGGGGGTCTGCTGGAGACAATCACAGCCAACACAGGGTGCAAGGCTTAGATAAAGGTGATAAACTTAAAAAAATAATAAAAACTTCTTTGCAACCAACTAATCAATTCCAATTTTTTATGCAGGACTATGAAAATATATTTCTTTGTTCACTCATTCACACACGCCAAGGCTTCTTATTGATCAACTGATTTCCTGATTTCCATGATTACTGTTGCAACCACAAAGATTGGATGGAAAAACAAAAACAGGTTTCACACACCCATAGATGGAAGTCTGGGTAGTGCCTTACTCAACTGGGTACCTGCCCTCCACCAATGTGACTGTGAAAGGTTGCATCTGGTGCATGCATAAGACTTTGTAAGGGCAATTTAATCACATGTCACCAAACAGCTCCTCTTGTTTGACATGGTGTCATTTCCATAACAGTCTTAATTTTTCCAATTGTTGCTTAAAGGGAACAGCGAGGGATCGGTTATGTTTAACTTGCAAGGTGGCTTGTGATGGGCTTGTTTTCACTGCATAGATATGCTTGTTACAGATTTATAAATTCTGTGATATAGAGGCCCAGAACACACATCTTTATCAAAGTCACCATCAGTGGTGTCTCTGAAGAAACCCATTGTCTAATTTTTCTCTTCATTAACCTAATTGAAAGATTCTTGCAGTGTTTGGTTTTCTTAAAAATGCACTTTTATATTGTGAAATCACAGGTAAATATTTGATTATTTAAGCTTTTATCAATCAATTCAGTATGGTTAGAGGGAACTGTTTTAAAATGATATATCAAACCTTCTAAAAACTGTTCCTTTATGTTTTAATTTAATTATCAACACTGCAAAGTTTAAGTTTATTGGAAACCAACCCCAGCTGGGTCTCAAAAGAAATCAGAAGACAGAAATTAGTTTGCATATATATTCATTTGTTAAAAATAATTACAAGCAGACCCCTGTGACCCTGTATTAGGATATAGCAGGTTTCAAAATGAATGACTGACTAATTACAAGCATTCAATTAAGAAATAAAAATATTACATATAACATACACAAAATGTGTCATGTCCACTCCCATATCTGGCCATTGTATCTTCACCAGCATCTAAATCCAGGAGCAAGTTTTATTTTTGCTGAAGAGTTGTCCCATCTCTGAGGAAGTGCAAAGTCCCCTTTGCCCCTGGAGCAAAAGAAGATTTAAGTGTTTCAGCTCCTCTGGTGACCATGTAGAAACTCTGCTGCTTTCCTCCCAAGTTTTCAAAATCATACATACTCCCTTACAGGCATAAGGGATTCAGCCATTCTCTAATGAATATGACAATATAAGTCCACACATTCTTGAAAGAGACAGAGTTAAGAGCACCTGGAGACCAGTATTCTCAACATGCTGTCATGAATATTAACAATTTTAGTGTGGTATTCTAATGTCTTCTCCTTTATACGCACAAGTAAGGCTTTTGTACTTTTTTCCCTGTGTCCTGATTTTAGACAGTTTTAAATCCCTTAATGGTTCCAATTACAGAACAATTGTACCTTTAATTACAAACAAGTAGATAACAATTAATCTCTAATAGTGTTGATTGTTACAAATATTTTTAAAAAATGTTACATTAATTAGTGTCTTTCTATAAAGAGCATTATCCTGAGATATTTACATGCTCATTACTATACAATTGATTACATTTTTTTTAATTATGCTCAGGCTAAATGATTTACTTAAAGTTTTGAATGGGCTTCCTTGTAGTTTATAGTCCAACATGTTAGACACTAGGTCATTCAAGATGTAAGCAAATAATAATAATAATAATGAGAGATCCAAAACAAAGGCAATGCAATAGTTAGTGAAACAAGCAATAAGAACACATACTAGTAAAATCAATACAGATTAATCTGTTTTTAAATCTTGTTTTTTCAAAAACAGAGAATGAAGCCACCCAACTGAAATTAATTCAGTTATATAGTTTTTGCATAACTTCTGATGTTTTCTATCTTTAGATTGTGTAGCATTTCCTTTTCATTCACTTGTAGAGATAACAATCTAACTTGTTTTCAGCTTATTTTCAGCTTGTCTATTTCCCAAACACATTTATTTTACTACATTTCACAGTATCAATAAACCATATTTTCAGAGTTTTTTCTGGTATCAGCAGGATACCATCATATTTCAAGATTGTTTGTGGATATGGCAATAAACTCACAAGTCAATCAAAAGCAATAATGGTATTTTACATACCCAAGGCTGTCTTCTTCCAAATAAATCATATGTTTCCACGTTGTCTATTCTCTTTCACCAGTAAAACATGCGATTTGCTATTCATATATTCTGAGGCAAGCAGTATGTTACAGCTAAGTGAAGCTGCTTTTATCAAAGATCTTACCTACTCCGAGTCACACAGAGTGAAAGACTCGTTACTATTGAATAGCTGAGTTTCACAGCTTTCCAATAATGTATAGTTGTTTACAGTTATTTGTACAAATGTCACATCTGTGCATAAAAGGCAGGAAACATATTACATATGTGACAGCTAATCTTTATGCATCTTCACGTATAAGCTTCAGTGAGAGTGCATTTGGATTGTTTGGTTAATGTGCAATAAAATTTTAAGTATGCACTAGGGAAACGTCTTCTTCTTCAATAAAGAAAGCACAGTCCTAGAAAATGCTTGATTTGTGAGTACTGTTTAGTATCACATGAGACCCACCCGCAGATCAAATGTCACTGAATCACACCATGCAAACTTTCCTGGAGGATCGCTCTTCAATCGTATCATGCCATGCCACCACACATGGTTCCACTTCACTCTTTTTGAGTATCTTTTCAATTTGCATACCAAAAACGAGCTGTTTAGGTTGATTGCCCACTGTGTGAATGGTTTAGGCTGTTCCCTGCCCTGTGCCCAGGGCTGCCAGGAAAGGCGTTGCCCCCAACAGTAGAATAAGCTCGAGTGAAAACGTCTGTATGTACTAAGTTTATTGGATATGTGAAATGTAAAGAAAAAGAGAAAAAGAAAAAAAGAAAAAAGTACATAAAGTAAATAAATAAACAAAAACATGCTAAACTGCAACAATAGGCAAAAGCAGATGTACAAATTGCAGCACAAAAAAACAAAACTAATGTACAAAATGTAAGGGTTCTCTGTGTTAGCAGAAATTGGTTCAAGGACTGGCATGAAAAATAACTCTGAAAGAAAAGGTTTGGAGGAGTACATAATTATACATACATAGTTACAAATTGTTTAACTTGTTGCTTTATTTTGAGTATGTAATATAGGCGCAATAATGGAAAAAAATCCCTTAGGGCAGAAGGGTTAATTAATTATTAATTAAAAACATTATAGCAAGAATTATAACCATCATACAAAGATATACTGTAAGTAATAATTTTAAATCATTACATTGACTTTCAAATTTACATGCAAAGCACATCAGATTTAAGACGTTCTTTATGACATAATGGACTAAATGATTATTGTTATTCTTTATTTCTTTTATTTTTTATTATTATTAATTTTGTTAATTTTTATCATTAGTTTTGTAACATGTTTTCATCACTGTTTTGGGTTCCACCATTTAGTGCTTTGTGCTGTTATCAAGGTACCAGTATGGTGGCAACCGCAAAGAAATGTGTGAAGTTCATTTCCTGTCCATTGGCACAGGACAGTTCTAGTATAGCAGAGGCTAAAAAAAGCACTGCAGGTTTTTAGCATACATTTCTATTTTCAACTTTAGGACAGATCTCTAAATTTGAATCGTGTTTCATATTGTGGTTTTAATGCTCAGTCTTCTTTTGACTGACTTTTGAGTACTCTTTTGCTTCCTCTTATTTGGTGCCTTCATTTTTTCTTTGGTTCATCTGTCTCACTTACTAGGGCGAACACTGTGACCACAAGATGCAGACCTGTAAACAATTTCCAGGATAAATAAAACTAGTATAGGAAGTACAGTGTTTAGGAATAGGCTTTACAGTATCTGGAATTACTAGCTAATTCTGCAATAGTTTTACACAAATTCTAAGAATTCTTGCACAGTATATGTATGGCTGACATTAGAGTTTCTTATATTTCTCCCTTCAATATTGCACAGTCCATGCCTTTAAGATTTGACTGTTTGCCAGAGCCATGCCTGGATTTTATGAAGGGTGTGGGATGTGGCCGGCCATTCATCCCGGCCAATACCCCCAGGCCGCCAGATGGAGCCCTCCCTGCAACATGGAGGTGCCCCAAATTCCAGCAGGACCTCATGGACAGTGGAGTTTTAATGCACAACCCTGCTGAATACCATGGGGGCCACCAGGAGTCGCTGCAGGGAGGCCCAGGGATTTATATTTTCCTTATAGCCCGAAAGTATTTCCAAGTCACGGGAACGGAAGAAATGATATACTTCCGGGCTGAAGAAAAAAGAGAAGTTTTTACCTGACCCAGAAGTGCTGGATAATCACATGGACTGAGGGCTCAGGAGCACTTCCGGGTCGAGGACTATAAAAGACTGGAAAATCCCAGACGGACGAGCTGAGTTGGGAGGCAGGGTGGCTAAGCGTCTGGGAGATTGGGGGATTGTTTATTTGTTGTTTATTGAGTATAGTGGAGTGGTGGTGCTTTGTGCACTTTATTTATAATAATAATTTAAATAATAATAAATTATTATTATTATTATCTGGTGTCTGACGTCTGGTCTGAGGGTTTAAGGGGTCGACAGTGCCTCTATATTATCACAAGGGTTACTGGGGCAGTAGCCAGAACCTTCAAAAAATCATTTTTCACAGCAAACTTGCAGGGTTGCCTGGCGACCATGCATGCTGAATAGTTACCTTGAGGGCATCTCAGAAAAACTTTTTTTCATTTCCCAATGCCCCATGATGCGTTGTGAAGTTAGCATGACACATGCCATGCATTCCTGTGTGGTCCTGGTATAGATTGCCATGACAATGGCCAATGTAGTCACTCCACAATAAAAGAACAAATATGACATCTGCTGCATTTCTGCCAGGGTTCCCCCCTAGCTGGGGTTTAAATGTCACATTTTTGTTTGTTTTGGTTATTTTTGTATGTTAATAAAGTTGAATTTTTTAGCTTCTCTGTGTCACTGTGCATTCTACTATGTTCCTTGTGTTGTATGGATGGGACCCAAGAGGTGGAGCCACCTGTCCATCATCGCAAGGAACTTCCCTCAGTCCTATAATGGCTAAGGAACACCTACCAACCCTTGTGGCACATGATGAATGCGCTCATCGCAGTGGTGATGGTGAGTTCTGTATTATATCCTCATTTTTTATTACAGTGATTTGTTAGATTTTACGACTTTTGCTCCACCTTTTCACCATTCTTTCATTATTGTATCGGGACTTTGTTCACTTTTGGGATTGCCTGTTTTTGAAGGCTTTGCCTTCTTTTTTCTGTGCTCTTTGAAGCTTCACTGTTTTCAAAGGATTTTTTGCACAAACACATCTTTACTGTAAATATTCTTTGTTGCCCTCTTGATTACTAGCCAGGACACGACAGAGGTTCCCCCTCTAGTGGGCACTTGACAATTTTTGGAACACTTTGTGTGGAGGAATTTTTTTCATCATAACAAGTGCCATAGCAAATCAATAAATGTTTTGTACTTCTTCATTTCACCTTTAAATGAAAAACTGGTGTTGTTTGTAGGTTCTTTAAAGTTCAAATCCCCTTTTTTGGATGAATACTCATTAAAAATCCATCCAGAAAACGCTACAAAAATTAACAAAGACTTCTAATCATAACAATAAGGCCGATCCCTTGCTTTATAGACTGTTTATTAGTAGTGATAGGAGCTATATATACACTGTATGTATGTATATATATATATGTTATAGTTTACTGTCAAATAATGCAAAGAGTATGCGACACATGTTTCGCCCTTATTTGGGCTCATCAGGCGTGCACACTCCACTGCATCCCCTCGCGGGGATTGAACCTCGGACACCAGCTGCGCCACGGTGTGTGGTTCGTTTATTTGACAGCCTGGAGATCGGAGTAATTACATTCATAGCATTCATAGTCTGAAATCTGTGGCACAGCATAAAGGGGCTTTGCCTCTGATGCTGATGTCCGAGGTTCGATCCCCGCAAGGGTATGCAGTGGAGTGTGTACGCCTGATGAGCGAAACACGTGTCGTGTACTGTTTGCATTATTTGACAGTAAACTATATAACATTCTATGATCTTCTTCTCGTGACTGAGAGGGAGTGGTGGCCGTTTGCCGACTTGCAGACCAACCACATTCATTATCTGGTATGTAACCACCCATACAATCAGATCGTGTTTCAGACTACAAATGCAATGAATATATATATATATATATATATAGTCACGCTTGGGTCACAGATTTGCACAGAAACACAGGAGATTGCCGAGTCAGGAACTTTTATTCAAACACTTCAAACAAACATATGTCTCTTTCAAAAGTTAAACAAACATCATGTGAAGACAGAGGTGACAGTTCTCTCAATTAAAAGAATGCAAAAACATCTTCCTCATCATAGGGGTGCACGTCAGGAGCGGGACCCCCAACAGGAGCAGAAGATGTTTGGAGGAGGGAGAGAGACAAAGCAAAGAGCCAAAAAGGACAGGTGCTGTTCAGGCTTTTAAGTGTGCGAAGCGCCGCACGAGAAGCATGTCACATGACAGAGTAACAGCACCAGTCCAGCAAGTAAGGAAGCAAAGATGAGGTAAACTGTATTTATTCCCATTTTATCAGCAATTAAGAAGGGGTTTTGGAGGAGCGACTGCGTCTTCTAGGGGTGCATTCAGACGCCCTGTTCACACTATATATATATATACTGCTCAAAAAATTAAAGGAAAAGAGTATAGCATCAAGTCAAAGAAACTTCTGTGATATTGATCTGGTCAGTTAAGTAACAGAGGAGGTTGTTAATCAGTTTCAGCTGCTTTAGTGTTAATGAAATTAATGACAGGTGCACTAGGTATCTGGACAAAATCCTTGGTCCCACTGTCAGACTCTATGCTGGTGCAGTGGGTCCTGGGTTCCTCCTGGTGCACGAAAATGCCCGGCCTCATGTGGCAAGAGTATGCAGGCAGTTCCTGGAGGATGAAGGAATTGATATCATTGACTGGCCCCCATGCTCCCCTGACCTAAATCCAATAGAACACCTCTGGGACATTATGTTTTGGTCCATCCAACAGTGCCAAATTGCACCTCAGACTGTCCAGGAGCTCAGTGATGCCCTGGTCCAGATCTGGGAGGAGATCCCCCAGGACACCATCCGTCATCCCATTAGGAGCATGCCCTGACATTGTCAGGCATGCATAGAAGCACGTAGGGTCCATACAAACTACTGAGTATGATTTTGAGTTGCTGCATTGAAATTTTGGCAAAATGGGCCAGCCTGCCACATCATTTTTTAACTTTGACTTTCAGGGTGTGTTTGAATTCAGCCTACTGTAGTTAAAACTTTTCATTTTCATCAAACGATGTGGCATCCTTTCATTCCTAACACATTACCCAGTATATATCAGTATAGACATCCAGCAGGATTTTTTTCCAATTGAGATCTGATGTGTTTTCAAAGTGTTTCTTTAATTTTTTTGAGCAGTTTATATATATTTTCAATTACTGCTAGTTTGTAGCTGATTGTTGTGTGTTTTTTTTTTGTGTGTGGTTAGCAGATTATCCAGTTCAGAGAATTCATAAGTACTTAAGACATTTCATCCACTCCAGAGCTTTTACAGTTTCTTAGAGAAAAAATCTTTCAAGATATCTTCCCAAATGTAGACGTTACTTTCCTAATATTGCCTGTGACAAATAGCAATAGTAAATGATCTTTCTCCAAGGTCAGGCTTGTGAAGAATAAGCTCAGATCCACAATGGGACAGGGAAAGCTGATGCCAATAGAGAGTGATCAGGTTCTTATTCTGAATTTTAGTGATCTGATCAAGAAGTTTGCTGAAAAGAAATCCAGAAAAGTACAATTTTCAATAGTAAATATTTGTTTGTATTAATTTGCAGAATGACTTATTAAGTATTTGATATAATATTTTAGCATTTGATATTCCTGCGTTTGTAGGCATTTGTAATAGCATTATATAGCTGGCTTTTCAAACCTTTTTCAAAAATGGTAACTTGTCATCTATACCGCAATGGCTAATTTACAGTGTAAAATAATCTTTGAAGCAGAATATATTGTCTGTCTTTATTTCAGAGAGTAAGTCCATATTCTACAGCTTTTTGTCATTAATTTTAAGCATTAGATTCTGTAGTAATCATTTACTTTAATCTCTGTGACTGACACTTTAAGGTTGATGTGTGTAGCACTCATAGTACTTTGTATAGGTAGAGCCCAGGCCTCCACTCTGCCTGATCTGGTTCGTCAGAGCCCACAAAAGCAGCTCTTTCCTAATGATATTACCTGCTCATGATATTTTCATGGTAATTGCAAGCGGGAAGCACTGATTGATTAGAAATTTATATAGAATAATACATTCCAACTACAAAATATCATTGCTCTTAGCTTTTAAAACAAGGCCAGGAGCTGCAATCGAGCACAGTATGCTCTTGTTATAGCTGCTACTGAGGTTGTTCATAGCTATTTTTAATAAATTTGGCAATCATTTGATCAGCTGATAATAAATGTTCTCATACTGTGTATTTCAGCTTCATATTGCATTATGTTGTTATTTTCTGCTTTTCTCATGCTGATTTTGTGTTGCATTAAATGTGAACATTAGCCACAAGGTCCTTTAGTCACTGCCTCACTGGCTGATACCTTCAGCAAATTCACTTGCCTCTGATGGCTATGACACCGGGGGGCCTCTCAGTGCCTAACAATCGGGATTGCTGACTGAACTGCTTTGGTTTAAACAAATGCAGGGCAACTTTTGCCGCTATGCTCTTGAGTTTCCCTGTGAATAACAATGTTTTTGTCCATTGCAGTAGACGGATTTAATTTACAGTGAATGGAATGGTGAAACTTGAGAGTGCTTACTTGCTAGCATTTGGTGGGTGTCCCAGCCACATCCAGCCTGCGTAGCTTTTCATGTGTGTGCAAGATAGAGTGTCTAAGTTTAAAGTAGGGATGGGCAGATCGATACTAAAGTATCAATGTTTCCGATTCTGACTTTTTAATTTAAACATCAATGTTCATATTAAAAGCATTTTCTTTAGACATTTTCATTAATATGCAAGTTTATTAGAAAGTATATTTAAAAGAAGTATTTGATGGTGAGAGCATGATTAAATTAAATGTGTCATATTATGTAAAACGGGAGCTACATTTCCTCCTGCGTTTTTCATCATCCTGCATTCACACTAACAGTGTTGTGGTCCACAAGTTGATGCAGTGGGACTGTGTATGTGAGGCAATTACAGAAAGAAAGCAAATTGTTGTTTGGAGTTATTTTACTCCAGTGAACAATAATGAAGCAAAATGTGATACATGGCAGAAGACTGTACGTTATTATGGCACCACCACAAACCTGGTAAAACACATGGAGGTCAGTCACGCTCCTGAACGTGATGAGTTACAACAGAGGCGATCAGAAGAGAGCACAGTCCCTCAGGCTAAAATGCCTGGCTGTAGTCTACACTTAAAGAACCCTTCCAGAACAGCAGGCAGTATCCAGGAAACATTAGTACTGTAAACTGTTGTAGGGTTATTGCAATTGTTTGAATAGAAAAAAATGATTGTTTTTAATTAGGAGTATATTTATAGGTTGATGAATGGACATACTTCGAACACTTTTTCAAACTTTCTATATTATTTTCATTTTGTAAAAAAAAAATATTACTCGATATTAGCTTTACTTCCCATTCCCTAACATTAGACCCAAGCATCACTCGGGCTGTAAAAAACAGTGCTAAAAGAAGTAGTCCAGAGTGTTAGCCGGGCAACAGTACAGGCACGTCTTCTGCTCTCATCTGTAGCCGTGCCTAATAGTAATGGCATCTCGTAAAAAAGTTTTTCAGCAGCCCAAAGTGTTGCACACTCTTGATGGTGATATGAGCAGTGATGAAGAGAAGCCTCTCATGAACCGTGATGACGAAGTGAATCTGTTTTCAGGCAGTGAAACTAAAATGGACAATGAAATCAAAAGTGATTCTGATGAATCCGAAAGTGACACTTGTTCTGTATTTGCATCATTATTATAGTTTTTACACTTTTGACTGCATACTTTTAGTGTTTTATATGTTTTATAGTAAAAATAAAAATGTCATTTTTTGAGCCAAAAATGCAACGTCTTTTACATGTTTTTTCGAGAAAAAATGTAACACTAATGCTTGTTGTTGTTCCACAGATCATTTGTAAGAACTGAACATGTTTAATAAAACAAGCAATCACGCAAACAAGCAAAGTTTCAAACATTCTACTGTATATTTATTATGTCTAATTTGTAAAGAAACAAACAAATCAATTACACTGCACAACAATTTTTTTGAAAAGTCTTGATTCCTGAAAAGTTTTTGCTGATTGTGACAGGTACCTACTGGGTATCCACAAATATAGTTAATATATGGTTTTACTGCATCACGTAGGAACTCTGAGAAATAGACATTTATATGTTTACTGACAATAACGTATTTAGTCATATTTTTGTTTCACATAAGCTATTAAATTCAACAGAATTAAAAGTGTTTTGCTCCTGATTTTCTTTTGTATTCAATGTCTGCTGCATCACGTTGCAGTGTCCAACAGTAGTCAGCAAGCATTAACGGATTCCAGTTCCAGTTATCGTTTCTCCATCGTAGCAATGTCCTGGTGAAACCTTTCACCGTGTTCATCACTGGCAGCACCGAGATTTGTGGGGAAGAAGTCCAAGTTTGAGTGGGGGAAATGAAACTTGAGTGACATGTTGCACTTCATTGTCTTGTATGCTTTGAGAAGTTTGTCTACCAGCTGAATGTAGTTTGGGGCTCTGTAATTGCCCAGAAAATTGTCAACAACATCTTTGAAGGCTTTCCAAGCAATTTTTTCTGGCCCAAATAACAGATCTTCAAACCACTTGTCAATCATAACATGTCTGATCTGGGGGCCAACAAAAATGCCCTCTTTGATCTTGGCGTCAGTTATTCTTGGGAACATCTGTGTTAAATAACGAAAACCTTCGCCTTCCTTGTTCAGTGCTTTCACAAAATTCTTCATGAGTCCCAGTTTTATGTGAAGAGGAGGCAAAAATATCTTTGCCGGGTCGACAAGCAATTCATGTGCCACATTTTTCTGTCCTGGAACTAACTTTTAACGGAGTGGCTAGTTCTGTCAAGAACAGTGTGACTCTTTGGCACGGCTGTCCCATTCACAGATGAAACAACAGTACTTTGTATAGCCGAGCTGCAGTCCTAGTAATAAAGCAATGACTTTAAGATCTCCACAGATATTCCAGTTGTACCTGCTATACTGGATGTGCTTCAGCAACAGTTCCATATTCTCACACGTTTCTTTCATGTGTGCTGCATAGCCAACAGGTACTGAAGGATAAATGTTGCCATTGTGTAGCAGAACAGCTTTTAGGGTTAACAATGATGAATCAATGAAGAGACGCCACTCTTCCGGGTTGTGATCACAACCCAAGGCTGAGAACAATCCTTCAATGTCACAACAGAAACAGAGACTTTCGACTTGTGCAAAAAATGTGGTTATATTATGATGTCGGCCTTGAAACACAGAAATTTTCACACCTGGTGACAGCAAACACCATTCCTGCAGTATCGAACCTAGCAGCTCGGATTTTGCTTTTGGCAGACCCAAATCTCTGACCAAGTCGTTCAATTCGGACTGTGTTATCAGATGTGAATCGCCTGATGAGCACGGTTCAAAATCTGGGTCAATGTCACTGTCAGTACCCTGCATTGCAGTTTCTTCATCTGGTTCGTCTAAGGTCAATCCTCTGGTGGTTTCGGAATTGGAAGACTGTCATCATGTGGCATGCGTCTCATTGCTGAAGGCAGATTAATATATTCAATTGACTTCTTGTTTTTGGCATAGAAACCAGACACATTAGTCAAACAGAAGTAACAGTCTGTCACATGGTCTTCCTGTTCTTGCCATATCATCGGAACAGCAAATGGCATCGTCTTTTGAGTGCCTCTGAGCCAGGCTCTCAGACTGACAGCACATGTCGCACAGCAAATGTGAGGTGCCCTTTCCTTGTCTTGATCACCATTTTTGCAGCCGAAATACAGATGATAAGCTTTCTTTACAAGAGCAGTCATCCAACATATCTGAGGTGCAAGTGTATATTCACCACAGATAGCTACAGTATAGCAGCTTGCCCAACACCAAAATGTCTATAGCATCAGGCTTACTTACTGTTATATTGCTACAGATTCTATACTTTACTATACTGATACTATACATACATACTGGCTATCTATATGAATCAAATGAGCAGGATCAGTGTATGCAAGCCACCTTTATAGCATGTTGAGACAGCGTCAAGCTCATTCAGACCTGCCCAGGATGTCAACTTCCACAGAACAGCTTCCAACCTGGCTTGATTCCATGCCTGGACATGCCCAGGCTGCACAAACCATTGTTGATAAGTCACTTACAGGAGCGAAAATGTTTGGATACAAATATAAGAAAAAATCTTGACAAAACTGAAGATTTCTCTGAAATCGTGATTTACGTGATGGGAAAACTTTGATGTGATATTCATGATCAGTACCCAAAAATCTATAAGAAAAACCCAACAGTGTTCAAGAAGCAAAAACTTTGTTGTGCAGTTGTTGTGCAGTTATTACTCGATATAAGCTTTACTTCCTATTAATTTCATTTGATGTTGTTCCACAGATCATTTCGAAGAACTGAACATGTTTAACAGTTTCAGTTAACAAAGCAAAGTAGTCTGATCTTTAGCACTATATGTAATAGTCTGCTAATACAAAGTGTTTAAAATGTGAATTTTTGATGGCTACACATACTGTAAGTTTTTACAGAAGATTAAGCATTCTTGCAAGGTGACACTCTGGCTGCATCAGTACTGGTATTGGTATCGGTACTGGCAATACTAGCCTCATTATCACCCAGTATCGGACCAAAAATAAAATCAGCGTATCACCTATTACTAGTTTAAAGACGGCACCCTGGCCAGGCGTCTGCAGGCTGATGGATTTATGGATTCACCTGGATTGGCAGAGGGAAGCATGAGTTTGAGGAAGTCACATTTTAGTTTTGATTTAATGACTGTTTAGTCCGGTTGATTTAGTTTAGTTAACTTTTAAAATGTGTGTGTTAACTTAAGTGCTGGAGTACTGCATTTTTGAAGAAAGCAACGTTTATAGAGTTTGGCCAATTCTCCCTTGCTAAGGTGGTTAACTCTGAGAATTGTGCTGTAATAGGCAGGGGAAGATTGAAGCCACTATATAAACTCAGTGATGGTGTTAGGCGAGGTCAAGGTTTACTTGGGGTTGAAAGACCTGAAATAAATTTAAAAATATGTGGGGAAAGCAGAAGAACAGTTGGGAAGAAGCAGCACAGAGCTGTGACTGGAGTGGAGATGGAAGGAAGTGATGAGAAAGGGAATACGCAGAAAATGGTTTTGGGTGAAAGGAGTTGTTTGAAGTAAAAGGATAGCCAGACTTCTGGGAACAAGAAAAATAAACGAAGAATAAAGGAGTGAAGCCATGCATCATCTAGTGATGGGGATAGTAGGCAGGACTTAAACAAAAGATGAAAGGAAAAGTTTAAGGTATTGCTAAATTTTGAATCTGGTCCAGTCTCTGATATTAAGTTAACTGAATTATATTGAGGGAGCTAGACCTTTAACAATTAATTTAGGCTAAACATTTTACTTGTCTCAAAAATCTCATATTATTTGTATTCATAAAACTAATTTGTGACTTATTGATTCCCTTGTTAACAGACTTATTTTGTATAAACAGTTTTTAAAAAAATCAATAATTCTGCTTATCAGTCAGACACAAATACAATTTAAATGTATTCAGTAAAGAACTAAGCATTCATTGTTATGCAGATTTTTGTCTGATATTGCAAATTGCTTTCTTTTAGAAGGTAATTTTTTCAAAAACATAATAGTAAAAAGAAAACTGAGAGTGACTGAAACTATGAGCCATATCAGCAGTATATGCTTGTGTTGTATTTCTCAATGCAGATTCAATTTGAGCTATAAATGGCTAAACAAGTTTGACCAGAGGCCATGCAGTTTAATATAACATGAATCATTAACATTTATATTTAAATATAACATGATATATTGAGTTATATGACAACAATCACATTTAGAAAAAAAGTCTTGTTCAAATTTATACTAATAGGATACAAACCTTATGTCTTTCAGTACTTATGCTAGCCTTTGTTCTGTCTTGTAATGCTCAGTTGAAAGCATCAGGATGTGTCTTAGAATATCGTGTTAAGGAAGCTAATCACCAATACTGAGCATTTCATGCATTCTGATGAGTATAGTATCTCATAATTATTAAATAACTAATCAATATTATATGATTTTTAACCATCATTTTATTTCATTTTTCTTAATGAAATTAGAAATTTCCCCCAATACATTTCATATGCTAAAATTTTATGTACCTTTCGTCTGCACTCATGAAATCCAGTAAATATCTAGTTTAAATATAACTGCTTCAGTAATTTTAGTAGACAAAGAAAGAGTCTGTTCTGTGATTGGTTTCATCCAAATCTCAGATATGGGCATTAGTCTTCCTCTGCTGACATGTAGATTAGGTTTGTTATATGTAACGGAATCCTAGTGTGTTGCTTCTTCTTATGTGATGAATAGCACATCATTTGGTCTCTCAAATATGCTGTGAGAGATTCCCACAGAGATGTAAATGGGATATGTTGAGTGGAATTAGTTTCAGTAGAAAGTATAAAAGTGAAGACAGGTATTTTGCAGAATTGTCATCCAGAATGGTAGAAGTGCAAGACTCCAGGGGCACTTTTGGAAATGATGGTTTTAGCTGAAAGCTTCATAAGTGAATGATAATCCATAACTTAAATTGTTTCATAGTACTATGCCAGCACAGAGAACAGCATAATATTGTCAATCAGCAAATAATCAGTATGATATATTGGGGTCAGACAGACATTCTGTAGACTTTTAGTAAGTCCTGAATTAAGACAACAGATGTAGAAATGGGGAACGACTTGTGCATTGGACTGAAGGCTAAAGTGGAATATCTCTCTCATTTATCTCTCATTTATTCTGAGTTGTGTGTAAAAAAACAATGTCAACTTTAAGATTACTGAGATGACCTAATACTTAGTCTTATTGTTACAGTTCTTTGGCAGCCCATTTACTGTACTGTAATTTGAATGTCAAATATGTTTTCTCTAATTTTAGGCATCATTAAAAATCACTCATTATTTCCTTGGGCAAAGAGGCAGATTTCTTTTTCCTTGAAGATAACTGTGTCCTCCTTTAATGTAAGTTATGTGTATGAAATGTCCAAACAATGTAGTTGTTTCATAATACAAGAGGCATGTCTGGATACCAAATCAGTGTTAAAGTCCAGTATTATATCCATTTCTTGGTTGTTATATTGTATGCAGGCTGTATGAAACTCTGTGGGAGTCCCGGGACTGGAAACATTTTTGGGGGGCCTGCCTAAGTCACACAGAGTAAAGTAAATTACTACAGCGTCTTAGCTTTAAAATGAATGACAAAAACTTGAACCGAAAAAATATGGGCTTAATATCTAAAATTTAGAGTTGCAAGTATGCTGTATCAAAGCATTTATCTTTAATTAGCCATTGCTGCACAGATGACAAATAGCCATCACAAACTAAGGTTTGAAAAGTCAACTATTGCAAAGGCCTACAAAAGCAGGAATATAAATACTGCATAGGCCTTTCTGAATATTAACACAGACAGACGCTTGTTTTACAAAATTGTACTTTTCTGGATTTCGTTGCAGCAAAGTCCTTGATCAGATCTCTAAAATTCAATTTCTGAATCAGATCACTCTGAATTGACATCAGAGTCAAATGATTCAGTCTTTCCTGTGGATTCTTCTTCATCAGCCTGAGCTTGGAAAAAGATCGGTCACCACTGACATTTGTAACAGGCAATGTCAGGTAAAGCCTGAAAATAATGTCTACATGTGAGAAGATGGCCTGTGGTTTTTTTTTCTTCTTTAAGAATCAAAAAACAAAAGGAGCAGCTGAAACAATAATCACAAACAAAATTCAACAAATGGCCATAAACTAGTAATATGTTTTTATATACAGGCTGTCCAATCCTAGAGGGCTACTGCAGATTTTCCTTCCTGCCACTTTCTTCATCTCATCAATGACCAATTTCTGCTGTTATTTGACTTCTTTACACTTAATATTAATTGCCGTGTTTTTTAAGATTCAGTCCTCTGAATTGCTTCTTTTTTTTAAATGGCAGCCAAACACAAATGAGATGTGAAGTGAGCCAATTGATGACCAGCAGTGTCTGGACCTGAAACTCCAACCAATTTCACTCCAACCAGTTTTTTAATTAAAAGCCAATTCTTGTCACTAATTAAACCTGTTATTTAATTTAATGGCTTGTAGGTGGTCTCATTCTGCCATAGCAGACTTTTACAAAACTGTTTTCTTTTTTCTAATAGCGTTGTCACTGTTTTGTGGACCTGAGCAGATCAACATTATGGAGACCTTCACCTTTCTTTATTTTCAGCTATTGTTTGATTGACAGGTTAGCTGGTCATCTGTTAGCTCATTTTGTATCTCCTTATTATTTGGCTGCTAATAAAGAAAAAAATGAAAAATGAGGGGGTCTGATTCTTAAATAGAAAGTCGATTAAATTCAAGGCAAAAGAAGTTAATTAGCAGCAAAAACTGGGCAGTAATTAAGGAAAGAATCAAAGCGAAAACCTGCAGACTTGGCAGACCTCTAAGATCAGAGTTGGACAACCCTGATATATAAAAAATGGGGTGCCAAATAGGAAAATATATTAACTTTCTGAATTTCATAGTCTGAATATATATACAGTAATTTTTGAATATCTATACATATAAAAGGCAAAGCCCTCACTGACTCATCACTAATTCTCCCACTTTCCATATAGGTGGGAAGCTGAAATTTCACATTCTCATTCCTTGCAATTAACTTACAACAGTTAGGTATGCTTCATGTCCTATTGCAACACCCAAGGGGGGGGAACGGGTGTACCCCCTAAACTGTATATATAGATAGGGGAAACCCCACCTCACTATTTCTGCGACTTCCAATATACATAGGAAGCCCAAATTTCCCATGCTTATCCTTTACACTGTACTTATATATGTTAAGTATGTTTCATTCCACGCCATGTCCTGTAACGAAGTCTCAAAAATAACGTCTTCTTTTTCATGGTTCTCACCATTATCCCGTAAGGAACTTTCGGAACTGACCTCTCCTTTTGGCAGTTTCATACCTTATTTCCGTTAACTGAGGATTTTTTTCATGGCAGAGACGCACATGGGTCACCCCCCGGTTCCCCTTCCTTTTTCCGCACGGCCACTGTCCACACAGCTACCACGTGGTTGGCTCCCTACCTATATACATTAACGACATCCCACGCTCATGTGCCTCCTCACTCGCTTCCTTACTTTCCTCAGCTGTTCGTTGTGCTCACTGCTTCCTTCTTCTTTACTCCACTGCTTCAAGCCTGTTATTGTTGGCCTTCCTTCACGTCTTCCTGTTGGTGACTCCTGCCTTTTCGTTACAATCATCAAATTCACTCTCAATACTAAAATAAGCCTATGAGAATTACATTGACAATCATGTTACGTTATTTTTAAAATGTTTCCTTTTCTTTTTCATAACTTCTTTAACACACTATTTCTCTGCTGCAAAGCGCGGGTATTTTGCTAGTACTGTATAAAGGCAACTTCTGAATATATAAGTTTGAGGGATGAAAATACAGTATATAAGTATCGCCTTGACTTTATATTTTCAGGAATTACTTTGTACATATGAAATCACAATAGCACAATACAAGAGTACTTTCGAGCATTACAAACTGCCTGTAAAGCACAGTATTAGCGTTATTGTTATGATTAGCAGTCTTTGTTAATTTTTGTATCTTTTCCTGAATATTCCAATTTGAGGTTTTAAACTTCAAGGGATCTAAAAATAATATTTATTTAATTATTATTTTATTTATTATTATTTAACATTTAATTATGGTAAAATGAAAAAGTAGAAATATTTACTGTTGGGCCACAATGCCATATTTGTTTGCTGTTTTGGAGCAATTGCCATAATCCAGGCATGGCTGTATGTCAGATTTCTCTCCAGCAACTGAGTGTCTTTTTATTTATCCCAAAGGTGAATGAATCAAATAATGCATTGATGTGGTCTTGGTATAGATGGAATGGGCTTTGTCAACTTTGGGACTTTCAGAGAATCTATCTCTAAACTTATTCATGAATGCAACAAAAATGCAATCATTATTTTTTATTACCTACCTCCTCTTCCTTTATGATACTCCTCACACTGCATAAATTCTATAAATTCTTCCATCAGGGAAATGTTTCCATTTTCTCCAGTAGTATTTTTATTTTATCAGGCAACTTTACAAATATAGCTTCCAAAGCAAACATTCTGCCATTGTAAGGTCTGTAACATAAACTATCATGGTTTCCTTCATGGAATTTACAATGGCTTTTATTATAACTTTTGAAACCTTAGAGAGGATTTTTTTTCAGGAATCATTTCAAAGCTAAACACTTATTTACTTATTTTTGTACTCATTTAGAAACTTATTTAGGAGTGATGCTAACTCATTACAGCAGAATGATTTCTCCCTGTTAAAGTGTGCATTGTAAAAACATCACTGAGCTCCAACCCCGAGACACAATAATGCCCAACACAGTCATGGGAACAAATAATGGATTCTTTAATCAAACATGGAGCATAATAATGAAATACAGACCAAAAACCATACAAACAATAAATCTTTTTATTTTCTTCCGCCTCCAGTTGAGTGTTGCCTGCTGCCTCCCGACTCTGACTCAGTCTAATTGAGGCAGCGGGCTCTCTTTTAAAGTCGACCTGGGAACTGCTTCCAGCTTCCGGTCCCAGTACTTGGAAACACTTCCAGTTCGTACATGAACCAGGGCAGTCCTCCCTTCAGTATTTATTTTCTCTCTTCATATTCCTTCAAAATAGGCATGTGTTTTTATTTAGAAGGTTATAAAGATACTATTCTATTGTCCAGAAGAGAGAAAGTTATTGTATAAATGTTTTTTTATAGAAATATTCAGGACCAGATTGATCCCTCCATTGTTTTAACCAGGTAACAGGTGAGCAAGCAGTTAAAGAGGACATGGGATTGGTCTATGATGGTCTCTATTTTTTGTAAGTAATAATTGTATGCCAAAAATTATATTTGTAATTAATTTTTTTAGGCTAAATCAATTTTTAAAATACGTTTCATTTTTTCATTTTTAACCTTCATCTCTCAAAAACTATGTGATTTAGCAATTTTGTTGCCATATTTAGTTTCATCATCTTTAATTTTGTCTTAGACCAATGGGCAGCAGAAGTCTGACTTACTGATATGGATTAAAATTAAAAAGAAATGAACTATATAAATTGCTTTAGCTGATTAATTTTTTTAATATCCTCCAATTTTTTTTTAATAAAGTTCAGTTATTTTTGGGTATAGTATTTACCAAGAACTGAAATGGTGAGGATTTTATATTTTCAGTTTATTCAAGTATAATTATGTGTTATGTTAACAAAGTGAGAAAAATCAATTTAATTATCCACTATGAAATACTGAATACAAGATGAGATTACCAAGCACATTAAAGTAGTCGAACAGAACAACAGCAAAAACAAAACTGATAACAAAATATATTACTTAAATAGTAGAAACACTTAATAGTTAAGGGACTTAAAGAAGAATGCAACCAATCTTTCCGGGGAATATTGTGGTCGGAGGAAGCCCACACCTCTAAGTCTGTGGTTGTGTACAATCTTCTGTTATACCTTGAATGAATGAATTGCTTTTATGATGCTTGTGTCATGTACTTGACCTCTAACTTTGGTATGTGCACATCGTTTTGTGATCGGACTATATGACTTTCAGTTAAGAATCACTTGGCATGCATATGCAGTGGGTGTTGTGGTGCAAGTGATCAGTTGGCCTGTGCAATGTGCTTTACTGTTGGTACCACATGCACACATGGTCGTCGTCTTCCTGTCAGCTAGGGCACATGCCCACACTCCTGCATGTCATTTCTGTGCCAGTGAAGCCATTGCTTTCTTGTCAGGGACTGTGTGCCTCCACTTGCCATGAGAATGATCTGAAACTGAATTTCATAGATGTAACGGGAATTAAAAGTGCTCCAAAATTAAAATATACAAAGGAGAAATTAACTGATTTAAGAACTGCACAAAGGTACATTTGTTTTAATGTTCCTTTGTCGTCGTGTATTTGTGCATTGTTCTATTTGTATGTATTGTGTATTTTAAGAATAAGTTTGAGTTTGTCTTAGTGTTTTAGGAGGCATTTTTAGTTTACTGGTAGAACAATTGTGCCTTAATACCTACTCATCAAAAGCCTGTGTCTTTAGGAGACAGAGTTAATTACTGGATCAGTGCGTGAAATTTGTGGTGGAGCTTAAGGGGTGCAGAGCTGCCACGGCATCTCATGGCCTAGAAGAGTTTAGACACATAAGCCCAAACATGAGGACGGGTTTGAGAAGGTATTTTATGGACCCATTGGTCTAAAGCATGGCTTTTTATAAGGCCCATTATGCCCCATTAGCCCAGTCGTGCAGAAACAGGATTGGATGAACCAAAGGAGTTGTCTGCTCTCATTGGTACAGGATTTGTGAAACAAATGGTATAAGTTGGTCACTCTGTCTTTTTGTCTTTCTCTTAACATTCCTCCATGAAGCGAAGACAGCTCTGTCTCAGCAACCACATAGACACAGGCAGGCTGCCTGGGCCTGTGCAAAAGAGGAGTTGACAAGGAGGAATTGAATGTAACTACAAATTATTGCACCACCTAAAAGTAAACATCTTGCATTATCAGGTGGTATTAGTTTTTTAACAAGCTCTCAAGGTACAGTACTCTGTTTCTTTATACTGTGTTTTGGGCATATTATCTATAACACATATGTCACACGCTTGTGCATGGGGGACAGCTTTAGAGCTCAGGTGAGGGTAATAACCTGCCAAACCAGGAGTTGGCGCTGTGGTTTAACGCCTGCTATCTTCCGCCCTCTGCAGAACAGAAGTCTAACCGCTACTCCAGTGCTGATGTCACTTCTGTTGTCCACCCTCCTAGACTCTCTTCTTCCTGTTGAAGACCTGCAAGATGTCCACCAACCTTGTTCAGTTCTGTCTACAACTATTGTCTGAAAAGATGTTTCAACACTTTGTTTTGGCTCTGGCATTATATATATGGGGTTCACCCAGGGTGGTGCTCCACAAACCTTTAACGTTGTTGTGTCTCCTCTTTACAACATAATTAATTTACAGTGTAACTCTCTCTCTCGTTGCTTCTGTTTCTCAATCTTGTTGCATGAAGGCATAGGAATAAAAGGTAGTGTAACATATTGCAGTAATGTTACGTAGAGGTTTTTCATTTTTGTATCGTCCTGTTTGGTGATTGCTAAATGTTAATGACAGCACTGGTAGCTCTGATATCTGGTTTAAAAATATGGGGTCTGTTTCTGCTTTCTGGTTGGGGCAAGAAAGTATGACTCTGTTTCTCCTATTTTAGCTTCTTTACACTGGCTGCCTGTGAGTTTTCGAATTGATTTTAACATCTTGCTGCTAGTTTTTAAATCTTTACATGGGCTTGCTCCTGCCCATTTATCTGAACTGTGTGTTTTACATCAGCCATCTAGAGTGCTTAGATCTTCTGGTCAGCTGTCTCTGGTTATCCCTTGTACCAAGGGGGACAGGGCTTTTGCAGCTGCTGCGCCTCGCCTGTGGAACTCTTTACCTCATCACATAAAGGAGTCGTCTACAATTGAACTGTTCAAAACAAGATTAAAGACTCATTTCTATTCACTTGCATTCCGTGACCGTCAGTAATACTGATGGTTTCCTCTTTGTGATTATATAACATTACTTCTATTTGTTATGTATTTTATTTTATGTTCATATATTTTATTTCTATTTATGTTTTATGTTAATTGTTTTGTTTTTCTTTTATTCTGTTATTGTAAAGCACTTTGGCCACAGAATTACTATGTTGTTTTAAATGTGCTATATAAATAAATTGACATTGACATTTAAACATGTTTACACAGATGCAGAGGGACTTGTGGGATTTGTAGTTAAAGGCACTGTACATCAAAAAACAGAGAAGAATATGATGGGACTTTTTGACTTTTCCATTTTCCACCAACTTCATCATCAGCAGCACCCAAAAACTTTTTATAACCTGGACATTTGTGGCAAAGGAGGATATTGTGTGCCCATTCCTGTCTGCAGTTGCTCTTTGTGAAGAGCTGTTCCTCAGAAGATCATTCATTTTCTAAACACTGGTGGTAGGACTTTGTTCATTGTCCAAATTTCCTAGGAGGCAGTTTATAATAAGAGATTTTCCGACACATCTTTCCTTCTATTAAGAGTTGTTTGCACTTCAGGATCCACATTCATCACTTACAGTAAAAACTTTTTCAGGACTGTAAACTCCGGGAGGGGGGGGGGGGGGGGGGGTTTGTTTGTGGTGTCATATAACTATTTGTTGATTAATATATTTAACCTATTTTGAAATTTTTCTGGTGTGTGTTGTTAATATTCAGATGTTAGGATGGAAATTACTGTAGGGCTTAGGTTTCGGCCTGATTCCATCTGTCCCTCATCTTACAAACACAGTGGCATCATCACTAGAGAAATCTGTTGGCAACCTCCGCACCTTCCCAGAAATCGTGGTTTGCTACAATTTGAAGGTTAAGTCTGGGATTTGAGACATTTTGTTAAGGTCTACACAATAAAGACTATAAAAGGGGGAAAATAGGGTCACCTAGGACTCTATCAAGGCAAAACAGTGGCCGAGGTACCCCACACAACTAATTCTTGGGTCGTGTAACATGTGTCCTAGGAAAATGCTCTTGATTGAGACCAAGATTAAGTTGCAAGGCCCAGTGGTTCTCAGGTTTTTGCATGACAGGAGGACAAACCTTACTATTTTATATGTACAGAAAAACCAAAACATTACATAAATGATAAATAAACTTGACCCAGGGCAACAACCCATAACAAAAGGGAGCTGAACAACAAAGGAGCAAATGTTTTAGTAGAGAATTGAAAACAACAGGTTTTATTGTAGCATTTCATGGTGTTTGCCAGTCCTGGCCTAATGGATTTTTGCTCATTTCATCAGTCTTTGAGAAGGCTTTCTGTCCTTAGAAAGATGACTGGCTTTAACCACACTATAATTGAGGTTGTGTGATGTTGATAGACTAGCTGTTTTTATAGGTTTCCTGCTGCTGGCACAGAAGCTTCTCAATCAAACATAGGAATGCCAGCTTGTACTGCTGCTGACTCAGTATTGATGTTACCCACTGATGATGCAACAGTCAGCACCATTACAGAGCCCTTCCAGCTCCTTGCAACACAAACTGACTAAAATGGTGAGGTCGTGTTCTGCAGTGGGTATGTCCCTGATAATGAGAACACAGCAGTATGTATGTTGAGTATTGTGCTGCCATGTGGTGTATTAGGGGTGTTGATGATGCACTTCTGGATGGTGATCTGATCATTATATGTGGGCAAGCAAATCTCCAAGTGGACTCTCTCTTTCCTCCTGAACTGACGCTGCAACTGGTCACAAATCTCTGTTTCATGGCTGTCCTTTAACAACTCAGAAGAGCCCTGCAAGTCCATTTTTGGGTATCCACAGTGCTAGGTGCTTTGTTGAGTTAGATCATAGGTCTTCTACTTGTACCACGTGACTTTTATAACAGCTTGCTACTGACATCATTTCCATGTAAATTCTTTAGCAATGTGATAGCGTGCCTTCTTCATAATGGTGGTTCTCAAGAAAACAAAGAATTTGAAATATATTTCAACTCATTTAAATAAAAAAAAGTAAAAAAACTGTTAAGAAAACTACTTGCTCCAAGACCTAATATGAGCCTGAACACCCCAGAACGACAGAATCAAATTAAATTATAAGCATATCATAGCAAGTTGATTTTAAAATACTCTTCATTGTATGTTAGACTGTGAGCAATCTTCCACTTTTTAGAGTGCCTGTCTCTTACATATTTAATCATAATCTTAGATTTATTAAGACCCATTTGCTCAATGTTCTAATAGTAAAACATAAGAGAACTGGTCTTGAAGCCAGTGTTCTGTGTTTATGCATCAAAAATCTGGAATATTTTACTGTTTGAGATACCCCAGGCCTGTGCATTTGAATACTTCAAAACTAGACTACTGAAAACTCACTTCCTTAATTTGACTTTTACAGATTTTCTATTTTTTCCCTCACATTGGAAATAGCTGATGATTCCTTCTTATAATAAAATTCTACTTTTTTTCTCATTTTTATATAATAGTTACTAATCACAACTGATTACTGTGTTTTCTTTTTCCAGTATTCGACAGTAGTATTCCACCTGGAAAAAACAAGTTGTATCCTCCAGTGGAGCTGGAAAGAATAAGAAAGCTATGTAAGACTATTCTTATACTGTTGTGATCAATTATTTTTGTCACTTTTGTAGATATCTGATTAACTTGAAGGGGCCGGAGGGCTTTGGGGATTTGAACTCCTAAAGGTTTATTCTCTCCAGCACTTTTGCTGGCTGAAGGTTAAAAATAATTCTTTGTTTTTAACTTTTTTTTGTAACTCTTAATTTAGCTGTTATTGCTGCAAAGGTGTTTGTGCTACTTTAATGGCTGAAACTGTTCTATTCAAATAAATGTTATTATATTTTTTACTATGTACTCCTTTCAGCTACCTTTCACCTTCTGCTGCACTTCAGGATGCCCATTATTTTTCAGCCCTAAGCACTTTGTCAGATTCTTTCTTCACCTTTTTGTGGCAGCAGATTAATATCACTAAAGCAGTACTGTCCCCATCCTGAAGTCCTTGTTGATTGGTAACATGTCTAATTTGATTACATTATTCGGCCATAGCCAATTCCAAATCTTCCATTGATAGATTGTTGTTGAATACTTTAATCGCCCACAGTGTATCACAAGGCACAATCTCACAGATTACTTTTAACATGTCTATGTAGTTTTGTACACTTACACACAGTCAAAAATCCTTCTTGATGTTAAATCACATTATTGAACCGTAGAAACTATTGTCACACACATGCGCTTAGGAGGAAGTCGAAAAGCTGTGAGGTGAGTGATATAACACAAGATAAGGGGTTGATATGGGGTACTGATACCTCTTTCTCTGTCTCTACAGAACAAAAGAAGACAAACCATAAATACACACACTCACCGACAACACTTCCGATCTCTGAAAATGGAAAATGGCTTCCTCCAGACTACTCCTTTGGATAATATCACTTTTCCGGTCCATCTGTGATGACGTCACTTCCGGCTCCTCAGGATGACGTCACTTCTGGTTCCTCCATGATGACATCACATCCGGTCCATCAGTGATGATGTCACTTCCGGTTTCATTTTCTGCAGCCATTTTGTATCTAAACAATCATTCCACCTCTATATTCTGTCAAATATTTTGTTTTTTCATCAAATATTGACTGATATTACAGCTTTTTTCCAATGGATATTATACAGGACAATTCCCCAACTCTTTTTGCAGTTTCTTTGTTATTTAATTCTATTACACTATATTAAAAGAAAATAAACCAATTTAGAAAACTGTAAAACTGGAATCATTTAATGTGTATTGAGCTTTTTTCCTGCCTCTTTCTTTTCAAGAGCAAGTGTGATCTTTGGTTATTGTAATCAATTGTAAATTACTGACATTACAGTATATCATGCAGTTGACAAAAACTTAATTTATGTATGGTATGCCAGTTTGCCAATATAATATACAGATGCATAAATAATTAGATTCCAGGATGGCACAATAGTTAGAGTTACTGTCTCATTTCCCAAAATGCTGATGTTCAAATCCCGGTAGAGTATAACATAAGCTCACTGTCTGTATGTCTGCAAAGGTTTATTGTGTACTCCAGTTCAGTCCCACATTCCAAATGTATGCACATTAGGTTAACTTGTTACTTTAAATTGGCCCACTAGGTGTAAGAGTGACAGTGTCTTGTGATGGACTGCCATCTTATCCTACACAATTCCTTGCTTTGTACTAGAATTTGCCAGGATAGTCTCTGGCTTCTTGTAAGCCTGCAATAAAGTTGCTTCAGAAAACAGATTGATGTTTAGGATTTTCAAGTGATAGCACAAAGTAGTATATATGCGCAATTAATAGCAAAAAATAAATTATTTTGAAAATTGGAATTGTTTTGGAACTGTTGCAGAGCAGACCCTTAACTGCTACCTTGGGTCCAGCAGGTTTAGTCTGTGAAAGGTCACAAGTGGAGACAAAAGGTCATAAATGGAACATAAAAGTTTAGAAAATGATTAGTCAATGGAAGAATTGAACTTTATATAAGTAGTAAATAACACATTCAGAGCACACAAATTAAGCAGTCCTCCAGTGGTAATCCTGGTCTTCAAATTATTCCAGAACACCATCCTTAAACTCCTAGAACAAACATGCTATTTAAGAGAACAAAAGCACCCCTCTTGAAAGCCCTTTAGCCTTTTCTCCAGGACACCAACTCATGGCGCACTACCCACACAAATGAGAACATCTTGCCGGAGTGTACAGAAGAATCCCAAAGTCAACATCTCATGCTTCTCTGGTACTGTGGGCAGGATAACCCTACAGCATGGATAGCAACGAAAACCACACATCTTCCCAAGGCAGTAGCACGTACCTGTCTGGAGGACTTGCATCCCCAGATCGGCCAGTTCCCTGACATATACTCACTCATCTATATGCCGCCCAGACACTTTGGTCCCAATGTAGGTCTGCATCCAAGTCTTCCTCTCTGAAAGAAGATAACAAGAAAAAGTAAAAAAAAAAAAATCAGTTTTAAAAACATGCATGAAACAGATGAAACACACTTGTGCTGTATAAAGACAGCAGACTAATTCTACTGCCTTCTTTTAAACAAGAAAAAAATGTGAATTAAAGTATCTTGTGCAACATCCTCGAAACCATATGTTTATTTCTTAATTCACTTAACAGTTGAGGGATGCTGGAGCCTTCTCTTATACCACTAGGTACAAGGCAGGAGCTCAAACTTGACAGAGTGGCCCTTCCATCACATGGCACAATCACACATTCCAACACTCACTCAAATTGGGCCAATATAGAATCATTGAGTTGATGGAGAATAAAATAGAGTATTTTGAAAAAAGAACACATAGATATGGGAAAAAAGTGCAGACTGCACATTGACAGTGCCTGCGGTAGGAATTCAGAACCACAGATCTGAAAGTGTGAGACAGTAGCACTCAGATTAATAAGCATGTTGGACAAAAAAATGTTAAGTTACAAACATATAAAAGTAAACATACTGTATAAGTGCTACTCACTGTTTTTTGAAAAAGTATGCAGCAGTACAATATAAAGGCAGATTTATCAAAAATACTGACAGAATTTTATAAACAGTAACTGTCTAGTCATCCTTGTGTCAGATGTAATGTTACTGTTAATAAGATGTTATAAGAGTAATGTTATAAGAGTTTAGAAGAATGCAGCAATTAGTACTGTTGCCTTACACAACACAGAATCCCATGCATGGCCCCTGTAGATTTTGCATGTCCTCTCCATGTCTGCTTGGTACTTTGGTTTTCATCCCACTCCTCCAAACATGTGCATGTTAGGCTAATTGAATGACCCTGTGTGAGTGAGCTCTTCCATGGATTGGCACTCCGTCCAGGGTTGGTACCTACCTTATAAGTTTGGAGGTCCAAAAACCATTGAGTGACGAGCGAGTTCACCTCCTTGAACTCCGCCATTCACTTTAAAGTGGCATGATCAATGACAAGGTTCAGCTGTGTAACTGCCCATTTGATCGTCAAGGCCTCCTGTTCCACCGCTGCATACCTGGTTTTCCTGTCCAGCAGTTTCTGGCTGAAGAAAATGACGGGGTGTTCGACACCATCGACAATTTAGCTCTACATGGCACCAGGTCCAGTGTCTGAAGCATTGGTCTGGAGGATAAAAGTCAACGAAAAGTTAGGAACCATTAAAACAGATGCACAGAGATGCAGCAATTAGTTTGGCTGCCTTACACATTCTGCATCCTGGATTAGACTCCCATGCATGACCCCTATAGATTTTGCATGTTCTCTCCATGTCTATTTGGTACGTTGGCTTTCATTTCATTTTTTCAAACAAGTGCATGTTAGGCTAATTTGATGGCTCTGTGTGAGTGAGCTCTGCCATGGACAGGCACTCTGTCCAGGGTTGATTCTTGCCTTGTGCCCATTCCTGCTAGAATAGGCCGTACCTCCTTTAATTACAGTATATTAAGTGGGTTTCAGTTTGGAAGCAACAGTGTAAGATTTTTGCTACCTAGTGCAACTAATATGTCACTTTCTCTATGACAGCAAAATAGTTTGTGCTTTATGAGAAACATGAATGACAAATGTGTTTTATCTTATGTGGCATAGCCTTCATTGACATAAAACAAGACCATGTCATGTCCTACCTTTAAACAACAAGCACATAGTGGACTGCTTTTATAGATAACACAAGTACATTATACCTTGTTCCTAAAAGGTAATAGCTGAGCTTACTAAGGTTTTGATATGATTGTAAATGGACATGCACGCTTTTAAGAATATTATGTCTTATAAACACCAGTCTCAGTGAGAACAATAAATTGGATCATGGAAAGCACTTGGCATGAATATAGAATTTACAGAACTTAATATAATTAGATCAGAATCTTAAGTGCTAATGGAAAAAAACAAAATTCTATTCCCTTTTCTTTTAAGTGGTGTTGCTGCTATTGTGCCAATTTCATAGAAATCATAAATTTATTAAAGTCTAATATAATATAAAGCTAGTCTAATATATTAGATGACTTTCAATTTCAAGGTAAAAACATTAAACACATTATATATATATATATATATATATATATATATATATATATAGTGATATATTTTTACAAAAAAGAAAGAAGCCTTCACAAAAAGAAGTGTTGGGGACTGTCCCCGTATATTGTCCTGTGGACAAAGTAGTAAATAAATTATCAAAGGTCCCAAAAAAGAGTAACATTTCACAAACTTTATCTCACAAAATGGCGTTTATATACAGAAATGTGTTATGTTAATAGGAAATGGTTGACAGAATGTGATGTTGAAACATGAAACGGAAACAACGTCGTTTGATGAACACCAGAAGTGATGTCATTTGAAAGGGCCGGAAGTGACGTCGTCTCGTGTGATCGGAAGTGACGTCGTGGCAGCCATTTTGGAACCCGGAAGTGGAGGTATTTATTTTTCCTCGGTTTTCCTGTGGAAAGAAGAGATTCCAGTGAGTCCCACGTGACAACCCTTTGTCTCGCGATGTTTTACTCACCTTTAGGCTTTTTAACTGCCTCCTAATCGCACGTGTGTGACAATATATATACTATATATATATATATATATATATATATATATATATATATATATATATATACTGCGGTGGGCTGGCGCCCTGCCCGGGATTTGTTCCTGCTTTGTGCCCTGTGCTGGCTGGGATTGGATCCAGCAGACCCCCGTGACCCTGTGTTAGGATATAGTGGGTTGGATGATGGATGGATATATATATAGAGAGAGATAGACAGATATACAGTATATAGATATATATTGTAAAAAGATAAGGCAGTAGACAACTAAAAGTTGAGGATGACTACCCCATATACTTGAAAAATAGTATGTGGAAAAAAGAAACACATCTTTACAGTCTGAAGCTAATAGGATGAGTCTGCTTTAAAAATTTGGCTGAAACAGGAAGAGGTGGGTCATGGAATCTGGAACAGGAAGTGATGTTGTCTGTAGGTGGGTTCTGGATTCTGGATGTGAAGTCATCAGTGGGTGGACCAGAGGTGACATCATTGAAGGGCTTGGTTTTCACCTTGTCTGCAGGGGGACACAAAGACAAAGGATCAGATGACAACGATTCGACTAAGGAACAACACTATTTAAGCCCATAACCCATCTCTCATGCATCACCCCTTCAGCCCAGACCCATCAGATCAGGCGGCAAGAATCACAAGGTCATGAACCCAAGAAAGGTAATTAGTTTTGGCCTGGATGGAACCCCAACAATAAAGGACAGAAAACTTATAAGGCTGGAAACTCTAAAACCACAACACTATATGAGCCCATAAACCATCTCCCATGTGCCCATTTTACATATAGACACACACACAAACACACGCACACACACACACACACACACACACCCACAAAAGCTGTGCTACCCATCCAAGATGGATAATTTGCTACCTGTCCAAGATTGAATAATCAATGTGGACGTCAGCGTTACCATTTGTAGTACACCAAACAATGCATATTTGGCCTGGGATTCTTAAAAGCATTCTTAATGTTTGTGATGTGCCATCTATTTGAATGACAGAGACATACCAACTGGATGGATACACAGACTCACACAGATAATTATCTGTTTATTAGGGTGGATATATTGTGTATATGTTGTAAGAATAAAGCACAAAAATAAATCGTAAAGAGTTAGGGGCACCATAAGCGGCTCCATATAATTGATGGAGAAAGAGAAAAAACAAATAACACACAGTTCAAGCAGCACTTCTTTTCACATGGGAGTTTTCAAAAGACCGCCTCTAGATGGCAGTGGAGCTGTTTATGAGGCTGAGCAGGAGGAACAGGTGGGTCCAGGAGGTTGAAAACCGGAAGTGATGTCAGATGTCTTTCAGCCAAAAATCTTCTCTCTCTCTGTCTCTCTCTTTTTACACACACGATGATTATGGAGCTGGAAATTGAAGGCGTGATGATGAATGTTATTAGTGCATATGCCCCACAAGTTGGATGAGCGATGGATAAGAAAGATTTCTGGAGTGACTTGGATGAAGTGATGGACAGTGTACCCAAGGGACAGAGAGTGGTCATTGGAGCGGATTTCAGTGGACATGTTGGTGAAGGGAACAGAGGAGACATGGAGGTGATGAGTATATATGATGTCAAGGAGAGAAATGAAGAAGGTCATATGATAGTGGATTTTGTGAAAATGATGGACATGGCTTTGGTGAATAAGTATTTTAAGAAGTATGAGGAACATAGGGTGACATACAAGATTGGAGGAAGATGCATATAGGCAGATTATACCCTATGTAGGAGGGTCAATCTGAAAGAGATTGAAGACTGCAAAGTGGTGGCAGGGGAAAGTGTGGTTAAGCAGCAAAGGATGGTGGTCTGTAGGGTGAAGTTGGAAATCAAGAAGAGGAGGAGAGTGAGGGCAGAGCCAATGATCAAATGTGGTGGAAGCTGAAAAAGGAAGACTGCAAAGTTGAGTTTAGGGAGGAGGTGAGACAGGCACTGGGTGGCAGTGAAGAGTTACCAGACAGCTGGGCAACTACAGCAGAAGTAGTAAGGGGTGACAGCAAAAAGGGTGCTTGGCGTGACATCTGGATAGAGGAAGGAGGAAAAGGAAGCCTGGTGGTGGAATGGGGAAGTACAGGAAAGTATACAGAGGAAGAGGCTAGTGAAGAATAAGTGGGATAGTCAGAGAGATGTAGAAAGTAGACAAAAGTATAAGGAGATAAGGCATAAGGTGAGAAGAGAGGTGACAAAGGCTAAAGAAAAGATGTATGATGAGTTGTATGAAAAGCTAGATACTAAGGAGGGAAAAAGGACCTGTACTGATTGGCTACACAGAGGGATCAAGCTGGGGAAGATGTGCAGCAGGTTAGGGTGATAAAGGTTAAAGATGGAAACATACTCACAAGTGAAGAGAGTGTGTTGAGAAGATGGAAAGAGTAATTTGAGAGGCTGATGTATGAAGAGAGTGAGAGAAAGAGAAGGTTTGACGATATGATGATAGTGAATCAGGAAGTGTAACGGATTAGCAAGGAGGAATTAAGGACAGCTATGAAGAGGATGAAGAATGGAAAGACCGTTGGTCCACATGACATACCTGTGGAAGCATGGAGGTGTTTAAGAGAAGTGTTTAAGTTTAAGTTTTAAGGTGTTTAAGGCAATGGAATTTTTAACCAGATTGTTTAATGAAATCTTGAAGAGTGAGAGGATGCCTGAGGAGTGGAGAAGTGTACTGGTATTGATTTTTAAGAATAAGGAGGATGAGCACAGCTGTAGTAACTACAGGGGGATAAAATTGATGAATCACAGCATGAAGTTATGGGAAAGAGTAGTGGAAGCTAGGTTAAGAAGTGAGGTGATGATTAGTGAGCAGCAGTATGGTTTCATGCCAGGAAAGAGCACCACAGATGCAATGTTTGCTCTGAGGGTGTTGATGGAGAAGTATAGAGAAGCTCAGAAGAAGTTGCATTGCGTCTTTATGGACCTGGAGAAGGCATATGACGGGGTGCCTCGTGAGGAGCTGTGGTATTATATAAGGAAGTCGGGAGTGGCAGAGAAGTATGTAGGAGTTGTACAGGATATGTACAAGGGAAGTGCGACATTGGTGAGGTCTGCGGTAGGAGTGAAGGATGCATTCAAGATGGAGGTGGGATTACATCAGGGATCGGCTCTGAGCCCTTTCTTATTTGCAATGGTGATGGATAGGTTGACAGACGAGATCAGACAGGAGTCTCCATGGACTATGATGTTTTCTGATGACATTGTTTGTTTGAGGAGACCCTGGAGAGGTGGAGATATGCTCTAGAGAGGAGAGGAATGAAGGTCAGTAGGAACAAGACAGAATACATGTGTGTATATGAGAGAGGTCAATGGAATGGTGAGGATGCAGGGAGTAGGGTTGGTGAAGGTGGGTGAGTTTAAATACTTGGGATCAACAGTACAGAGTAATGGGGATTGTGGAAGAGAGGTGAAAAAGAGAGTGCAGGCAGGGTGGAATGGGTGGAGCAGAGTGTCAGGAGTAATTTGTGACAGATGGGTATCCTCAAGAGTGAAAGGGAAGGTCTACAGGACGGTAGTGAGATCAGCTATGTTATGTGGGTTGGAGATGGTGGCACTGACCAAAAAACAGGAGAGACAGAGCTGGAGGTAGCAGAGTTAAAGATGTTAAGATTTGCATTGGGTATCACGAGGATGGATAGGATTAAGAATGAGTATATTAGAGGATCAGCATTGTGATTGCATTGGTTTGGACATGTGCAGAAGAGAGATGCTGAGTATATTGGGAAAAGAATGTTAAGGAGAGAGCTGCCTGGCAAGAGGAAAAGAGGAAGGCCAAAGAGAAGGTTTATGGATGTGGTGAGAGAGTACATAGATAGATAGATAGATAGATAGATAGATAGATAGATAGATAGATAGATAGATAGATAGATAGATAGATAGATAGATAGATAGATAGATAGATAGATAGATACTTTATTAATCCCAATGGGAAATTCACATTTTCCAGCAGCAGCATACTGATACAATAAATAATATTAAATTAAAGAATGATAATAATGCAGGTGAAAAAAAAGACAATAACTTTGTATAATGTTAAATGTTAACGTTTACCCCCCTGGGTGGAATTGAAGAGTCGCATAGTTTGGGGGAGGAACGATCTCCTCAATCTGTCAGTGGAGCAGGACAGTGACAGCAGTCTGTCGCTGAAGCTGCTCTTCTGTCTGGAGATGATACTATCTATCTATCTATCTATCTATCTATCTATCTATCTATCTATCTATCTATCTATCTATCTATCTATCTATCTATCTATCTATCTATCTATCTATCTATCTATCTATCTATCTATCTAAGAGGAAAAGAGGAAGGCCAAAGAGAAGGTTTATGGATGTGGTGAGAGAGGACATGCAGGTGATGGGTGCGACAGAGCAAGATGCAGAGGACAGAAAGATATGGAAGAAGATGATCCGCTGTGGCAACCCCTAAAGGGAGCAGCTGAAATAAGAAGAAGATTAAAACATATAGACAAAGAAAGATAAGACAATCTCCTAAATATTAACCTTGTGTTAATCTTTTCACCTACAAGCTTGTGTACACAAAATTTTTATTTCTAATTCTTGTCGATGACAATCTAATTATTTACCAGCTAATAACATAGCATGATAATTGAGAACATATATCTATAATTATAATATTTTTTTATATTCAAATAAATCAATTCAGAAAGTTTTCTTGCTTACCATTACCAAATGGTATATACTTGACTACTACCTTTAAAAGGTAATGAACCAACCAATAAATTATTATTTTGTCCAGTATCAAAATATTTATCAACCCTGTCACATTCTATCTTATTATTATTTACAACATATTGATTGACCTTTCAAAGTAGCTTAATTGCTTTTGGGTTTTTTTATGGATGTTCAATTACAAGATTAAGAAACTCATTTAGAGCAGCTAAACACAATACATCACACATTTTATTCCCCACAAAGCTTTCATAATTAGGTTGCACTATCTCCTCTATCTCAGAGTAATACATGCAATAGGCTCATTCTGTAAACATTCATCTCATTGAAAGATGTCTTTTTAATTGAGCACCTAATTCCAACAGTTTAATTATCAAGATTGATGGCTTTTTCACTGAGAGGAAAAGATCCATGTCCTTAACAACTCTATGGTCCTGATGCCTAATTTATTGTTAGGTGAATCATTCAGTGGTTATAAATGGAATGCAAGCTACAATCTTTCTACTGTACACTACAATTGCTTTAATATATTAGAAGGTGCAAAGTCTGGTGTATTCATATTGGGTCTTTAGTTCTTTTGTAAGTAATTATTTTGAAAATGTTGAGGAATATATATTTTGCAAGACTATAGTCATAATACAATGCCAGTGTTTTAACTTTCTAAGTTTCTCTTTGCAGATATCTCTTATAGTTATTTTGTTTAGAAAAAAAAACAATACTTTTTCAAAAGATTTGTAATTATTTATCTCATAAAACACTTATTGTGACAAACTTCCCAAACCAGTAACATGCCTGGAACATTAATCATTTTTGTGAGATTGTTAAAAGATCATTATGAGAGTTTAGGCCAAGTAATCGTGAGTCACCAAAACTGTAAAACATTTATTTAGGAATTCATTTATTCAGGGCATCTTGCCTTACTAGACAGTCTTTAGACTATATATGGGCGGAATTAGGGAGGGGCTTGAACTTGAACCAATCAGGAGAGCTGTCAATTATTAAAGCCGATCCCAGTCATCATTTGGTGTTTTGTGTCAATATATGCTTTTCATTCTTTGGTTAGATGTGCTATGTGTGTTTTTACACTAGGAGTCATATTATATACTACTGCTGCATCCATTATGTTGAATTAATGCATCTTGTTGTGATTTCTGTGTTGTAGCTTTGTTATATGGGTTGGAGACAGTGCAGGAAACAGAGCTGAAGGTAGCAGAGTTAAAGATGCTAAGATTTGCACTGGGTGTGACGAGGATGGACAGGATTAGAAATGAGTACATTAGAGGGTCAGCTCAAGTTGGACGGTTGGGAGATAAAGTCAGAGAGGCGAGATTGTGTTGGTTTGGACATGTGCAGAGGAGAGATGCTGGGTATATTGGGAGAAGGATGCTAAGGATAGAGCTGCCGGGTAAGAGGAAAAGAGGAAGGCCTAAGCGAAGGTTTATGGATGTGGTGATAGAGAACATGCAGGTGATGGGTGTAACAGAACAAGATGCAGAGAACAGGAAAATATGGAAGAAGATGATCTGCTGTGGCAATCGCTAACAGGAGCAGCCGAAAGAAGAAGAAGAAGAAGTTGTGATTTCTTTGTTATCTGTGTTTTAATATACATTTTGTTTAAACTTTTTCATTGAATTTATATAATGAATGTTAAAGATTAACCATTATTTTAAACTTAAAAAAGCATATAAAAAGAAAAAAATTGATTTTGGTGGGTTTCTGCTTTTATACTCTGCTTATGCTATTTTGAGGCCACTTTTACCATCATGTACAAAGAGTCTATCGAATTCTAAAAATGTTATACACATACAGGTGCTGGTCATAAAATTAGAAAATCATGACAAAGTTGATTTATTTCAGTAATTCCATTCAAAAAGTGGAACTTGTATATTAGATTCATTCATTACACACATCCATCCATCCATTTTCTAACCCGCTGAATCCGAACACAGGGTCACGGGGGTCTGCTGGAGCCAATCCCAGCTAACACAGGGCACAAGGCAGGAACCAATCCCGGGCAGGGTGCCAACCCACCGCAGGACACACACAAACACACCCACACACCAAGCACACACTAGGGCCAATTTAGAATCGCCAATCCACCTAACCTGCATGTCTTTGGACTGTGGGAGGAAACTGGAGCGCCCGGAGGAAACCCACGCAGACACGGGGAGAACATGCAAACTCCACACAGGGAGGACCCGGGAAGCGAACCCAGGTCCCCAGATCTCCCAACTGCGAGGCAGCAGCGCTGCCCACTGCGCCACCGTGCTGCCCCATTACACACAGACTGATGTATTTCAAATGTTTATTTCTTTTAATGTTGATGATTATAACTGACAACTAATGAAAGTCCCAAATTTAGTATCTCGGAAAATTAGAATATCAATTAAGACCAATACAAAAAAAGGATTTTTAGAAATGTTGGCCAACTGAAAGGTATGAACATGAAAAGTATGAGCATGTACAGAACTCAATATTTAGTTGGGGCTCCTTTGGCCTGGATTACTGCAGCAATGCGGCGTGGCATGGAGTCGATCAGTCTGTGGCACTGCTCAGGTGTTATGAGAGCCCATGTTGCTCTGATAGTGGCCTTCAGCTCTTCTGAATTGTTGGGTCTGGCGTATTGCATCTTCCTCTTCACAATACCCCATAGATTTTCTATGGGGTTAAGGTCAGGCGCAGTTTGCTGGCCAATCAAGAACAGGGATACCATGGTCCTTAAACCAGGTACTGGTAGCTTTGGCACTGTGTGCAGGTGCCAGGTCCTGTTGGAAAATGAAATCTGCATCTCCATAAAGTTCGTCAGCAGCAGGAAGCATGAAGTGCTCTAAAACTTCCTGGTAGACGGCTGCGTTGTCCTTGGACCTCAGAAAACACAATGGACCAACACCAGCAGATGACATGGCACCCCAAACCATCACTGACTGTGGAAACTTTACACTGGACCTCACGCAATGTGGATTCTGTGCCTCTCCTCTCTTCCTCCAGACTCTGGGACCTTGATTTCCAAAGGAAATGCAAAATTTACTTTCATCAGAGAACATAACTTTGGACCACTCAGCAGCAGTCCAAAGGTGAGACGCTTCTGACGCTGTCTCTTGTTCAAGAGTGGCTTGACACAAGGAAAGCAGCTGAAACCCATGTCTTGCATACGTCTGTGCGTGGTGGTTCTTGAAGCACTGACTCCAGCTGCAGTCCACTCTTTGTGAATCGCCCCCACAGTTTTGAAAGGGTTTTGTTTCACAATCCTCTCCAGGGCGCGGTTATCCCTATTGCTTGTACACTTTTTTCTACCACATCTTGTCCTTCCCTTCGCCCCTCTATTAATGTGCTTGGACACAGAGCTCTGTGAACAGCCAGCCTCTTTAGCAATGACCTTTTGTGTCTTGCCCTCCTTGTGCAAGGTGTCAATGGTCGTCTTTTGGACAACTGTCAAGTCAGCAGTCTTCCCCATGATTGTGTAACCTACAGAACTAGACTGAGAGACCATTTAAAGGCTTTTGCAGGTGTTTTGAGTTAATTAGCTGATTAGAGTGTGGCACCAGGTGTCTTCAATATTGAACCTTTTCACAATATTCTAATTTTCCGGGATACTGAATTTGGGACTTTCATTAGTTGTCAGTTATAATCATCAACATTAAAAGAAATAAACATTTGAAATACATCAGTCTGTGTGTAATGAATGAATCGAATATACAAGTTTCACTTTTTGAATGGAATTACTGAAATAAATCAACTTTGTCATGATATTCTAATTTTATGACCAGCACCTGTATAAGCACACTTCTGGTTGTCTGTCTGTCTATCAGTAGTCCTGCAAAGTTCTTGTACATTTTGGCATGCACCACCTCTGGTATTTCAGGTGTGGACCACAGATGGTCTTTTAGTGTTCAGCCACCTCACTGCATAATGTTTTAACAAGAGTGGAAATGTTGGAGTTTGCTGTGTTTTACATTTTAACAAGGGGCAGAAACAAGTAAACATCTCAGTGCAGCTTTACATGTAAGATACCTGTGACATCAGAGAGCAATGCTTCCAGCATTCTGACAAGGGGTGTACATACAATAGTAAAAAAGTGCAGTTAAATATGATGAACTTGGAGTTCCAAAACTCATAAGTCCCAAAAAGCACTTCCAATAATCCTCACCAGAGGGGTAAAACCATCAAAACCTGGCTAGTAATAGTTCAAATATAGAATCTTTATGAATAAAATATTTATTGTCCAAAATCATTTTGTAACAAGAATAAAGATCTGTGGAGCACAAAGGTAAAAAGAAATTGCCTATATAAGGCAATCCAAATCAAACACAGTCCCATAATGAAATCCAGAGAACAGCTGAAAAAATAGAGCAGAAGGTCTAAAAATCCATAAATCCACAAAAAGCACAGAAAAAGCAACAAATAAACTCACCAATCCCAGGCATGTTCAAAATAAGCCACCAGGAAGTATGGGAGACCCTCCAGATTTATAAGGCGGAGCATAGTCCCTGGCGGTGATTGGGAGGTGGCCCCACCTCTTGAGGGACCACCCACAATGGAACATAACCAAAGCATAGTACACATAGAGATGATAAAAAAGTTGCAATAAAATAAATAAATGATTCAAAAATGAACAAAAATGACATAAAATGAGGATATGGAACCATGGCTGAAATGTAAGACTAAATAGACATTTCAAATGTGCTGTTTATCTTTAGACAAAAATTTGGAAGGTCCATACTTTTTTTTTCCATTTGTAACAACAAAAGTCAATGCTTAGATGGTCTTCATTTCTTTCTCCTTCTCACTCTTCCTCTGTGCATTTATCTTAATTGTAACCTGATAAGAGAAGGTAAAGGGGCCTCTCTCTGCACATTTTCTCATGATATACAAACTAGCTATATATTGAGTAACCTTAACAATTTTTGGGTCATCCACATCCATCCATTTTCCAACCCACTGAATCCGAACACAGGGTCACAGGGGTCTGCTGGAGCCAATCCCAGCCCTTGGGTTAAGGGCTCATTTTTCCTTAAGTTACCTTCTGCATCACAGTTTAAAATTACAATCCCAATGACCCCTACATGATTAAAGTGTACATTGCAGAATTTAGGGTATTTGCACACTTTTTCTACATGGTCACCCATTTCAGTGCATCATAATGTTTGGGACATAGCAATGGCAGGTATATTAAAGCAGTTGTGTTTTGTACTTTGTTGCATATCCCTTTCATGCAAAGACTAATCAATGTGTGCAGTTCATAGACATCACCAGGTGCTGAGTATCTTCTCTGGTGATGCTCTGCTAAGCCTCTAATTCAACCATCTTCACCTACAGCTTGCTTTGGGGCCTTGTCCCCTTAAGTGTTCTCAACTTGCTCAATTGAATTTAAATCAGATGACTGGCTTGGCCATTCAAGAATTTTTTATTTATAACTTTGAAAAACTCCTGTGTTGCCTTAACAGTATGTTTGGGATCATTATCTTGTTGTAGGATGAAGCATTGTCCAATGCGTTTTGAGGCATTTACTTGAACTTGAGCAGATAAGATGTTTCTATCCACCTCAGAATTCACTGTGCAGCTGCCATCAGAAGTTACATCATCACTAAAGAGAAGTGTGCTAGTAACTGTGGCAGTCATATATGCCAAAGAAATAACACTGTCATCACCATGTTTAACCAATACTTTGGATCTTGGGCAGTTCCTTTTCATATCCAGTCTTTGCTCTTGCCAACAGGTTTATCTTTGTCTCTTTTGTCTACAAAACCTTTTTTCCAGTATTCTGCAGGCTCTGATTTGTCCTACAGTCTTTTGGGGCTTTTTCTTTACCATAGTGAGGCTTCTACCTGTCATCAGCAGTAGAGGTCTTCCTTGGCCTACCAGTCCCTTTGTGATTACTGAGCTCACCAGTGCGTTCTTTCTTCATAATGATATTCCAGACAGATATTCCTAGTAAACTTTTATCAATATCTAATGGTTTTATTTTGTTTGTCAGCCTCATTATGGCTTCTTTCACTTTCATTCGTACAACTCTAGTCCTCATGTTGAACAACAGCAACTACAGACTGCAAAGGTTAGAAGCAAGACTAAGTATCTTATGCCTACACTAATGAAGGAATGAAACACACCTGTAATCACAAACACCTGTGACAACAATTGTCCCAAACCTTCTGGCGCCCTGAAATGTATACAATCACCCATAAATTAAAGTCTGCACTTTAATCACATCTGAATTATTTGATTTGTAATTTTAAACTGTGGAGCAGAGGGGTAAATCAAGCACAAATGTTTCTTTGTCATAAATATTATGGAGGGTGACACACATGTGCACATTGGAGGTGGCTAAAGGGCTCAAAAGAAGGTAATTCCCAGTCAGAACCAGGGGGTGGCAGAGTGCACTAATCCTTTCTCTTATCTCCCCACAGACCAAATGTGGGAAATTCTGCCTGGCTCCCATGACGCCACTTCCGGTGCTGCCCCAGAAGATGTCATTTCCAGACCAGCAGAAGGGCCCACCTCCTAATGAAATAATTTCCACATCTCAAGATGTCGCAGCCCAATGACCTCATTTCCAGTTCTGGTCACAAGATCCCTCCTCTTCCTGTTTTTCAACAATTTTTTCACCATGTTTCCTAACCTGTTCAGTTCTGTTTTGGACTCTTGTCTGTAAAGACCATTTCATCAAACTTTTTGCATCTGCACCCAACTTTCAATTTCAATCTTCATGATCCTTTTTAAATTATATCTTAACTAGGGGGCTCCGCCCCCTGCTCGCTTCGCTCGCCAACCCCTGGTGTTGGGAATGACAAAGAGCGTGATGTATGAATGAGATATAGAATAGTGTGACGGTGTAGATGATGCAAATAGAAAGCAAACAATAAAGTGTGTGGCACAGTGTAAAGGTTTATTTGAAAATTTCTTTGTACACACCGTTTAAGTGTAAAAGGTAATTCCAGCTCAGAACTTGTAAGGTCATTTAAGATGGTTATTGTTGTGATCAGAGTCAAGTTTGTCAGAGCTTAGAAAGAGTTGTGTCTCTCCAGGAAGTAATGGAATGACTTGGGTATTTATGTTTTCCACATTAATATTTTTTGGACATAATATAGTGCGTTGTGTTAAAAGGGGCATTTGGTCTAATGAGATTGCTGTTCCAAATGTCTCTGTAACTAAGTCGTCGCAGATAAAGGCTTGAGGAATTGTAATAATATGTGGCTGAAGTCCATCTGTATTGGTGAGTGTACCATCTCTCAGTTGTAATAAGCAATTGTTATGATCTGGTTCTGGACATCGTATCTTTTTTACTAACTGTATCTTTTGAAAGCAATGCCAATTGTCTGCGTATTTTAAGGTGCACTGAACAATAGCTGAGTGTATGGCATCTGGAAGAATAGCTAATGACCGTCTAAAATCTCCTCCTCATAAAAGTACCTTTCCTCCAAATCGAATATTATTATTCATAAACGTTTGTAGAAGTTTATGAATGGTGTTGAGTAAGTGACTTCATGCCATTGAACATTCATCAATAAACAACCTTTTTTCAAGACGGATGTCATGTTCATAATGGATACCGATTTGTAGGATCTAATGTAGTTGATAAAGATTTCACTTTCAGGTACATCGTCAGTTATAAGCTTCTGTAGATATTCAGTATATGAATGTAAAGAAGGCAGTCTAATTTGACCCTTTTGACAACAACGTGTAAATGTATAACTTGTATTGCCAGTTGTTTCTTCAGGGAAGTGAACTGAATGACAATGATTGCAAATGACATTCATTAATCCGAATGAATTTTCCTGGTGTATGTTTTCCTTGTGCCGTTTGAGAGGCGCGTCATTGTATGTCCAGTATTTGGGACGTGTTGTTTTGGAGCTGTAATCGATTTGCCTGTGCTGTGTGAGAAGCCTGTTGTAGCCTTCGCTGCCATTAACGTATGTCTGAGACTGGAGGTGTTTCGTTTTGAATCTGTGACTGTTGCGATGCAGCACTTTGATTGATAGTTTGCGTAATGTGGATCTAGGATGTAGATTTGTGCATATTTGCGTTGTTGATTTGTTTCAGGGTGCACTGTTCCAATGCGATGCAGTATTTGTGCACATATGCGAAAGCAGTATGGGCCATTGCCTTTTGGTGGCCTGATATTTACTCCGGTATATGCAAAAGCAAATGAACTATTGTAGGATCTAATGCAGTTCATAAAGTTTTTACTTTTAGGTACATCGTTAGTTAGAAGCTTTAGTTGAGCTTTGCGTTTTTGGAGTCGAGACATTTTTTCATTTAGAAATATGGATAAGTAATAAGGAGTATTGCACTCACTGTTAATATGGAGCCTTTTCTGCGGTTGAACGGTTAATAGTGCCTTATTGTAATGAGATCCACCTATGCTGCATAGCCATCTATTTTGTTGTTTCTTTCGTGTTCGTGTGTTTGTTCCTGTTATCATTTCCTTTTCGTTTTGTACCCGTGACCGTGTATTTATGACTTGTTTCTTTCTCAGCATGCGAAATATGGATAAGTAATAAGGAGGATCGCAGTCACTGTTAATATGTTTCCTTTTCTGCAGTTGAACGGTTAATAGTGCTTTATTGTAAGGAGATCTACCAATGCTGACACCTATGCTGTCTAGTGTGAAGGTGTTGACGTTCACTTTAGAATATGTGGCTTTGGGTGTCACTTCTTATGGATGTGTGTGTGTGTGTGGGGGGGGGGGGAGAGGGGGGTTGCGGATTGTTGTCGCGCGAGCGTCTTCTTTCTGTTTGTGTTCCTGTGTCTTGTTGAATCCCCCTCTTTGTGTGTGTCCCGTCCCTTGCTTGTAGGGTCTGTGGGGTGGTTTTGTGTTCTTTTTTTTGTGTTCCATGGGCTTGTTGAATCCCCCTCTTGGTGTGTGTCCCGTCCGGTGCCTGTAAGGGGGGGGGGGGTGCCTTGCTGTTGTGCGCGATCCTCTTTTTTTTTTTTTTTTTGGGTCTAGTTTCGTGTGCAATGTGTTTCGTGCTTTGCTTGCGTTTGAATACTTTTTTATGTGCCTTTTCCTTTTTTCGGTGCTCTTTGCGCCTCATTTCTCCATTTTTCCTGTGCTCACTCCTTTTTTCTGTGGTCTTGTTCGCCTCTCGCGACCCCTCATCCGCCTCTCTCGCCCTCTTTTGTCCGCCTTTCTCGGCTCCTCAGCCGACTCTCGCGGACTCTTTTTGCGCCTGCGCAGTACGTCTTTTTGCAGCTACGGCCCATTGCCGGATGTGCCTGCGTCCATCATCTGGTTTAGCATTCTCGGTTAGTAATATGGATTGTTCAATAAGAAATTTTAATTCCAATCATTCCTGCCTTTGCAATCATCACAAGCAAGTCCTAAGGACAAGCATATTTCTGCTACGGAATTTTGCTGTCAAAACAACCAAGACATTAAAACTTGCTTTGTATAGCCCAGTAAAATACTGAGTTGCAAGCAAAAAAGGGTGACACACTTCAGGATGATATCTGGAAATGCTCTACCAAAATTATCATGCCAATGCAGAAGGAAGGGCATCACTGAGGGCTAAATAGCCCCAAAAAAAGCTAGAGGTAGGAGAACCCAGAAAGACGTGAGTGAAAGGTGACCTTAGAAGAAACAGGCAATGCTTTGTCATGGTACATAATGGGAAGCCAACCAGTATGTGCTAAGGATGCTTGAACTTCCTTGTAAAGAGAGTGAATGAAGTAGCGGTGGGCTTGTTGAAAGTTTAAATACTCTGTTCTACAAAAGGTAGTAGCAGTAATAATTAATGATTAAGTTGTCACTGTGATCTGTAACCATAATTATTACAGGTAGTCCCCGAGTTACGGACATCCAACATACGACTTATGAACGGGGCCACAGCTGCAACTTTATCTGTCTGGGGGATGCGGCGCAGGCTCCTCAGTAACTGTCGCTCTGTCATCTTTGGCCTGTGGGACGCTGCAAGCAGTGGCTAGACGGAGGCTGGAAGGGGGTGGTGAATGGGGCGGTGGGGGCTGCACCCCATTAATTTTCAGTGGGTGGCTGGGTGCGCAGCAAGCGGTGACCCGGGGTCCATAGTCACTGGGGTCGCAGCTACCACTCGTGTACAGGATGGAGGCTTGATGGGACGGAGGGGGGCATTTCAGTGCCCGCCCACCACAAAGCCTTGCAGTGTCCCTCGAATGGCTAGCCTGTTCGTTCTCAGTGGGTGGCTGGTGATGCTGCAAGCGGTGACACAGTTGTGGCTGAACAGTGGCCATTGAGGGTGAATGGGGTGGTGTGGGGCAGCATTGTAGTATGCCTTGGGTGGCTGCCTGTTCAATGGGGGTGGTGGTGGGCGATTCACTACCCGCCTTTGGCCGCACACTGTTTGTTCTCAGTGGGCGGACGCTGCAGGCAGCATACTGTAGTGGAGGTGACTGTGAGGTGGGCTGGTGATGAACTGCCCCTCGCCGCCCCCATTCATTCTCAATAGCAAGCCTGCTTGTACTGTTACATACATAGCAGGAAGTTATCTCTCATCAGTACACCAGACGTGCTGACAAGGGGCTCCTTCCTGGTGCGATAACGTGTACAGTGCTGTACAAAACAGCTCATCTTAACCTTTTGTCTTCACCCTTCAAGAATGTCTCTGAAACACAAATCTGATGCAAGTGCTGGTGATACAGTAAAGAAGAGAAAAGCCATCACCATGTAAAATAAAGTAGAAATAATAAAAAGGTCAGAGAGAGGTGAAACTCCATCATTCATTGGCAGAACACTTGGTTACATTCGGTCAACAATAGCATTTATTAAAATAATGTACCTGTTCTGACTTACATACAAATTCAACTTAAGAACAAACCTACAGTCCCTATCTCGTACGTAACCCGGGGACTGCCTGTATATCGTTTTTTTGTTGTTTTTTTTTACAAAAAAATCATTTTGGTTATAATAAAATAACACATATTTACTTAAAAATGAAATTGAAAATGTGCAAAGCAAAGACAGTCATGTCATTCAGTTGTGGCCACCAGGGGGCATACCAGCCGCCCAACCCCAACACAGACAGACTCTAGACGCAAGTCTCTACAACACACACATTTAATTTCCAAGTGGAGAAGTGCTTTTCCCTCGCTCCCCACAGCAGCGCATTACAATACCAGTACACAGCACAGATGCACTAATAAACACAGTCCTATCTTTCCTTTTTTCTCTTCCTCGTTCCACCTCCACTCCTCCTCTGCAAGGAAACCCAAACTAGGGATCTTCACACAGAACCCAACAGGACTGTGCCAAACAGCAGCTCTCATGGAGCCCTGTGGGAATCTAAGGTGCTGCTGCAACCCAGGGGGGCTGCCATCTAGTGCTCTGGGGGAGACAGTGTCATATGTACATCTGCTCCCCCAGTCCTTCCAGTTCTTTGGCCTCCTGGTTGGAAAGGGCCACAGCCACCCATCACACTATAGTTTTTCCTTCGACTTTTTTCAACTGTTCCTTTTGAAAAGTATAAAATATCAGCTTTAAACAAAGCCAAGCACATCTTTTCCTAGCATTTTACTTTCTGTTATCAGTTGAGGGGTAAAGAACTACTTTTGTCAGCATTTAAGTTCACCAATTTATTTTTTTTGTGATCACATTTTTTATTGAAATACAAAGCCAACACTTTAAAGCCATTTTCACAAGAATTATAATAATTAAAACTCAAAGCTCAGTAAAACTACCCCATAACACAAGCCAACCCAAACTCACTGCAATAAAGTCGAGAACAGCAACAAAAACAGTAAAGAATCCCCTGAGAACCGGCAAGCAAGGGAACAACACAGCAATGATTCCTGAAGGAAAAGAATACAAAAGGAACACTTCCAGGCAGAAAGAAAAAAGGAATCAAGAGAATTCCAGTGAGAGTCAAGGGCAACTTTAGCAGCCTCTGCTAGATAACGGAAAAGTCTAGAAGTAGAAAAATGTAGGGAAGCAAGTGGATGTTAACGGAAGTGAGAACATGAGACACCCCAGACCAAAAACTGAGCACAGAAGGACAGTCCTAAAACACATGCTAAATGTACCAGGGGAGTTCAGGGAACAAAAGTGACATTTTGTGTCAGATGATAATGCCCAGGTATATTATTTATGGGAGATAACATATAATTGGTGGACGAAATATATTTAAAAGAATCCAGGGGAGAGAGTGGCCTGCTTTATGTATGATACCATGCTGAGGGAATAGCCATTTAACTGCTCATTTAGGCTGCATGATTGGTTGCATATGGAGCCAGGGCCTCCTGGCTTTCATGAATTCTTAAGCAACATATTTTAACATATGTTTCTATGATTTTAATACATGTATTTTACATGATGAAAATGTTTGTAATAAAAATGAACAGCATATTTGATGAAAAATGTAAAATATACAAGTTTTCTGGACAGCAATGCACTACAATTTTCAACACATGACTATAGTAAGCAAACTCAGCAAAATTCAGTTAGTGACATGTTTTACAACTCTGGCCTGTTTGATTTTCTATGCTGTGGTGAGCAACATCACTTCCAGAAAGGCTCATCAAATTGACAAGCTAATTTACAAGGAAAGCTCAATTATGGGATACACTCTCAACCCTGTGGAGGTAGCAGTGAAGTAGAGCATGAAAACAAAACTGAGTGCCAGTATGAACAATGCTACACATTCTCTCTCTGACACACTAACATGGAGGCCTTTTAGCCAATGAATTATTCAGCAGAAGTGTAAACGCTACTGGGGTTCCTTTCTACCAACAGCAGTACACCTGCATTGTGGCTGTGACTGCTATTTTATCTTTCATTTTTAGTTTTTTTTTTTATTTAATTCTGATGTGTATTTGAGAGGGTTGCTGGTGTTTGTTATAATATTTATTTATTTAGCTTCTTTAAAAAGCTAACTTTCCCCTCTTGGGACAAACTTCTATCTATCTATCTATCTATCTATCTATCTATCTATCTATCTATCTATCTATCTATCTATCTATCTATCTATCTATCTATCTATCTATCTATTGTCAGCACATATCTGTATCTACTGAAATCAAATTAAAAAATATGAACTAAACCATGTAAGGACATGGTGCCTGACAGCTCAACATTGCCAGCCTAAGTAATAAAATAGAACAGTCAATGGTGTGAAACACTGACCTTAAGTCTAACAACATAATTGCTGCAGAATTTCTTTCATCAGAAGATATTTGAATGTCCTTAATAACATGGGTTAGAGTTGTTTCTGTACTGTGACCAATGTGGAAGCCAGACTGGAGTTTCTCAAATTAGTTGTAATGTGTAAAGGGAGACCGAAAGTGCACAGCGACAACAGTTTCTTTAGAAAGAAAAGATAAATTTGAAATGGGTCTATAATTATTTAGTGCATCAGGAAATGCACCATTCAGTAATGAACTATTGATAGTGTTAAAAATGGGAACTCCTAGAACATCTATTGATCTTTTTATTGCTATGACTGGATCTAACGGATAGGTAGTAGGTTTCTATTAAGAAATTAAACTTATAACTTCCTTTTCTGTTATCAAGTTAAAATTATTAAAGTGGCGTGCATAAGGTGAGGCAGGTTTTGCCGTTGTAATCTTTAGTTTGCTAAGGTGAAGCTGACATCTGGGATCTTTTACTAACATTAAAGAAACAGACACCATGAAGTCATGAAGAAAATACAAAGCACATCTGTGATACTCAGTCAGGTTTGAGTCAGGGCTTCCTTTATTTTCAGAAGAGATGATTGGCTCTGTGTGAATAAGTTTGTGTGTACCCTGCAATGAACTGGCATCCTAGGGGAGATAATCTGGAATGGAATGGAATATGAGCATTTTCACAAAAAATGGATGGATGTCAAACATATGCATCTTCTTTTTAACTTTGCTCACATGCAAAAACAGCTGCTCAATACCATCTTATCAATAAAAAACAAAACACTTATTTTTTTAACAGGAAGTGTCAAGAAATCTAATTTCCCAGATGAAGACTTGTATCTTTTGCACACAGCTGGAAGAAACGTAATAATTGATTGATATATAAATTAGCAACAACTGCAGGTTTTGATTTACAGAAGGAGATCCTCACAACTGGGCAGGCAGCAGTCAATTTCTTAGTTGAAAAAGTAAAGTTCTCTTTTTGTCTATTAAATTCCAATCATTAGGTAATCATGGCCCATAGTGTCAGAGTTCTTTGAACATCAGACATAATAAGCAAACCACAACATAAAAAACAAGGCTGTAACCATCTCTATGGTACAATCTTAAATATGAAAATAGAAATAAGGAAGAAATTACACTATACACTTGTGCTCTATTTGCTACTTTGGAGAAATCTCTCTGTCAATTAAATTGAATTACATTCAAAAAAGTCATCATTGCACAAAAAGGATCGATCTGTCAATTTTCTGATCTCTGCTTACCATTACAAAGAGCCCACTGTGGCTATTTGGTATGAATTGACAGGATGCCAGTCCACCACAAAGTATAATCGCATACATTCATAACTGAAACCAGGTCCCAGGAGCAGTGAAGCAGCAGAGTTAATCACCAAACCACGGTGCCAAAGCAGAAGTGCAGTGACAAAACACAGAAGAGCCATCTGGATGTGATACACACCAAGAAATTGTGGACAAGGAGCCCTGATGATTTCACTAAAGCAAAGGAATTTGAATTCGGTAAAGGCTATAAAACTAAACACATACACCATGTCTTATGACATGGATAATTTCTACTGAAAGTGTTTACAATTGTTCTAATAAATCAAAGTAATATTTATGTTACAGACTTGAAAAACTCTTAATAGAGTAAATGGGCCTAAACTCCCACTTGTTCTTAGCTGCTAAGAATAAACCAGAAGTAGCCAAAGATGACTCAGAACAGAAGGGACAGAGCGTTGAGCAGGTTGACCTACAGTTGATCTTCTCCTGACAGCGCAGCCGAGGTGCACTTCTGAGTGCTCATGGGCTGTATTTGTGAAGTTTTCTAAGGACACAATGAAATGTTCAACCCCTTGTACTTTATGTTCTTTTTTGAAATAGAATTGCTCTACTGGGTGAGTAGTTTAGTAACCTTGGATCAAATGCAGTATTTTTACAAATGCAGCATTGAGCAGTTTCATAGTCATTTTCATTTTATGAGTATTTAAGTTTTATGACTTTTGTGAGCTTTGCTCATATTGTGGTTCACAATGTGCCGGATGCAACTTGTATTGGCATTGAAGAGCACAAATAAAACAGAAATCTACAGGCAGATGGACTTTAAATCACAAGGTTGGGACTGACTTACTTTGTGATCCTGAGGAAGTCACTTAACACTAGAATCCCTGAAGCCTACGAAAAAAATTTGTAATCTTGGGCCACCTTAAATTCCTTCAGACCTCTCCATTAGCGTCTTTTGTTTTATAAATGTGTCAATCAGCACAAACAACAAGCAGGTTTCTATCCCATTCCCCCCACTGCCGCAGTCAACGCGTGCAAAAAGTTCTCACAGCTCAAGTCTTGTTTATCTTGGTGTGAGGTGCCTGGATTTGTATAGGGTAAATAATATATCATTATTTGGAACACATGCATTTCGTGTGTGTCTACAACGATCTATGTACAGGTAAATGTAGGATGACAGGAAATTTGGAAAATGCAAGAAATACCTAAACATACCTAAAACAAACTTTTTTCATGTTATAGTACTAACGACAAAATTTTGACATGAAGTGTATAATGTGTGAAGATTGAAGTTCAAATATTAAATAAACACTTTCTCAAAAGATGCAAAGTACATGTGCAATGCCACTCCTTATTCAGGAAAAGATCCCAATCATTCCACAGGAGAAAGGCTTTCGAAGACTAAGGTCATAAAGCTTATGAAACCACAACAACAGTTGCGTAAAGTGCGACAGGAGCTTCCACCTGCAGCTAAAGTCATTTGTGTACTGAAGTAGCATTGCACATGTCCTTTGTGAGCATGCCCGTGTCGAAGCTCTGCAGTCTACTTGTGACTTTACACTGTAGGGAGATAATTAAATAAGTCAAAGTAAATAGGTAAATAACATCTGATGTGGCTTTTATATAAGTAACATATAAATGTTTTTCATATAAAGACCATCACAAAACATAATCACAAACAGAACTTTGCATGATAGTTTGGCAAGCTCAGCATGCCCTGCTGTTTCGTTGAAGGACATGCATGGCAGACTTACCAATAATATCCACTGGCAGGAAGACGCCCGCCCGCATATTTCGCCTTTATGTCTGGTGCAGCTGCATTGTTCTTATGTGTGAGTGGACGTTTCTTGCAGGGAGGGCTTCTGTACTCTTTCTCCGATGTAGAACCCTCATCTTCAACTGAGTTCACCTCTGTTATAGTACATCTTTATTTGAAAACAGCAGTGTCAGATCGGGGGGAGCGTGAATGTAACAGAGAGAATAAAACTGGAAAAAAAAAACACTAACCTTTACAAGTACCATAAATTAACACTGGCTGTTACAGACTCAAATCAAATGTATGTTTTTATTGTGTAATAATAACAATAACAGCAGGTCACTACTTCAAATGGTAATTCTGGTAAGCGGGCAGACTCGTACCCTCAACCTCTGGATTGTAAGTTAGCAGTTCTTACAGCTGCACCACCTATGTGGTCATGTTAGTGTCGTACCCTAACCCGATTTCTTTCTCTTCAGTTATATTCTTGAATAAAAGTGCACTTGTTTTTTTATACATGTACCTTTTGTGAAAGTGTTTATTTGATATTTGGACTTCAGTCCTCACACATTATACACTTAATGTCAAAAATTTGTCGTTAGTACTATAACATGAAAAAAGTTTGACATTTCCTGTCATCCTACATTTACATAGATCATTGTAGGCACAGAACGCACATGAAATGCATGTGTTCTAAATATCGATATATTATTTACCCTATACAACTCCAGGCACCACACACCTAGATAAACAAGACTTGAGCTGGGAGAACATTTTGCCCGAGTTGACTGCTGTGGTGGGGGAAATGGGACAGCAGGCTGCTTGCTGTTTGTGCTAATTGACACATTAGCAAAACAAAAGACACTAATGGAGAGGTGCAAAGGAATTTAAGGTGTCCCGAGATTATGAGTTTTTTTGTAGGCTTCAGGGATTCTAGTGTTAAACTGTCTGTAGATCAGTTATGGATAATCCATATAAATACAAGTTTGTTCATGTTGGAGCTCCTTAGGATGGTCTTTTCTGTATAAAGGCATGATATAAATTGTTGGTTGTGTGATTCTCTTTACATGCCTATATGTCACTTCTGAAAAATGTATGTAAATAATTATGCTATAGCAATGTGCTTATTATGTGATTTGGAACAGTGTTTAACAGAAATGATTTATCTCCAATTCTCCATACTTTTGTACTGGAAGTAGCTTAGCCAGTTGTGACTCATTAAGTCACGGGTCACTGCCTTCATTTTTTTTTTTTTTACTTTTTTTGAATTCCCTGACCACATTTGATATTCTGTGAGAAGCAACACACAAAGTCACTGAGGCCATGTCCAGATTTGACAAGTCCCATAAAGCATTCTGTTTCCCCTGCCTTAAACTTAACTTGCTGGATCTTAAAGGGATGGATAATGACATTTTTTCACTTATTTTCAGGACAGAAAAGTAATATTTTGAGGCTGACTTTTAACCTACATCTATTGATGTTCCTCTACATTTGTTATATTCGTGTCTTTCAGTGCTAAAGCACTGCAGAAATAATCCAAAAGGTATAGACTTATTATTTTTACGACACAAGAGCTTTCTGATATCTGACAATGAAGAGCTCTACAGCTTTACTTTTGTAACAAACTCTTATTTTGCACACTACAGAAAATTTCAGTTTTTCTTTTTGTCTGTCTTTCCATCACTCTATAACATATTGGAAAAAACTGACAAGCTGGTGTAAAAATTACAACGCATATATTTATTGAAATTTCTACACGGCATAAAGGCAAAACCTTACTATTCTTCTTTTTGCAGTACTCCTTTGGTTATTTAGTGTTATTGTATGGATGTAAAAAAACATTGAATGTGTTCTGTTTGTATTCTTGTTGGAATTCAGAATCATGAAATTATTAGAATAAATTTTATTTAAGACTTGTTTGGGTCAGTGTTATCATACAGGTACCCATTTAAATAAAGGAAAATCATGCTGAAATCCATGTGCTGCTTCAAGCTTTCAGGTGTGGATCAGCAGGCAGGCAGCTGGTATTTCACACTGTGATTTAAAACAGTTTTGTTAGACATTCAGACTCAGTAGGTCATTTAGAATGCCATATTACTCTTTACTCTGGAAAATTTTAAATAGCATAAGATAACATTCTGAAACTCGTGTACTGTATTCCAGTTCAGGGTTGTAGGCAGCAAGAATCTGTTCCAGCAGCAGTGGGTACAAGGTAAGAAAAAGCCCCACCAGCCACACTCACACTTATCAACTAATTCACCTACCACACACTTTGAAAAAACAGAGTGCATGGAGAAAAAGCCAAAAAATAATAAATGGAATGAATTATCTGGAGCTGTCTCTCCCTTTAACGGTTGGATCCTGTCTTGCATATAATGCTACCAGAATAACCTCTTACTCCTTATAATAGACAATGGATGGAGGGTTGGATTGTTGAAACATATATAATATTAAAACAACAGTAAAAAGCTACTGTGAGAAACAGTTGTATAATATAAAATTATGCACATCAAGCACAAAATTAGTGTTGCCGACTAACCAATTTTATTATGATGGTGTCACGTCAGCTGTATCCCGCACACTTTTGAAAAGGAATTCAAGAAATTTTAAGCATGTAAGCACATGTGAGATGTACTATTGCACAATACTTAACAATCCACACTCACTTTCTTGTCTCTAGGCCAAAAGATGTTAGCCTCACCCCAAACTTCATTCTGGTCATGCCAAGCCAAATTAAAATAAATAAATGGCACACCTTTCAAAAATGTACATCCAAAGTTCCAATGACTAAGCATACCAATGAAAAACATGAAATGAGTATAATAAAGGTATACCCCTTGCCCACTTTTCTTACTCTCCTGCTCTAATGTATGTTTGGATGTTACTACGCAATTTCCCCAACACCCATCAAGTTAAAGATACTATAGTTCAAGGAAACAGTGTACTGGGGATCTGTTTGATATCTGCTGACTCATGATGTTCCTTTCTTTACGGCTCATTTAAATTTTCCTACCACAGTTTACTTTTTCTACATACAACATCTCAATCTTGTTCTTTGCCATCCAAAAAATACATATTTTCACTCTTTACTCAATACTATGTAAAGCATCTTAAAAAACTGCTTCATTGATTTCATTTTGGTCAAAAGACCTTCTCTTCCCGCAATGGAATACTATATGCACTCAGCTGGTTATTCCAGAAAGTCCACCTAGCACTACATCCAGTTCAGATGTCCGTAGGGACTTTACCCCACTCTCTATAACGGCCATCATCCTAATTTTTATTTCCTAACATTATTATTCCCCTTGGTAAACCTGTCGTTTTCTCTACATGTCCTGGCTGTTGCATTTGGTCTCACATATGTCACTTGTTATATTTTTTCTTTCCTTAAATATCCCACTACTACACAAACCTTCCTTAGACATTTCTATTCTACCAGTTAACCTCCATCAATGTAAATGTTCTTTCTTAGAACTGAGGCACTCAAACTTATTCTTATTTCTTGCTGGAAGCTTCCTGGGTGTGTTGTGTTACTATAGACAATTGGCAGCCTTCTTTCCATAATTTAATTATCCTTGAATTATCTACATAACGGATTAATGATGCAGCAATTCAGCTGAAAGTTAGACCACTTCCATTCATTTGGTTAAATTCTATTAAAACACAATACATCTTTCTTTTACCAATGCTCTTTTTCATTCTACTGGTGTTGTTTGATTGTATTTTTTCCACCTCCTTGACTCTGAGACTGGTTTGACCGTAACACAATATGGACTTCATTAGATGGGGGTGTGGTTTGTTTTACTCTTCTTATATTATATCATATATATACAGCATGTGATCACAAAAAGGTTTTAGAATTACTTACTGTATACCATATTATGCAATGGTCCACTTTTAGTTAATGATTAGTGAACTCCATGACATTTGCTTCACCGTAAGTTTGGCAAAATGTTCGGGAACTTTGCTGAATTCTGTGAAATGCACTAAATTACTGGGATAGAAGGAACTGAACTAGTGAACAGATTATATTATTGCAATGGTCTTTTAAGTGTCCCAGAGTGACTGCTAACTACGCTGGACTGATTATTTTGGCCAAAAATGTGACCTGTGCTGTGAGACAGCAGTGCTAACCACTGCACTATCTTGCCTGAAAAACTAAAGATGCAACTAAAAATGCAAATAGAATGAGTACCACAGACAGAACACAACAAATGCCTACAAACTAGCAATAAGTAAAAAGAAAATATATCACTCTCTTTACAGAGTTCAGGGTACTGATTGGGCACACCACAAAACTAATCTTGAAGTCCCAGTGCATGCTGGGTCCATGTAAGGGAAGGGGAGCTGACATGGTCTTCACATAGAGTCAAATCAAACATTAAACCATGTGAAATAATAATAACAAAAATGTTTTACTATTTACAGGACTTTTCTAAGCTTTTGATGGAAAAAAAGCCAATCCATCAAAAAATAGAAACACCTCATAAATAGTAATACATCTTTTGTTATTTTTGTTATTTCACATGGAATCATGTGTTTTCTGGCTCAGGGAGGACGAGGGAGAGGGTTCCTTTAAGGTTTGTTTGGAACCATGCTGCATGTCTATTTTCATATGCATTTGGTCTGCACCTCCATCCCTTACATGGACCCAGCACACGACTGCTGGGACTCAAAGATTAGCTTGCAGTACTCCATAACGGCTCTTCGCACTTTGACTTTCAAAATACTGGTATTTAATGTATGTGTATCTGTGCGTACCAGCAGACCCAGAGAGCCTGTGATGCGAGCGATAAGCGTTATTTCCTCTTTGGAGCTGTGCCAGTCACTACCTGATGCATGCTAAATAACAAAGAGCATAACATGTTACAGCATACAATGAATGTACAAAGAATAATGAAGTATTTCCATAATATTCTCATTATGGTCAGCTAATGTACGCTTCAAATGAAAATACTGCAAAGGCTTTTTTTCATACATGGGGGCAGTGTGACATCATGCATGCGTGAAGCAGATCAAGCAGCGATCTGTGAAATATGACGTTGAGTACACTTACAGTATGCATGCTTGAAAGTTCTGTGTATGGCTGCTGCAGCTGTGTGATGTTACCCTGGCCTCATGAGTCACCAGGGGGTGCTGGGAAAAAAAAAAGTTTGTCTAAGTGAGCCACACTGCAAATTTCCAGAAAAATATTGGGCAAACAAAGTCACTGGCAAACACAATATATCAGCACTACTTATAGTATGTTTTAATTTTTCAAAATGTAGAAAGTGATGCAGTGAACAAATGAGCCTTTTAGGGTATCTTTAGTCTCATGTTATAATTATAGGGTTATAGGGTCATTATCGCCATATGTAGAGTCCAGCAAAATTAATTATTAGCATTTATGACAAACTTACCTCAAAACTTCCTTCTCTTTACCTAAATTACTTAATACTATCAGTTGTGAAAACTCCTAGCAATGGAAACTACAGTGCAGAGGATTAATAGAAGTGATTCAGATTTGATGAATGTTTCTTAAACCAAGGTCTTCACATAGTAATTTGGCCTGAGCCTCAGCCATGCCCTCCTCTTCCTGTCTTTATGCTGTTAAATGATCTGTTTAAGATTTTAATTGGCACTGTGCATATTTTGGTAATTCAGAGGTTAATTCTGGTTGTCTTCTTGTCCCATGTATTCCTCACGACATTCATTTTCAGAGGAGAGTACAGCAAAATAAAAGTGAGGCAAAGCCATATACTGCTTTCCTAGCATTATTTTTGTATTTTTTTTAGTGTTCTACCCAGGCCATCTTCATAATTTTCAGCTCCCATTTTTCAATCCTTTAAACTGAGTTTTGTCGAATCTTCAATTAGACTGGCCTATTATATTATCTTCCATACTAAGTCACCCTTTCCATTGCACTTACATTGTTATACTCAATGTTGCCCATTAAAAAAAAAAACATACATTTATTAACATGCTTTTTTTCAAATGTAGAGTTACGCATGGTGAGGCAGCTTTGGACTCACCCTTACACCTGACAATACATGTAGGGAGAGACCCACAGAAATCTCTTGTCTATGTATGTTTAATGTGTAGATGCCACACAGTGACCAAATTGGGATTGAAGCCCAATGCCCCTGAAGTTGTAACATAGGAGTGCCATTCACTCTATCACTCTGCCCTGCAACAGTAAATGTAAGAACTTTAATTTTATTGCACCTGTGAAAACATTGGCATCAATAAAGCACAGTGTTTCCCAGGAAGAATGATTATTCATTTTCCACTCCTGCTCCCAGTAGTGTGGGGCACAAAACAGAAACCAAACCAAACCACAACGCCAGTCCTTTAAAAGACTAAGTCTCTCACACGTTTTTATTCAGGGCTAATTTTGTCACCAAGAAAACTAACCTGCCTTTTTCGAAAAGTAGGAGGGGACTGAAGCATTCACAGAAAACCCACAAAAGCATGGGGAGAATGAGCACAGTCCACAAGGACAGTGGATTTGAACCCAAGATTCTGGAGCTGTGAGGTAGAAGTACTAACCAATGTATCACTCAGGATACTATACAACTAAACATGGATTTGTAAATTCATGACAAATGTAATTTTATTGCATACATTACATTTTTTGGCTTGTTATGCTTCCAGGATTTAAGAAGAAAGATGAGTCATTATTTTTTTACGGTTACTATGTAAATACCTATATTGATGTATTGTCCTGCCAAGCATGAGGTGCAATATTAATGAAAAGTTCCATCCATCCATTATCCAATCCCAGTCAACACAGGGTGCAAGGCAGGAAACAAACCCCGAGCAGGGCGCCAGCCCACCACAGGGCGTACACACACACACCAAGCACAATTTAGAATCGCCAATGCACTTAACCTGCATGTCTTTGGACTGTGGGAGGAAACTGGAGCACCCGGAGGAAACCCACGCTGACACGTGGAGAACATGCAAACTCCACACAGGGAGGACCCGGGAAGCGAACCCAGGTCTCCTAACTGCGAGGCAGCAGCACTACCCACTGCGCCACTGTGCCGCCCAACGAAAAGTTTACTTTTGTTTATATTTTTTGGATATGTATTATCAAAACAAAACATTATTTTGATACTACGTACACATTTTGTATATGTTCTCCAGTTGCTTCATAACAAAGCTTTGGGGAAGATTAAGAGATAAATACATATTGAAGATAGTTTCGACAATGGATTTTAGTAAGTGATTCTTTAGATCACAGTTGTATCAGCTGCATTACCTATAAATCAATTTTTACTTCGCATAAAATGATTCATGATGACAATCAATAAAAAAGTTATTTTCAGATTAGTAATAAAAATGTACTGCACTTGAGAAAAGGCAAAGTGTGTCAATGAAAAATTTCATCCTGTCAATAATTCTTCAGTCTAATGACAGGATGGATGAGTGATCAGCATCAGTAGACCTTTTGAATGTGCCCTCTATGTTGTTGCTCCAGTTTACTTTTATTCTTCCTTTTTAAAACACATTATGAAGCTAATATTAAAATGTCATGTGCTTTATGTCATTTCTTACTATGCACTTCATAAAAAATAATTTTAATCATAACTCAGGTTTAGTAATGCAGAGTATATTGCTGTGCTAACAAAAGCTATAGCACCTGAACACCTTTTAACTCAATAAATGCAGTAAGATATGTCTTTCTTCTCTCTGTGATTTTCTAAGCCCTGTTTATCCATTGGCGATTAGCATATGAAAGTGCAAATTTCATTGTACAGTACTCTGAAAATAACTACCCTGTAAACTCTATGGATCAGCTTTGAATGCAAGATTAGAACCAGTCCTGTGTAGGACACAATTGGACACACTGTACACTTCACACTCCGTATAAGAAACAATCACACACACTGCATGCTTTACATCCTGGATAGGACACAATCAGACACGATGTACGTTTCATACACTGTATTGGACACAATCAAACACATTGTACATTTCACACTCTAGATAAGACACAATCAGACACAGTGCATGCTTTGCACCCTGTATAGGACATAGTGAAACACTCTGTACATTTTACACCCTGGATAAGACACAATCAGACATACTGTACACTTTGCACCCTGTATTGCACACAATTAAACACATTGTATGCTTCACACCATAGTTAGGACATGATCACACATACAATATACACTTTACATCCTGAACTGAACACAGTCGCACACACTGTATGCTTCATATCCTGGATAATACACAGTCAGACACACTGTACACTTCACACTCTGCATAGGACACAATCATGCGCAAACTATATACTTTACATTCTGGACTGGACACAATCACATACACACAGTATGTTTCACAACCTAGATCGGATGCAATCATACATGCATTGTACACTTCACACCCTGGACTGGACACAATCACACATTCACTAAATTCACAGAGTTGCTCTAGAGAAGACCCACTTGGACATGGGGAAGAATGGTAAACTCCACATAGTTAGTGATCAGACTCGGATTTAAACCAGATTACTTGAAAACTAATACACCAGAGCTAATGACTGTCCCATCATGAAATTCAAATATAGTTCAGAAAAAATAGTTTTCTTTAAACCAGGGGTGTTCAGTATGCACCCAGTGGCAATCATCTTGAAAATGTGAATGTCTTCAAATATATTGAAATTCACTCAATAAGATAAGACCTAGATGTGTTGAGATGTCTTATATTGGTGGGGAAGTGATGTTTATAAATGAATTCAATAATACAGTTCTAAATGATTCTGCAGCAATTTAAAAAACACGAGGTCAGTAGTTCAAATCTTGCCTCAGCCATTGTCACTCTGAATCATTTTCAAAGAATCACTGAACCTTAGACTCTGCTCCTCACATCAGATGAGATTAGAACAAAACAGATTCTGGAGCAGGCACTCAGCAGTAGTCATTTATACAAACTGTATTTTGAGTGAAAAACTGCTAAATGAAATCTTTCTACCTGAATAATTACTTTATTGATAATTATTATCACATTATTAGTGCTCTACTAGGCATACAGTGCAAATCTGTGATTAAGCTACTGTATCTTAATTTTGCTTCGCTTATCAAATCTGAAGGAATTAAACTCTCAGGTGGTGGAGCTCACAGACACCGGGGATGCTTTACTGCTCCGATTTATACAGCACAGCTTCGTATAATTAATAACTGGTCAGTTGCAGGCAGAGTCACTTAAATTTCACACTTTTTAATCATCCCAATGGATCATTATTCATAAACTGAGACAGCAGCTTTCACACCATGGCCCACTCTGTAATGTATTCTGGCAGAATCAGAATAACTGTAAAAATGTTCCTACATTACCTGCTGATTTGAAATCTAATGGAAATGGCTTATCCAGCTTTATAATCTACAGAGTTCATGCCTCTTTATCCTGGTGCATGTGTCAGTTTATTATCTCCTGGTAATTCAGGGTTTTTTTTTTGAGTGTTTCAAATCAGCTTCCTACTCGAGCAAGTAACAATCTCACAAATGCAATTGTTTCAATAATCATATAATGTATTGATGTTGAGTTATGTAAGGTATTGTAAAAGAAAAAAAAATAAGCCACCAGTCTATGTCAGCTATATATTTAAGCGGCTATTACATTTGTACTGTAAATGCACAGCTCAGATTTTTGTTGACTTTAATTGCAGAATTTAAGGGTGACATGATAAATGCTGTTGTCCCTGTTTGGATGATCTCACAATTAATGACCCAATACTGGTCATTTAAAAAGATTATTGAATCTAGAAAGAGAAGGTCGCAACTTTACTTAGTTTGAAGTAAACAAACACACAATTGTTAAAAACGTTTACACTTCCAAATAATCTGTGTTCTTCTACAAATATTCTTGAAAATAAACATTTTGCATGTTACTGTATACTTTAGTTCAAATTCCAGTTTACTGTCATGTGTAGATAGTAGAATGAAATTCCTTAAAATGGTGATAGCTTTGCAATACCGACAAAAACACAAACACACACATACAGTAAGTAGACATACAGTATTGTTATTATGACCTGCTTATGTCCTGTGAATAGACTCTCTGTGCATTTATTGATATGAATGTGAATGGTCCTTTACCATTTGTCAGAAGGAAGAAGTGAGGAAAGATCTGTGAACACTGAAGTCAAAAACAACGGGATACTAAAACCAATTTAAAATAAAAAGCAATTTCTTTATTCTTTATTCTTGGTGAGTTAAAGAGACTACAGACCCCACCCCCAGCTCAGTGAAACTGATTTGGGAACAGACAGACTATCTGCAGTCTAACGTGGGGCGTCCCTCTATATACCTTCTTCATGTATTAAACAAACAAAAAATATACATGGCAGTTCATTTTGAGGTTATACATAAATAAAAATAGCTTACTACTCCCTGAATTGGAATGTGTACATTGCTTCTTTCAGATAAAGAGGTTATCAGAGCACTCACAGTTTTAAGAAATAGGCTCAAATAATTTTAAGCAGGAATTCAGAAACTATCACATTGATTTATAATATCACAGGGTGTTCCGTTAGTATCAAGAGGTCAGTATTTTCTCATAAAAGAATGCAAACAAGTCTCATATTCTGTGCACAAGTTTAATTCTTTTTCTACCTAAATGAAGAACAAATCATATAAAAATAATAAATCATATAGCTCTCTGCAGCATGATTAATACAAAATACAGTCCTTGGTATTTGTGAATTAAATACTTATAATCATTATAGTTAATAATGTTTTTTCTTTCTCAGATCTTTAATAATACTGGCAGTGAGTGCTGTAACTGTTCTGAACAGAAGGCAGATCTGTGCCGGTCATGTTCTGTTGCTGCTTTCACCACCCAGTTCAGTGTTTTGTGATCCAAGCAGGGATGAGGTGAAGCCAGTAAAACATGGACTCCACTGTGCACCTCTTTTTAGAACATTAGAACAATCTAGACGAGAACAGGCTGTTCAGCCCAACAAACCTCACCAGTCCTTTCCACTTAATTCTTCCAAAATAACACCAAGTCAAGTTTTGAAGGTCCCCAAAGTCCTACTGTCTACCACACCAATTGTTAACTTATTCCATGTGTCTATGGTTCTCTGTGTGAAGAAAAACATCCTAATGTTTGTGTGAAATTTACCCTTAACACATTTCCAACAGTGTCCCCGTGTTCTTGCGTAGCTCATTTTAAAGTAACAGCCTCAATCCACTGTACTAATTCCCTTCATAATTTTAAACACTTCAATCATGTCACCCCTTAACTTCCTTTTTCTTAAACTGAAAAGACTCAGCTCTTTTAATCTTTCCTCATAACTCATCAGCAAATAGTGCTCTATTTTTAAAGACCTGTTGACATTGACTACAGTACTGCTTATTTGTGTAGAACACTCTACACTTAGTGCAGGCGCAGAGCGCTCTGAGCAGTTCTCAGTTAAAATAACAGTACAGATTATAATAATTGCTAAATACGGAACTAGTAAAAATCAAAATACTTTGAACAAGGTAGAAACTGATTAAATATAATTGGAAACCAACAATACCTGTTGTGATGAATAGCAGGCAGGACCAGCGCCCTGAACGGGATGGCGCATGATCCCTTACATGGTTGGGAGACTACCATACTGAATAGCCAAGAAGGATGGCAAGGTATTCACTACCTTAACAAGAAGATGCAGATGCCGTCTGGCAAGTGGGTACACTGACATCTTGGTAGGAATGAACCGAAGACCCATACCCATCCAGGAGGCCAGTGTATTGGAGGAACAGGTGGAGATGACTGATTCAGACCATTGACTCCCCCAACATGCTAGGTGGCAGCATCACTGGGCAGTGGTACCCATATGGTACCCATATCGACAACTGCATGGCTTGCTGGGAGCTGCATTATCGTAGAACATAGAATTCATGATCCTTGTCTTATGGGGATTCCATCTGATCCAGAAGTGTTTCCTATGGCACTAAAGGTGTCAAAGTTCAAAAGGCCCCCCTCAACCCACTACCCCCTCAGGTGACATTCCCACTAGACACACATATATACTCACACATTATGGACATCACATAAGTCAACAATTAATGAGATTAAAACTTTTGTATATTTCAATGCAAGTAACAAACTAGTTAATGAGTGCAAACATTATATCTGTGGGAAATCAACTCTCTTCAATTAACAAACATCAATTAAACATTGTTAAAAGGCCTGTGCCACTTATGGGCAAAAAGGTGACATGTAATTGAGCGTTTGTATATTTGCTGCAATTAAAATAAAAGACCAGAGGTGAATCCATAAGAGAAATACTGGACATTTATGGGATTCAAAAGCAGATAAAAGGAAGTGCAGATAAAATCTGAGCTATGATAAGCACTGAAGGGACAAATAAGCAATTACAACAAAATATGTGACAGTGACAACAACAGAAGCTAGCAACTGTAATTGTAATAAACTATTTTAAAGACACATTTAGGCATAACTGATTAAACATTTCACATTTTCCTTAACATTTAACAACCAATCATTTACCAATCTTACACTCTCTACATTGAATAGAGTAAATGCTTTTTTCCCTTCCTTTAGAAGTTTATCTTTCTTGGCTTTGCCTTTGCAAAATGAATTATCAAATCCTCGAAATCCAGCTTTTTGACCACCTCTATGTTTCATATGAGAAAATGTCCTTTGTCCTTAAGAGTCGAACAGCAATAATGTGAGGAAAAAGCCTTAGTGTGACAGAGCTATTAGGAAATTTTGTCTGTAGTCTGTTTCTCAGTATACATTGCAAAACAATGTCTGACAACGTTCTGTGAGGGGAAAACTCCTTGTATTAAAACGGCTTCCTGACACCCTTCTTTCATTGATTCCTATAGTGCAGGTTCATCCAGGGTTATAGAGAGTCCTTCATTCTAGTTTGCTGTTGGTTGTTTTGTCATCCCCATTTTTGCTGATGTCTATGCTAGTGATATGCAACTCCTCAGAATCGAACTGCACATTACTGCTAAAGCTGCCAGAAGTGGCAATGTTAGCTCTTTCCAGACTGTCTGTAAGATTGGTCTCATTAGTCTCAACAACAATATTTGTGGCTTGTTCAACCTGCTTGTTTAAAATGATCATTTTGCTTTATTTATTTAAAAAAACTGCAAATGCAGGTATAGTTTTTAGTAAACGTTTGTCTTTTGCTTCCTTCTCTTTTCTAAGATTTCTTTTTGCTGCACCACTGGTTCTTTTTTTGAATGGCCATCCATTTTGACTTAACATATCAAATGTGCGATCTCATAAAATTGACCTATTAGGTATCTGTTTCATTGGGCCCCACCCGTATCAACCTACCAGGAGTAATTTCTTTCTTTTAATACCTTTTCATTTAGGTCTGATTGGATGGGTTTATAATTGTGAGTATAAAAGAGTTACATGCTGCCTTACAGGGTACTATGACTGCCTGTTAGTGAACATTTTGACCTTTCCTGTTACTAGGCATTTTTGTCTCATATACAGTATGCTAAGGCTAGCACAAACCCAAAGTAAGCACCCAACTCACCTTCATATTAGATCCTGCCTGCTAATTCCTGATGTCCATAATTAGGTATTTGGTTTTATTGCCATTAAAGGTGGATTATTGTCCTGGAACCAGCAGGTGGACCTTTTCTCTGTAAGCTAATTCGTCATTGTTGAGGGTAAGGTTCATAAAGATGATAGTGTCATTAGCAAATTTAATGATGAATTTGGAGCTTTGTCTAACCACACATTTGGAAGCCAACAAAGAGTACAGAAGGGGGCTCAGCACCTTTGAAGTGAAGTGCATATGTTGAGGGTCAGAGTGCAGGATGTGATGCTGCTAGTCTGCTAATGCTGAGGTATGTTGGTTAAGAAGTCCAAATTTCAAATGCAGAGCATGTCCAAAATTGAGGAGTTTGGTGGTCAGCTTTGGTGGTAAAACAGAACCACCAGGATATAATCCCTGCATATCAAGGCAATTTCGTCCAGGAGTTCTGTTACACAACTCTGACATAACAGTTTTTATTATCCAGATGTGCCAGAATGGGGATTTGACATCATCTTTGAACCAGCTGTGATGATACAGTATGCTGACTAGAGGTAATCAGGGCTATCTACAACACACTGATGCCTCATGGATCCTGGAATCTGGGTCTGAATCCTGTCCTTGGTTTTGCTTCATTGTGTATATACGTGGGAACAACAATGAACTTATGCCCTGTACAGGGTCTTTTCCTGCTTTGCAATGCTGCCTGTTGTAGGTTTCAGCCCAATATGACCATGAACTGGATAAAATGGGTTTGAGAATATTGTGTTATTTTATTTTAGGCAAAAAGACAGCCTCAGATCTTAAGAGATCACTGTAGGTTTAATTTACAGTATGTTCACTGTTTATTTGGAGTTTACAAGTTGTGTTAGTATCCATTGAGTTCTTCTACTTTTCAAGACATACACATGAAGTTAATTGACCCAAATGAATGAATGTACTCATTGGTGATATGACATCTCATCCTTTGTTGACTCCTGCCTTGAATCCAGTGCTTCTCACATCCCTACAATGGAAAATTTGTTGTTTTTTATTTCTTTGGCACCATGGATTATTTTACAAATTCAGGGAAACAAACTAGCTTTGTCACTTTATCAAGGTTTTTGTTCTGGGGGCCTCTGTGGCCATATATTTTTCATAAAGTCTGTTTTTAAACGTAATCCATATCTGGCAGCTAAAGAACATATCACATAATTAGATGACTTCTTCTACCTCTCATTTCTCAATAAACTGCCTATCAGCATTTATTTCGTCTTTTTTATTTTATTTACAGTATTTCCAACTATTATTATCAAAGATTTTACAATGAATACACACATGTGATAGACTGAGCTGAGCTGAGTTTTAAATGATGCGGTCCATTAAGAAGTGGCATCTAATTAAGAAACTGGTCAGAGCAAAATCTTGCAGGCCCTGAATCTCTCCAGGACACTGATGGAGGACCTCTGTGATAGAGCTGAGATTACTGTCGTCAATCCTGATTCTTATGGTCTTAACAAAAATATAGTAGAGAACAAATCAATTCAGTTCAACTTAGTTTATTTTTGTAAAACACATATCCAGTTACAAGCTAATGAACTGCACTCATTTTTAAGTATATAAATCCTTTCATCCTTTATACAACCCTGTTATTCAAACTTTTGGATCGAATGGAGCTATAGCCCTTATTGTAGACCTAAAAAACTACAGTATTTGTATACACTATAAGTATGAACCTATTTATACTATACATGTATATATAAAAGGAGATGGGTAAAACATGCATTAAACAAATGGTAGGCAGAGCTTCTGTTAAGAGCATATATATATATATATATACAGATATATAATTGTGATAAGACAGCCCCTGGGCAAAGAAAGACGCTGAATGTCCAAAAACACACTGTTTATTTTACAAAAGCATCCTGCACACAACACAGTGCTCCAGTCTGCCCAAACACAGTCCCTTCTTTCCTTTACTCTCTACAGTCCTTTCCACCTTTACTCCTCTCCTCCCAAGCTTTGTCTTCCTCCTCCCGACTCCAGCTCCTGAGTGAAGAAAGGCAGCCTCTTTTATAAGCACCCGGATGTGTTCCAGGTGCTCCTTGACGATGTTCTGGCGGCATTTCCTGGTGTGGCGGAAGTGCTGCATGAGCACCCGGTAGCACTCCGCGTGTCCCTGGAATTCCTTCCATCAGCATTTCCAAGTGTGGCGGAAGTGCCGACGTCCAGGGCTCCACAATCCTCCAGGCGCCCCCTGGCGGTGGCCACCAGCCCTTACAAGGTTGAGCTTCCATGCTCAGTTCCTGTGGCCCCCATACAAACCAGGGCGGCTGCCCTCTCGTGGTCCAGGGGAGGTATAGTCCCTCTCTGGGTCCTTCCAGGCATCCCGGCTGGGCATAGCCCCCAGCCGTCCGCCACAATATATATAAAAAATGGCCATTATAACTGTGCATTATAAAACATTGTGCTTAAGCTCATCTCCAAGGATATGAACGCCACTACTTTGTAATATCAAAGTTCATCTGGACAGCTCTTATAATGGCCATCAAAAGCCTTTATGTGCTCTGTACATTATTAATGTAATTCTGTGGTCAGTATGAAAGTATATTGTCTTTCATATTTAACAAATGAAGATAATTATCACCAATTTCAGTTCCTTTCAAAACAGGTTTTCATTGCCCAAATTATTCAATGATTGGAAACTCAGTTGTGTGAAACCAGTCAGTATGCATAATGAATTGCAAAATGCCGACTTGCACAACACAAGAATAGATAATATACTTTTCTAGTATTTAGACATAAATTATTTTTCTTAAAATGTAGAAAAGATAAAACAAATGATAAAATGGCATTAGATTAGATTAGATTAAAACTATTATAACAATATTATAAAGCATTTCATATTGTAAACATTGTAATTTAATAGGAAATAATGCAAAAGTAGTTATACTTACAAATAACACAGATATTGGCATGAGACTTCCACATGTAAAATTATTACAGTACAACCAGCACTCTGTCCCTGGTCTTTGCTTTATTATGTTAGGTTTGTTTGTTGTGCATTTATTTGTTGATTTTTTGGTTATTTTTCTATGTCAATGTTTTGTTTATTCTTGTGGTTTATAGTTTTCGTACAGTATATTTTAGTTTCTCACTTTTTTGTTCTTGGTATTTATGTTTTTTTTTTCTGTTAGTCTTTTACTTTGCTGTTTGTATATTACAGGTAGATTAGATTATTTATTTATAAAACCACAGAGGTTGCGCCAAAGTGCTGTACAAAAAAGCATTAAATAAACACAATACAAAACAATTATGCAAAAGCAGATTAATAAAACAACCACAATCCCTTCATACACAATGAAAGACAGAAGAAAACAAGTAGGTCTTAAGCTGACTTTTAAAAACCTCGATTGAGGATGAAGACCTGATGTGCAGAGGTAAGTCATTCCAAAGCCTAGGAGCAACAACTGTAAAAGCTCTGTCTCACCTAGACTTCAGCCGAGACCTTAGCACTACAAGGTGCAGTCATTCAGATGATCTCAGTGCTCCTGGTGACACATAGGGGTGAAGGAGGTCGCAAATGCATTTTGGAGCAAGACCATGCAAGGCTTTAAAAACAAATAACAAGATTTTAAAATCAATGTGACACCTCACCGGTAGCCAGTGGAGAGAGGCTAAAATGGGGCAGATGTGATCTCGACCCAATTAAAAATCTAGCTGCCGCGTTCTGAAACAACTGAAGGCGCAACAGAACAGATTTTGGCAGACCCACATATAAGGAATTACAGTAATCTAGGTGAGATTTAATAAAGGCATGAATGACTGTTTCCAAGTCCTTCTGTGATAGAAAGGAGTTTAGTTTAGAAATTTTTAAAACTGGACTTTACTACCATGGAGATTTGTTTTTCAAAACTTAGTGATGACTCAAAGATGATGCCTAGGTTTCTGACATCATTATGAATCATTGCTGCCAAAGGTCCTAACTGAATGCCGATTTCAACAGCAGATGTGGTAGGACCAAAAATGATGACTGTTTTATTTTCATTTAATTGCAAGAAATTTGTGCTATCCAATATGTAATATCCTCAAAGCATTTCAACAGCTTTTTTACAGATGAAGTGATGTCAGAACTAACTTTGAGGTATAGCTGCATATCATCAGCATAACAATGATACGCAACATCATGTTTGTAAAAGATGGCCCTCAAGGGAAGCAGATAAAGGGAAAATAGAAGGGGAGCCACAATAGAACCTTGAGGGATGCCTTGTGTGAGAGGAGCTGGCTGAGAGAAATTTCCATCTATGTTAACAGACACAGATCTGCCTTTCAGGTAGGACACAAACCAATTCAGTGCACAGCCTTGAATGCCTACTTCATGCTCAAGCCATTTTAACAGAACTCCATGGTCCACTGTGTCAAATGCCGCACTGAGATCCAGCAAGACCAAGATTGCAGAGTCCAAAGTTAATAGAATATCATTTGTCACCTTCAGAAGAGCTGATTCAGTACTATGAAGTTTTTTAAAACCTGACTGAAACACATCACATACATTGTTATCCTCCAGATATGAAATTAACTGCAAAGAAACCACTTTCTCCATAATTTTGGACAGAAATAGGAGCTTAGAAATAGGCCTATAGTTTGAAAGAGCTGTAGGATCAAGTGTTGTCTTCTTCAGCAAAGGCTGAACAATTGCATGTTTAAAGTTATCTGGCATTATACTGGATTTTAGACAGTTGTTAATAATAGCCAACACAATTGGATCTTTAAATAGGCGTGCAGGTAAGATATCTAGCAGATAATTGGAAGGTTTCATATGCAGGATTATATCAGCTAGCTGAGAAGAAGAAATAGGTTGAAAGGAAGTAAACTGGCTGTGCACTGGCCTTAGAGTGACTGGTGTCTTCCCATGGTAAGCAACACTTGGAAGAGTAATGCTGGAATGAATGGCTTGAACTTTATTTATAAAATAATTTTAAAAAAAGCTCACAGGTCTCAGGCATACTCTCAGGGAAGCCGCTGACAGGTGGGATGAAGAGAGTGTTTATGGTGCTAAACAGCACCCTAGGTTTCGAGGCAGCATTTGCAATTAAACACAATAAAATAAGTGATTTTGCTGATCTCACAGCCTCTTGACAGGACTTCCAGCGACTTCTAAGAATTTCATAAAAGACCTGCAGTTTGTCCTTTTTCCACCTCCGTTCAGCCTGCCTGCATTCCTGTCTGAGCGCACAAGTGGCCTCATTTAGCCAGGGCTGAACACTGGCTTTTTGCTTTGCTCTCCTTCCAGATCCAGAGTATCCGTACAAGTGAGATCGACAAGCTTAACTATATCAGTAATATCCTGACACACAGAGAGGGCTTCTAACACCAAGGGTAAATGACTGTCAGAAAAAATATCACAAAATTTCCGCACTGTGTCAGCATTTATACAGTGCGAAAAGTGCTATGGTTTAGTGAAATTGATGGGCGGACAAAAAAACTTAATTTCAAAAACAACTTTCAAAATAATCAGAAATGCCGACGTCAGAGATCTCCAGGTTTTTTGCAGGAAGGCCAAGTGTTAGAAGTAAGTCCAATGTATGTCCTCCCTGATGTGTGAGACTTGACACCACTTGAGTGGAATTAAAAGAATCCACAAGACTTAAAAAATCTTTAACCAGCGGTTTTTTCGGACAACAAACATGAATGTTAAAATCTCCCAAAATCAGCATTCTATCAGCGCGTGACACCATGAAATATAAGAACTCTGAGAACTCCAGGACAAAATCCTTATTATATCCAAGAGGTCTATAAACCAGTGCACACAATACAGAATTTGTAAGATCAATTTTAAACAGCTGAGCCTCAAAACTGGAGAAATTATCTACAGTCAAAAGTCTACATTTAAAACGATTTTGAAAAACAGTTGCAAGCCCACCAGCGATCCTAGGTGAGCTAAAAAAGGTACAATCAAGAGGAGAGAGACCATGGAGAGAAATTGAGTCGCCAGCACTTAACCAAGTCCCTGACATAAATAGAATGTTCAAGTTGCGAGACATAAAAAAGTCATTTTAAACAAAAGATTTGTTGGCTACAAAACCAAACGTTCATTAAGGCCATTTTCGCGGAGCAGTCTGAAGGTGTTTCACGGTCTTTTTTAATTGATCTTTAGCATATGTGAGTATTGAAGTGAGCAAAGGTTATCAAAGTTAACTCCTCCGCCCCTCGCACTTGATCCACAGAGAGAATATCCAGGAGCAGAACAGATGGTAGGAATTGAACTAACAGCCAGGAAACCGGAGGGAATACTCCAGCGCAGCCTCCTATAAGAACCACGATGTATATAGCAGGGCCGTCTTAAAATTCCTAGGGCAACACAGCGATTATATAATCCAGCTCTAGACAAGGCATCCAGTTTAAGTTCCTTAGCTCAACAGAAGAATAAACAAGCGCCATGAAAAAGCATACGCTTTAACCCATAAGATGAAGAACAGGAGATCAGATCCAGAAAAAAATGATATAAAATAAAAAACTAGTCACTCCCCAACATGCCACCCTGACACAAAGGTTCAAAAAACACGTTAGCCAGCCAGCCCCATGGCAGAATGGACAGACAACCGAAACAAAACTTACGGTATGCCGGGTCAGACCGAAGTATCATGAGGAAGTGAGGGCTCGTGCATACCTTAAGGCGGCCAGTGGGATCTTAGCGAATGCAATGGAACAAGTACAGGTGGATCTCCAAAATGTTCAGAGGAAAAAAGTTGACTCAGAAAGTCCCAATCCAGAAAACGAAGACAGATCCCGCAACAAACGCAACAACAAAAACAAAAACAAAAATGGGCAGCGACAGACAAAACACGCCAGCGTTCGCCCAACTAAAGGAAAACTAACCGGAAACTAAAGGGAGCATTGACCTCCTTTGGCCCATATGAGGTCTGAGACATTGTTGTCTGATTCCAATCTGTGGATTCTCTTTATATGTTTGAGTTCTGGTTTTGATGCTGCCTGCTGCTCTTTTGAGGGTATGCTACATTATTAAATTTTATTAATTTATTTACACCGATTCAGCTGGGGTTGACTTTGCCTTTTTCTGTGTGTGTTTTCCGCAAGCCTGCTTAAGAGCTTCAGGGCCAAGCCTACTTTATATTTCAAGGCCTTATTGGCATTTTATGGCCTACTTTTTTAAACTAAAACCTTATTTGAGATGTGTGAGACCTGAAATCACAATAATAAAATATTTCTCAGTATTCTTAGAATCTGCGTTTCTTTTATTATCATTGGCAGCCTTGCACTCCTGTGCTTTAAAATCCATCCATCTGTGCATGTTTTCCACAGCTTCTTCCATTTTTGTATCATCAGTTGTCTAATATTATTATCATTTTGTAAAGAGAAGGAACCTACAATGTCTGGGTCTCCATTCTATCACAGTAAAGTACTCATACACAATCTCTGATGCCTGACCAGTTTACCATTTCTAATTACTCTAACAGGCATAATCATGGAAAGTGAAAAAAATAGAATATTTGAATACCTTCAAAGATAAAGAAAGAACGTGTACAATCCATTTATTATATGACTAGGTGTGAAGCAAATACAGGTTCCTGCTGCTATGAGGACTGAATATATCTGAAGAAAAATAAAGTAAAAAAAAAACTTACAGATTTTCTATTTTTATTCCCAACCACTTTTGAAATTTGTTTTCCAAAAAACAATATTTTTGGTATCACTGATGGCAAAACATTTCTGTGTGGTAAACATAAAATAACAGAAAACCAAAGCTGGTTGTAAACACCAAAAAATGCTTTCAATGAAATATGTGAACTGTTTAGACATTTTAAAAAAATAAACTATTAAGGTCAAGAAAATTGTATTAAATATGCCAAAAATTCTTAAAAAACAGTTTAATACAAACTCAATAGGATTCTAGTGTTTCAAGATTGTAATGAGTGCCAAATCTGATTAGAGTTGGTTTAGTCAATGAACAGATTATTTAGAGAAATTTCCCTTATAAACGATGATGTTAGTGTCCTGAAGTCATGCTATCTATGGAGGAAGAAAAAAGTATAATGGGGTAAATTATTAAACACATAAAGAAACCTGGGTTTAAACCCACGATTTCTGCACAGATTAAACCATCATACTCCAACCCAGAAATCTCATTGAATGTAAATAATACAAATTCTGATTTGCTCATTTTAGTTCATGAAACCAGTCAGAGTTGTGCTTTATTACCAAGTTGCCATTGAACTTCTCACTATTTATTTGCGGAAGCAAAAGTGACATAGACCTCTCTGTTACTGATTCATGCTCATCACCTTCTAGAATACAGTATATACTAAATATTTTGGAGGACTAGATAGATAGATAGCATAGATAGCAGCATTGTTCATAATGGCAATCCGTTTTTTCATCATTTCACTATTACCTATAGCAGGTTAATAGTGTGCCCCATAACTGAGCTTGCCTTTTTAATCAGCTTGTTGAATTCAGGAAGATTCATCTAAAAGTGACATTACCAGTCCAGAATAGAAAATTGCACTGGCCATTACAGAGCGGTAGAACGTGTAAAGCATGTCACTACCTATATAAAGGAGTACATTCTTATATAGTTCCTCTATGTTACAAGCCCAATCCAGCTGCCATTGATGTAAACCTCCAAGTACTTGTACCAGTGAACCACCTTCCTATTCCCTGAATAGTGACCGGACATAGAGGCTCTTTGTTGTGCAAGTCAATAACCAGTTTGTTGGTTTTGCTGTGTGTGGCAGACACATCTTTTTACACCAAAAAACAAAGTTCTGCACCTCTGTCTCATCCCCTTTATCAGTACAACCAGTTATTGCAGACTCATCTGAGACTTTCTGGTCAAATTTAGTTTTATGAACCTGATGAAAACAAGGTTTTATCAAGTGGTTGTGTGTTAATCTCACATATAGCTTTGAGAATTAATACTTTTAAGTGAACTTTTAAAACTGTACATCCTTTTCAGTGCATTGTTGTAAGAGCCAATCCTAGTAAGTCAATGTCAATGTTTAATTCACATAAGTGTTTGCTTATTCTGTATCTTAATATGCTAATGAAACATTTCTTAATATCCTGCCATATTTCTGAAATAAAATGTATTATTATTATTATTATTATATAACATACAGACAGATAGACTAGAATGAGTTTGCTAAGGGAAGGGTACGGATGCATATAATTTTCAGATTTTGAATGTAAACATGAATGCAAATGTAGAGAAACTTAAAGAAATGTAACTAAGATTTGAGCCATAAACAGAAACAGCATAACTAAGAAGATATTTTATTTTTGTCAGTGTATTATCAAATTTTCTCTTAATTTCTATGTAAAGTATTTTACTTTAAATTGGTCTAAAATTTTAAAATAAAGACATTTAGTCTGTGGAAACTTTGTTTATGTGCCATGCCCAAACCTTTGCAGTAGGTGGAGAATTTTGGAAACACTGAAAATCCCAGCTACAATTGTAATAATGCAAAAAGTTATGTAGTAAAACCTGGAAACAGTTGTAATTTCGGTACAATACAGAAAGGACATGAGTAAAATAATTTGTTCTTCAGAGATCTAAAGCTTGTTGGTTATGGATGGCACTACCAAGATTTAATGTGTGCTATTGGGATACAAATGTATGCACTGTGAGATTATGGCTTGTGCCTGCTTGCTCAAAAGACCTAATCCGATCTTCCATTCGCTGGTTACCCTGGCCACGGCCTTCCATCCCCCCTGCAACGTGTGCATAGGGAATTAGCCATGTGATCGGAATGCAGAAGCAAAACGTCCATAAGTTGCCTGACCACCCAGAGGAAGCCACAGAGTCACAGAAAGGTGCAGAGAAGGCTTGAAACATGGCAGATTTTATTGCAATGCCCAAGAACAATCTTAAGAGAGATCACACAAGAGAAAAAAGAGGCATCCACTTTAGCAACTGGGAAGGAAGAGGTGGCTCGGCAAGAAAAGGGTGCCAGAAAAGATCTAGAGTAAAGAAAATCAATAAAAAATAATGAAAACATGAAAAAGTGTCCTTGCCATGCCAGCTTACAAAGTGCCAGTCACCTGCACAGGTTTGAAAAATTTCTTTTTAAAAAATTACATACAGAAAGAAACAAACATCTTCAGTGCTTGTCACCTTTAGGTTAAGGACGGTGCGAGTCACCTGCACAATTTGTAAGTCTTTTAAAAAAATACAGACACTAATATCTTCAGTGCAAGTCACCTACAGGTCAAGCAAAACATGAAAAGAAAGAAATAAAGAAAACAGTACAATTTCAAATAAAAGGATTTTTTATTTTTTACAATCGAATTTGCTCAGACCCGACAGACCGGGATCAACAACTGCAGGAGCTCAGACAAGATTTCATCAGACAAGGTTACACCCCCAAAACAACAGACACTCAAATAAGAAGAGCTACTGCCGTACCCAGAGACAACCTTCTGGAATATAAAAACAAAGACAACAAGAACCGCATCCCCCTTGTTGTCACCTACAACCCACATCTTGAAACACTTCGAAAAATTATAAAAAAACTTCAGCCAATACTAAACAATGACCAAACACTGAAAAATGTATTTCCTGAACCTCCCCTCCTGGCATACAGACAACCACCAAACCTTCAACAACTAATTGTCTGAAGCTCCCTAAGTGAACCAACAGAAAATGGCACATCTCCATGCTTACAGAAAAGATGCAAAACATGTGCCCACATCTATGATACAGACCGTATAATTATACCACACTACCGACTTCAACATCACATAAAGGGATCTTTTTCCTGCATATCATCTAATGTAGTCTACCTAATTTTCTGCATGAAATGTCCTGACACTGCACTCTATGTGGGAGAAACTGGACAAACACTCCGCCAGAGAATGAATTTACACAGGTTCCACATTAAACATGGCAACACAGATGTTCCTGTAGCGGCCCACTTCAACAGCCATGGACACTGTGAGAGGGACTTTAATGTCACAGTGCTTATGGGCAACTTCAAAACACAGCAAGAGAGAAAAGAATGGGAAGTTAAACTCATGCTGAAATTTAATACATTACAACATGGATTGAATAGAGACAAGAGTTTTATGGCCAGATATGAGGATTGTTTACATCTCTCAGAATGACAGACAACCTGTCTACAGACCCACATTGTTTTGAAAAGTTCATTACAAACTTCAAAAGGCTTTGTTGGACAGTTATCTTATCCAGAGATCTTGACAATACATTGTTCTTTTCTCTCTTGTTAAATTAACCCTAGCCTGAATGAATCTATTAATTTTTTACATTTAAAATTTCTCATTTAAAGATTTACCAAAGTTGTTTCTTGTCCTAGAGTGTGTATATAAACACAGGGAACTCCAGTCTCTGTATTACATCTTGCCTGAAGAAGGGGCCTGAGTTGCCTCAAAAGCTTGCATATTGTAATCTTTTTAGTTAGCCAATAAAAGGTGTCATTTTGCTTGGCTTTTCTCTAAATAAAAGGAAGAAATATTGGAAAAAGACAGACAGGCCTCCTCCCTACAAAACCACAAAGTGCCAGTCACCTGCAGAGTGAACAACTAAAAAGGGAGGGTCAGCTTGCAGCCCAACAAAGCTGCATAGGTTGTAAGAACCTTGAACAATATCTGAAAAAAAGATAGAAGCATCTTCACAAAAGGAGGTCTATCTCCAAGAATTCAGAGTGCCAGTGACCTTCAGAGGCTGCCTATAAAAATCCTTAAAAATAAAGAAAAATAGAAACTGTTATCTCACAGGTACATACATAAAAAAGGAAACTAGAGATGAAGTTATCTGCAGATCACACTAAAATGATTAAAGTCCACCCCATAAAAACATGTGCACCTCACCCCTCTTCCCCTTCACCATCATGATGTTCTTGTCTTTTCTGCTCCAGCTACCCCTCCACTGGAATGCCAGCAGGGGAGGAACAAAGGGTTTCCCCTCTGAAGTGACTGTGGCTGACTGTTTGGTTTTTTGAATGGCCACAGCTGAGGCAGAGAAATATCATGTCTGACCTCTTGTGCTTAATGGGAATCACTTGCTGGCACATCAACTTTTCTATCCCTGCTTACACTGTTGCCATTGGTAGGCAGCTGCGGTGTAGCCACGGCAACTGCCGGCTTGGGGAGTGGCTGGGTGGTGGATAGTGTCGGTATGTATTTGGCGGGGGGGAACGCCCTGCAGTGAACGGTGCTAGGGTGCAAGGTGGAGAGCTTAAGAGGTGGATTGAGCAGACAGAATGTCAGTCAGTGAACTAGTCTGCATTCCTTGGGTGCAAGGTGGAAGGGGACACCGAAGACAGCGCTGAAGCACTAGGTAGGCAGAGGCATGGTCTGATCCTGTGCTGTATTCCTGGTGCATGTGTAATGCCTGTAGGGACACAAATAAAAGGAAATGAGAGGTTTTGAGAGAGGAACAATTGGTTGGCCATAACTGCACTAGGATGTGGTAAATGAGGGGGTAGAACTGTGTAAAAGACCAGGCTATGAGTGCCAAGTTGTTAAGTACATTCTCTCTGATTGCTAGGTAGTCCCATAGGATGGCCACAAAGCATTTCACCCTCATGCCAGAAATGGTTCTTTCATCAGGATGAATCTTGTGGCTGTCTGGCAATCGATCCCACAGGGCGATGATCTCAGCCATCTGTTGCCGCATCACAAAGGTGTGGTGGTGCAGCTCCATGAGTCTGCAGGCTAGGCAGACCACATTCTGGAAACCCGGGGCACCTACAGATCCCAATCTATCCTGGACAGAGAGAGAGAGAGAGAAGGAGCACTTGTGACACAATTCCTGGGCCCAATGCAAGTCCCAGGGAGACCTGGCCCTTAGGAGACCTCATCAGCTCATCGCTGGGGTCCTGGTGTTGAGGGGAGGTCTCCTGGCACAAGGAGGTGCTGGCTGTCGGGTGCAACTGGAATGATTCCCATGATGAAGGTACAGTGCTCAGCAGGTCGAGGTTGTCCTCCAGACCAAAAAGGGTGAGATCTGGAAGCTTATCTGACTCTGCTTCCTTTTTCTCCTCCTGAAAACCCCTGTTGACATTGTCCTTATCTTTGCTCCCACCAAGAGAGTGCCCCCTGATAATCTCTTCCTCCAGCATTCAACCTAGAAGTCTGCAAAAACAGGTACTGAGTTCTCCTGCAGAACAAGTGAGAGAGGGGAATAAAAGAAAGAGGTGGGAGAAGAAAAAAAAGGGATGGAAGAAGGGAGTCGTCCTTCTCACCAGTGTTTTTTGCAGGACAGGCGTAATCCTTAACCATCTTAAGACCAAGGAGACATTAACTCAGCTGGTTGAGGAAGTGTTAAAGCTGGCCACTGAAGCATATCAGTAGGCAATCTACTGCCTCTATTTCCTGTGCATGATCCTTCTTCCATTGCACCAGGCTGTCCAGGAAATATGCCTGGATATGGGCCATTCTGGCCGAAGATCCTGAAAGAAAGGAGAGAGAGAGACACACCTAAAAACACCGTCACCCACCTGTCCCTCCCAGATATGAAGCGGTAGGTGGAACTACTACTATGAAGTCAAGCCCCGCACACATCTGACGATCAGCAGCGTGATCTCCCTTTGGACCAGCTAGCTGATATGCATGCCGAGGTGCACACCAGGCAGGTCCTGGATGCAGTGGAAGTGGTGCCTCTGTGTCTTTCAAATGTCTCAGATCTTCTCACAGTCCAGCAGAAGGATGCCCAAGATGTTTCTGGGGTCCCTGAAGGCCTCCACATTTGTCATTGTGCATGTGATGGCAACAGCCCTGGGCCAGCTCCTTGAGTGAGGGTTCCATGATACTGGAGCCCTCGTGTCCCATTTCTGTTCCTGTCCCACTCAAAGATGTTGAAGGAGAGATGCACCATGAAGAGGATGGGTGGATTTCTGTGGTGACACCTGTTGTTCCCACTCATGAAACATACCCATCACCTTAGACTCCCCATGAGGGAACAGCAGTTACAGTCCATATAGAGGACTAGAGTCAAGGACATGCTGTTGTACTTGTACCACTGCATCAGGCTGGAGGCCATGAGCAGCAGGCCAGCGGCCTCGGCAGCAGTGACAATGCTGATGAGCATCTGGCTATGCTTGTTGCCCACACTGGTCACCTAGGCTGCTGTGTCAGCAGCGGAACTGCCGTGTTTCTTCCTTACCTGGAGAGAATAGTCAGTGCAGAAGCATTTAACTCAGAGGGAGATAGAGTAGGCAACACAGATAGCGGTCTCACTCACCTTCTTGGTTGAGTCTGTCTTTAGAAAAGAATCAAAGAAGGGGATGATCTGAGCCTTGGTCTCCTATGGCCACGAGGCCATATCCCTAGTGAAGGCAGACAGCCACCCTTTCACACTGGGTCATTGGCGGGGATACGATGATCGTTGCAGGTAGTTAGACACCAAGTGTCAGGAACAAGGTAGATGCCAACAGATACTATGTTGACTGTGTCATCCAGGACCTGGTATGCTCCTCAAGCTAATATCTGCGCATCTGAGTGGCTCTGTTGCCCAATGTATACTTGTGCATCTGCTCAATGAGCCTTCTGTCACAGGAAAACATGCAGAGGGGAGAGGAGAAGAGAATAACAGAAATCTCTATATATAATCTTCATTTGGATCTTGATCTTTGTTTGTCCGCGAATGAATTAGAAAAAAAAAGAACTAGATGGCAGTAGAGAAACAGCTAAAACATAGGCATTGCATTAAGAATCTCCTCCAGGCTTATACTACTGAAGACTGTAGTACTCCAGTCACACCTCAAAACACAGACATTCAAACTAAACAAATTGTTGTGCTTTAAATTAACCAATCTTTTATATATAATCTTCATTTGGATCTTGATCTTTGTTTGTCCACGAATTCCACGCATGCGTAGACCACCTTCCAGTTTAGTACGTTGTTGTTACTCACGGATGTCAACAATGTGCCGGAATAACGAAAGGGGTGGTGGACAGTGCTGGTTAGCTCCTGAGGCCTGGTTAGAGAATGAGATTGCCGAAGATAAAAGGTATGTGCCTACGTAACATATGAATGAAAGAAAGACAGTGGGTAAAATGAATGACAACGTAACAGCACGTTCCGGAAATTATTATTGTTATGTTGTAGCCGGCGAGTGCTGTGCGTCTCACAGTTGTACCATGGCTTGCTCAGTGAAGTGAAGTGATCCCTATTTATGCTTTAAAGAGCCTGGATACCTATGTGTCCCCCTTTTATAACCATTGCTCTGTGTATATTGCCTTACTCTTTGGATTGCCACAAAGCAACCTGCGAGATTGGAGAAAGGTTGAGAAGAGATTGTGAGAGGAAACGACAGCGCCGTGAAAACGAGACGGACTGTGAACGGAGAGAAGCAGAAATGCTCCTACACCACCACATAATTACTATTCGGACAATGATTCCGAGTAGGCCGTTCCTATCGAATCAATGTCCAAGGGTTTTCTTTTGTAATTTTGTTTCCCTTATAAAAAATCATAATGCTGTGCGACGAAGGGCCCAGTTTACGACTGGCAGCCGCGTTTAAACAGGGAGCCCTTCACAGTCAACTTTAACACGCGCAACGTAGTTGGACGCACATGACTAGTACTGTTATATTGCTATTACTACTATTCTTAGAAAAAGTGCCATGGCAATAATATCATCTTTTCCAACTTCAAAAATCAACTATATTTAATAAAGTAGCTAGTACTGCATTAATAATAATATTATTAATACTTACTACTGTTATTATTATTTCATCATCACCCCTTACACAATTTGCACAGAATAAAAAGGGTAAATATTACATTTTTTTCCTCATTAACATCATCAATTTCTTCAAGACTGAACAGTTAGTACTGCATTATCATTATTATATAATCATCATCATCACCATAATCTCGTTCACAATTTGAACAAATTAAAAGGCAAATGTTACATGTTTTCATCTTTAGATAATACTGCATTATTATTATTACTATAATAATAATTTGTATATTATTATAATTATTTGTTATATCATCACTACCTCCTACACAATCTGCACAGAAGAAAAGGGAAAATAATGATTGTTTGTATCTTTGTATCAATTTTGTCAAGGAGAAATAGCCAAGACTATTCTTCTTCTTCTTCTTCTTATTTTTATTAATACTATTAATTCCTGACACAGTTTGAATAAAAAATCATAATAAAATGAATACTTATTTCTAATTCCATTGTGTGTATACTCAGTGATCTGGGTGATTGTACTGTTTTGTAGAGTTCACACTTTACTGTTATTTTATTATTATTATTATTAAATCACACACTCCATTCTTATAAATGGACATAGCAGCTTTAAGGTGTGGGGGTCATGGAACTTGGAGAGTACGGAATGCATCAATCAGACCTTGCAACCATAGACCCAATAGCAAACAGTCAATTAGAGGAGGATGTTGGTGAGGTGGGTGGTCCAGAATAGCAAATGAAACCTTGCATCGTGGTATCCAATCACAGCCCAACCTTGGCAGATTAGAATGAGCCAATTGATGCTTTCCATTTGCAATGCGGCCAATCAGCACCCTGTGCCATTTTGAACCTTATGGAACCGAAGATTGGGTCGTAGGTGGCCAAGCCATGGAGAGGAAATCCTGCAGTAATTCCTCTGTGTATGGTTTGCTGTGCACATCAGTATCGAATGGTGCAGCACAGTGCTCTGACTGAGATGCTCCTGTCAATTGCATCCTTACAAAACAATGATACATTTAACTCATTCTTAAAACATACAATTTTTAATAAATGGGAGATCCGTGGTTTTGGGACTGTAGAGATTTGTACAATATATTTTTATCCTTTGTACAACCGTGTCTGGATAGAACCTTTATACAAAACATTTATCTTCCTAAATTCATCATCATTTTCTACAGAAATTATACTTTCCAGCTGCAAAATAAAGATATACTGTTTTAAAAGTGTACACTTGCTTAAAATTAGGAAAAAAAATCGAATTTATTTTATGAGGAACAATTCAAAAGTGCCTTCAAGTCGGGCAGGCTTTTGTTAATATTGTCCTTAATTATCTGAGCATGCTGAACCATGCTGAAGCCCTTCTTTGGGATTTTGAATGTTTGCTTCATATTAAATATTATTCCTTATTTTCCCACTAAAAGAATGAGGGAGGGAGGCAGTATCATATTTGATTTAAACATAAAATATTGAACAGTATGTGTTTTTGTGCAATTTATTCATTGTAATGATATCCTTAAAATCCATAAATTAAATGAAATGGAAAAATATACATGCTATAAATTTGCAGACATATACTCAAACAAACATCAAGCTGCAGTGGTCAAATCTTGTACAAGGATACCCAAAACTGTTGAAAAGTCCATTACAATATTTACTTACGATACTACTTATGTCAAAGTAAAAAGAGAAAAAAATGAATTAATTGTACTGGATATTAGAGATAGCACAGTACTTCATTGTACCGTACAATAATTTCAGACTTCTACAGCTAAAAAAATTGCTTTGCTTTGTGAAAATTACATTTATCTGCTACTTTGTCCGTTAAAGAAGATAGAATGGTACGCATTAAAAGTTGCTGACATCAAACAATAACCTCCTTATGGTCACTTTACATTATGTCTGCAAAGGCTCTGTATATTTATCTTTAGCCGACAGTAAAGTAGCATTGTAATATTATTAGGACAAAAATAAATGACATATTTGAAACCCTTAAAATATTTTCTTCGTTGTGAATGACTAATAAAAGTACATTTTCCATGGCATATCATAGTAGTATCCTCATTAGTAGAATATGAGAAACCAGAACAGCGGCAGTTAGAAAATGAGCCGGGTTTTTCACAGTCAAAGTGAAATGAACTGCAGTTTTCCTTTAATAGTTACTATGAAGCAAAGATCAATACAGGTTATTTCACTGCTCTGCACTTTGCTCTTTTTTGTTAGCATGCATAATGTACATCCGCTCATGTAATGGAAGACCTTCGTGAAGGAGATGTCACAGTTGCTGATGAAAGCTTGGGAAGTGGCAGGTATCTGATAAAAATAGATTGAGGTCAATTGCAAACAAATTTTTCAGCTGCCAGAAAAGTCGCACACAGGAAGCATTATGGTACTGCCCCTTAGATCCCATTATTAGCTTGCCATCATGCACATCAATAAATCTGAAAACTGCACCTGTAAATGAGACAGACTCAACTGATTCAATTAATTAAAATCACTGCAGACCTGACAGGGGTTTTTTGCTAATGGCCATGCAGAATATGATTTCTGTTCATTTGAGATTAATTTAAGCAGGGCATAGAAGCCCCAACCCCTTTGATAAAGTAGGAGAACCTACACTACTAAGTGAACTGCTAACTCCATTTTAAGCATAACTATGTATGCATTTGCACATTGACTTATTCATCTTTTCACAGAATCTATTAGAAGAGTTATTTGCAGCACTTGGCAAATTGTGATATAATGTCTTCTTTGTAACTGATAAAATGTCATGAAATGTCCTGATTAAATCTTACATTGCAATGCACAGAACCTGTTTTTAAATCATTACACTATTTAAGTGTGTACAATAAAATAATAAACTTTCTGAATTCCATCTTGTAAAATATAATTGTTACTGAAAATAATACGTATGATTAGGAGCTAAGAAAATACTTTGTTAATAATAATAATAATCATTCTTTACATTTACTGTATATAGTGCTTTTCTCCGTACTTAAAATGTTTTGCATAGAAAGTGGGGAGCAACTTTAACCACTGTAATATGCAGCATCCACCTGGATGATATGACAGCAGACATTTTTGCACCAGTACACTCACCACATATTAGCTGTTAGGTGGTGAAGGTGTGAGAGAAAGTTACCCAATTAGACACTGGGATGATTAAGGGGCCAGAATGACTAGGCCGTGGGGGGAAATTTAGCTGGGACATCAGGATACACCCTACTCTTTATGAAGGATGCCCAGGGATCTTTTATGACCAGAGAGTGAAGACTTCAATTTTACATCTCATCCGAAGGACAGCGTCATTTTTACAGGACAGTGTCACCATCACTGCACTGGGATCCACATTGAGACCTCAGAGTAAGTGGCCCCTGGTGGTCTCGCTGACACTACTTCCAGCAGCAACTCAATCCAAGTATTGGCTGAGTCTGAGCATTCTTAGTTTCAGGTGGATGACCTGTTCTGAAGTGCATGTGGTATGGCTACAGGTTGTTTCCTACCACTGAGAAACTATTCAACATATCCAATATTTTCATGTGTAAAATGAAAGACAAAAAAGGCATCAGAAGATTTCAGTTGCCAGTGTATAATTGGTAAGGCAAAAAGGCAAACAACTGAAAACACTGAGTATGGTGACATTGTAGTATTTCTTGTTGGGAGGTTCTTCAACTTGGTCATGGTCCTCTGTTCTGGGGTGGAAGAAAAAACATGTAAGTGCCTGTGTCACACCCAAATCCTCTCACCATTCACAGTTAAAAGAAGCATACAATATTCACACATTTGACATATGTTAGTTTCTCAGTCAAACATTTTAATGTGCTAATATGTGTACATACTTTTGAAATGGAAGCTTATTCATAGACTTGTGGACAGTAGAGGGCCAGATGCAAAAGGTGAAAATATATCATAAGTAAAATGGGTTTCATTCTGTTGTAAAAAAGATACCCCTCTCTTTAGAATAAATCTTACTAATGAAAAAAAAAAAATCTTACATGCAAAAAAATTGCACAATGAAACTGACAATAACTACTTTAATATTTTAGGAATAATTTCCTTTATCTTTTGTTCCATAGGCTTTTTCCAGTAAACTATTTTGTGAGAATAAAATGTAATTACGTATTGTGATGCCTTGAATATCCTTTTTCATTGAGGGACAGAATTACTGCTCAGTTCAAGTATGAGCAAATTTGTTAAACACAACTTATTTTTTGTATAGTGCTGTTGACTGAGTATAGATTATATAAATTACTAAATACAGAACTGGCACACATATAAATGCAGTTTTAATAAAACGCTCAAAGAAGGTAGAACTGATTAAACATAAATGTAAACCAACAATATCTGTTTATTATTTAATTGATGAACTATGGCCAGTTGCAAATAACAAAAATAAAAACTGTAAAAGAGAGGGAGTTTACCAGAGTAGCTGGAAATTCAGTTCTAAACAGCAATTACTGAGTCTGTTCTCATCATCTATTCCAGAGTCATAAACAGGTAGGGAAAATCATAACTGACCCCTCAGATCCAGGCCTCAACATCTTTGAACTTCTCCCATCTGCCGGGCATTATAAATTAACACTAGAATCCCTAAAGCCTACTAAAAAACTTGTAATCCCGGGCCACCTTAAATTCCTTCACACCTCTCCTCATCAGAGTCTTGTTTTGTAAATATGTCGATCAGTACAAGCAGCAAGCAGCATGCTATCCCACCCCCACCCCCTCAACGGAGCTCAATGCTAACTTTTACAAGTAGCCAAAAATTACACTGGGTGTTATAGACTCAAATCAAATGTATTTTTTATTATATTATAGTAATAATAATAGCAGTTCACTACTCAAAACGTGCCCAAACTCAAACCTGGAACCTTTTGGTTATAAGGCAGCAGTTCTTACCATCTAAAAATACATATCAACTTTCTGTTGATTTACATTTGAGCTTCGGATTTTAACTCATGTAGAGCAATATATAAATTGAATGCTTTTTTTTTTTTGGTTATAGCTATATCTATACTAATTAATAAAAGGTAAAGCCCTCACTGACTCACTGACTGACTGACTGACTCACTCACTCACTCATCACTAATTCTCCAACTTTCCGTGTAGGTGGAAGGCTGAAATTTGGCAGGCTCATTCCTTACAGCTTACTTACAAAAGTTAGGCAGGTTTCATTTCGAAATTCTACGTGTAATGGTCATAACTGGAACCTGTTTTTTGTCCATATACTCTAATGGAGGAGGCGGAGTCACGTATCGCGTCATCACGCCTCCTACGTAATCACTTGAACTAAAAACAAGGAAGAGATTTACAGCACGAGTCAAACGCGGGAACGAAGGTAAATGATGTTAATTTTTGAGTGTCTTTTAATACTGTGTAAGCATACATATTAACACACATGCAATTAAACATGTGCATTTACGGGGTGATTTCTCAGGCTTTAAAGCTCGCCTTTTATCAAACGCGGGAACAAAAGGTAAATGACGTTAATTTTTGAGTGTCTTTTAATACTGTGTAAGCATACATATTAACACATGTGCAATTAAACGTGTGCATTTACGGGGTGATTTCTCAGGCTTAAAAGCTCGCCTTTTATCAAACGCGGGAACAAAGGTAAATGACGTTAATTTTTGAGTGTCTTTTAATACTGTGTAAGCATACATATTAACACATGTGCAATTAAACGTGTGCATTTACGGGGTGATTTCTCAGGCTTAAAAGCTCGCCTTTTATCAAACGCGGGAACAAAGGTAAATGACGTTAATTTTTGAGTGTCTTTTAATACTGTGTAAGCATACATATTAACACATCTGCAATTAAACGTGTGCATTTACGGGGTGATTTCTCAGGCTTAAAAGATCGCCTTTTATTAAAAAGGTAAATGCTAACTGTTTTCATTCTGAAGGGCACAAACCACGTTGGATTTTGTAATGATAGTTGATTAGTAAGGTCTATTAAGGGATACTTACAGAATGATTAGTAATGCCTGTGAATGCCGATGCAAGTAGGAGAATGGGTGTGAACTAAAGAACGATTAGTAACTTGTACAGTAAATGTCTCTAAAGTCTTTCCATTAAAAAGTTATTATATCTTTCAATCCTGTGTATTGATTAAACTACGAACCTAACAAGATCACTACATGGTGTCAGAAGTGGCGGATTGGAAGAGGAATCTGAAGAAGAGGTTCAGCTTTTGAACAAGTCGCGTGTCTGTGAGTAACCCGAAAACGTGATCAGAAAGCGCTAAGACGTTCTAGCAAAAGAGAAAAAAAAATATGTTAGGATTACAGCCCCCACCAAATCTCCAGTTAAAGGGAAATGTAGCTGAAAATTGGAAAAGATTTAAACAGAGATTCGAGTTGTATCTTGCTGCGATTGAAGCAGATAGGAAAAGTGAAAAAATGAAAGCGTCTATGCTTCTAGATGTAATTGGCAAAGAGGCGCTAGAGGTGTATAACAATTTTCAGTTTGAAGAAGACGGAGACAATATGAAGTTGAACAAAATTGTTGAAAAATTCGAAACGTATTGCAACCCAAAGTTTTTTTTACATGTTTCCAGAAAAGCGGAGAAACAATAGACCTGTATGTGACGGAATTGCGTAATAGGAGCTGTTCTAAGAAGAAACCATCGAGACATCAAAGGACCAATAACCTCTAATCAGAACACTAACACCAGCGAAACAAATATTAACGAGAAAACAAGTATAAATCAGGAAAGAACATCTCAACTGCAAACACAATTAACCAGAATATCAAAATGTCAAGTAAATATCTTTAGACTTCTTTTTAAGACTTATTGACTGAAACGGGCTTTCATGAAAAAACTTAGGGCTTTGCTACAAGATACACCCTCCACAAGTTAAGGAAGTAAAAATAAAAGGTATATATTTCTGTTTTATTTAAACCTTTTAAGTTCGTATGCATAGCCCCATTTGGCTGTTTTAGGTTTTTTTTTTTTTTTCTTCAGTAATATTTAATCTCCTTAAAGAAAAACAACATATACATTTTACTTTTTTTGTATCTCTTTAGTAATATTTTAGTGTAAAAGGATAACGAGTATTTAAACCTTTTATGTTACTTTATAAAGTTATTTTACACAATGTTGAAAAATTAATAAGAAAGCTACATATTTTGGCAGCTGCTGCTTTAATTTTCAATGAAATGAAAAAAGCTCTCCAAGATAAAACCTCATTGAAGAAGAAACAGTTTGCACTATCTAAAAAGGAGAAACCCTCATTTATAAAGGTTTGCTGCAGATGACTTAACTGAAAATAAATGAATAGTTCCTATGTGTATAATACATATTTATCTATTTGACTTATGCCTTTATTCCAGCAACTTGCAACATCTAAGGTACAATTTGTTACATTACTTTGGTTTTTTGCAGCACAGGCAGGTGAAGTGACTTCCTCAGGGTCACACAGTGGTGTCAGTACCAGGATTTGAACTGACAAGCTCCGGGTTTGCTGAAATATTACTGAAGAATGAAAAAAAATGAAAACGGGCAAATGGGGCTATGCATATAAATGTCCATCCATCCATTATCCAACCCGCTATATCCTAAATACATGAGCCAATCCCTGCCAACACAGGGCACAAGGCAGGAAACAAACCCCGGGCAAGGTGCCAGCCCACCACAGGGCGCACACACCCACACACACCCACACACCAGGGACAATTTAGAATCGCCAATGCACCTAACCTGCATGTCTTTGGACTGTGGGAGGAAACCGGAGTACCCGGAGGAAACCCAGACAGACACGGGGAGAACATTCAAACTCCACGCAGGGAAGCGAACCCGGGTCTCCTAACTGGCACCTTTCACTGCACCACCATACTGCCCGCATACAAACTTAAAAGGTTTAAATAAAACAGAAATATATACCTTTATTTTTACTTCCTTAACTTGTGGAGGGTGTATCCTGTAGCAAAGCCCTAAGTTTTTTCATGAAAGCCCCTTTCAGTCAATAAGCCTTAAAAACAGGTGTAAAGTTAAACTTGCAGCACCGCTATTCAATTACACTTGCCTAACGCCTCTCCTAAGGGGACATACTGTGGGATCTGGGCATCCGTCAAAGCACCAATCACAGGCCCGATTAGAAAACGGGAAGCTGTGATTTGTTGTCTCCCTCCCATGTAACAATCACAGCCCGTGTTACAACGCACTATGTATGTATGTATATATGTATATGTGTGTGTTTATGTATGTGTGTATATGTATGTGTATATATATGTTGATATGTGTATATATATGTATATATATGTGGATGTGTATATGTATATATATATATATATATATATGTATATGTAGATATGTGTATATGTAGATATGTATATATATGTATATATGTATATGTATATATATGTTTACATAACCTCTTTAACACACTACTTCTCCGCTGCGAAGCGCGGGTATTTTGCTAGTTCTTGAATAAAAGCCACATTTGTTTATTTGATATTTGGACTAAAGTCTTCACATCATTATTAGTATAACATGGAAAAAGTTTCTGTTTTGATTGTGTGAAATATATGTATTCCAAATAACAATATATTATTTACCCTGTACAATTCCAGGCACCTCACACCACGATAAAGAGACTTGAGCTGGGAGAACATTTTGCCCGAGTTGAGCTTCTGGTAGTGGGGAAATGAGGTAGCAGGCTGCTGATCATCACATTTGCAAAACAAAAGACGCTGATAAAGAGGTGCAAAGGAATTTAAGGTGACCCAGGATTATAAGTTTTTTCGTAGGCTTCAGGGATTCTAGTGTTAAACTACTCCAAAACACGTAGATGTACGAAAAAGTTTCTACAGGCCATCAAGCTCACAAAAGCTTACTTCAAGTGTCCTTTCTCAGTATGGGTACCCCCAATATCTCATAATATGCTTACAGTTAATGTGTATATACTTAAGTATGTCCTGCACTGCCTTGCACTTTCTCTGCATATGTTTATATTGTATTTCTTGTACTGTATTTACAGGTATCACAGGTGTGCATGTCTGTTGTGTATTTATACTTGGAGAGTCATCAAAAATCACAGTCACATTTGTTGTATGCATGCTTACTTGGCCAATTAATGTGATTTTGATTCAGATTCTGATCCTTGATAATCATTTGCAAGCCTTTGCTTTGCTCAGGACGCTTACACTCACTCTAGACATATTGCATTGCATTTTGAATTTTAACAGCATGATGATCCTCTTTCTGATGCACTAACACAGCACTTTCAGACTGTGAATTATTCAGCAGAAGTGTCAAGAAACACTACTGGGGCTCCTTTATACCCACAGCAATAGGTCTGCATACGACCTCACTGCAACTGTGACAGATGAATCAGAACTTTCCTTCTTTTTTTAATAATCTTGCTTTATGGTCATTCTGGTGTGTGTTCAGACCAAAGTATGTGTGTATATTTATTTATTTACCTGTTTTAAGTATTTATTTATTTAAAGAGCTTCTGCAAAAAGTAAAATTTCCCCCTGGGGACAAATAAAGTTCTATCTATCATTCCATAATGGAATATTTTCCTCTGCCTTGTTATTATAACAAATTATCATGATCCTCTAAAGGTGAATTTCTTTTAGAAAGTATGCAGTTTCATTATTAATACCAGGAACTGTAATTTTCACTTACTGTCAGTGTAGTACAATAGCTGGTTTTCCATGTAATTTTACAGAGGTAATGCAAGACTATTTAAACATTAATTTAAATGATTTGTCAGTCCAAAGAAGAAAGGGCTAGATTTAGTCTGCTGTCACCAATTGTTAAGGATTGTGCTATTGATTAGTGGGCATGGCAAAAATGTCAAAGGAGAAAATTGAAAGTGCACGTTAAACAATATAGTGTATTATAAGGAGAGAAATTAACTTTCATTCACAGGCAGTGTCTTTCAGGAGACAAAAGTGTATGCTAGTGCACATTGCTCTGTAATAACCTCCAGCTCTAAATGCTTGTTTTGACTTGTACCTTTTCTCTTTTTTTATTGATCTCATTAGTTTTATTGTACTCATCATTTTAACATGTTGAGCACCTCAATATGAATAATGTCAATGGAATCTAAAAATATTTAAAAAGTAGTACAGGAGGGATGATCATAGGAAGATTACATATAATAGGAAATGGCAAATAAAGAAACCCACTAGCCTACTGGAACTGCTTGCACAGGTTATTGTCCCAGTGGTATGGTGTGGTAACTTGCCCATTTTTCCAACTCTTATTTCTTCATGCTTGTCTCAACTTTGAAGGCTGGGCACTAGGGCTTTGCCCCACACTCTTAGCCATTTTAAAATCTATCCGAAGTGTACTTCTTGGATAAGCCTAAATCACTTTCATGTTTGGCACTCTGCAGCTACAAGGCTGCTAGTCTAGTACTCCCCTTACTAGTACCTGGCATTCCTCCTTCTCTGAGCTTTGCAAGTTTTGAATAAAAACAATACAAATATTTAACAAAATAAGCTATTCAGCCTAGCAAACCACATCAGCCTTTAAATGGCAACTGTGTGAAATAGCTTCTTGGCTGTCTGCACCTTTAAAGGCCAATAGAGTTTAACCTGTTCAGGAGGGGTAGGGTAATTTTCCACCCTTTTGCTTGGAGGAGTGGCTTCTTGCCAGTCTTCTCTCAAATTTATCTCTCCTGGAAATATAGTAAATACCCACTGTTATGATGTGGAGTCTTTGTCAAAGGCAAAGTGGTATGAGGTCTTCAAAAGCTCCAGAAAAGGCAGGCCAGGATGCTAATTAGTTCTACCCAACAGAGACTCATTTAAGTTCAGCCAGGCCCCTAATACTATCTGCTGGCTTCAACTGGAGCAGTCCCAAAAATGAGAAGCTGGTGAAACAACTATAAATATCACAAAAGTATAACAAAAGCCCTGCAAGAGGAGGAATGACCATAAACCTTTGGCTTCAATTAAAAGGGCAAACACAAAAGTTTTATAAATCAAAATTTTATTTACAGAAACTAGATAACATAAACAAAAAGCACAAAAAAGCAGAAAAAGAGGCAGAAAGTTACCTAAAAGGCAGTCTGAAGCAAAGGTGTGTCAAAAAGTAATCTAAATCAGAATCCTTAAAACATACAAAAATAAATCAAGTGATCATACATGAGGCTGTTGGGTGTTTCAGGTTCTTCGAACATCAGACACCCTTACTCAGGCAACCCAGCTGAGGTTGATCAAGCTTCAGCTTGTGTTCTAGTAGCCTTCTCCCACGGATCTGCTGTCCTGAGCCAGAACCACCTTGAGGATTTGTCTGCTGCCTCATGGCTATTATAAATGACCTTCCTCCTTCTCTTGCTTATGATGCCTAGTATTGTACAGTTTAAGCCCACCAGAGAGATTATCCTGCAAAGCCTCTATATCCTATCTCCGTGGGCAAGCATCTTACCTTCCAGCCTTGCTTGCTGCAGTCACTGACTAAGCCCTCATACTTCTCTCTCTTTCACTCCAAGGCCTCCTCCATTTGGTCTTCCCATGGCACTGTGAGTTCCAATATAACTACACTCTTTGTAGTTTCTGACACCAGAACAGCATCAGGTCTAACACAATGCATGCTTACCTCCTTAATTAATGATCTCTTGTTCTTGAACCTTGTCAGCTCACTTATCGTCAGAGTGAGGGCTCAGGAGCAGTGATGGCAAGGTGGCCCTGCCTCCTGGGGTTCCACACACAAACAAACAGCAGAGCATTTAAAGAGACAGAACATAATTATGGAATTAAAAATGAAACCAAAACAAACAATATAAAGACATGAAAAATAATTTAAAATTACAAAACAACAATAAAACATAAAATATACATAATTTCAAGCTGATACATAACATTCAAGATTTATTTCCAGGGCACCCCTATGTCATGGTTCAGCCTAGAATTTTTCTCTGTGGTTTTTCAACTATTATTTTGTTATTTATTCTCTTTTTGGTTATGTTCTTCTGTGATTCGTTTGTGTTGATTGTTAATCGTTTTTTGATTTTGTATATTATTAAGAAAACATGTATGCCTTTGTCTTCTGCCCTTTCCTTGTGTATAGGGCCTTACTGGACAGGTCATCCGCTTATGCAGCTGTGGGTTTGTCCCTGCTGTATAAAAGGAAAGTTGTCACTGCAGCATCAACATTGCATTTTTTAGTTCTTGATTTCTGCTTTATTGTTTTTGATTACAGGCAGTCCCTGGGTTACGTACGAGATAGGGACTGTAGGTTTGTACTTAAGTTGAATTTGTATGTAAGTCGGAACAGGTACATTATTTTAATAAATGCTATTTTTGACCGACTGTAACCAAGGGCTCTGCCAATGAATGATGGAGTTTCACCTCTCTCTGACCTTTTTATTATTTCTACTTTATTTTCAATGGTGATGTTTTTTCTCTTCTTTACTGTATCATCAGCACTTGCATCAGATTTGTGTTTCACAGACATTCTTGAAGGGTGAAGACAAAAGGTTAAGATGAGCTCTTCTGCACAGCACTGTACACGTTATCACAGCAGGAAGGCACCAGTCATCAACACATCTGATGTACTGACAAGAGACAACTTCCTGCTATGTGCATAACAGTACAAGCAGGCTTGCTATTGAGAATGAATGGGGGTGGCAAGGGGTGGTTCTTCACCAGCCCACCTCACAGTCACCTTCACTACAGTATGCTGTAGAGCGAACACGGTGCTGCCAAAGGCGAGTAGTGAATCGCCCAACCCCAATTCAACAGGCAGCCATCCGAGGCACACTACAATGCTACCCCCGCCACCCCATTCAGCCACAACCAGGTCACCACTTGCAGCATTACCAGCTGTGTGTGCAGGGCGGGCAGTGAAACACCCCCCTCCACTCCATCCAGCCTGCGTCCAGTCAGGAGCAGCAGCTGCAGCAGTGTAATGGCCGGGCAGTGAACCATCATCCTGCACATGAGCGATAGCTGTGGCCCCGGTGACTATGTGCCACGGGTCACCGCTTGCCGCCGGGAGCTGCCTGAGGGACACTACACTACGCGAGCAGCGAAATCGCCCCCCTCCAGCCACCGCTTGCAGCATCCCCAGGCTGAAGATGATGGAGTGGCAGTTACTGAGGTGCATGCGTCACAGCTGCGTCCTTGTTCATAAGTCGTTGGTCAGGAGTCCGTAACCTGGGGACTACCTGTATTTGATTTCCTGGTTTTCATGCTTACTTTTGTCTAAGGTACTGTTTTTTGGTCTTGTGAATATTGGACTTGTTTGCTTTTGGTTATTTTCATTTAGGCAAAACATATTTTTTGTTCCATATTCCTGTCTTACCCATATTGCGCTCTTTTTTCAAACCTTTCAATACATTCTGCAATTATAAGGACATTTTTTTATGTTTATCCTTTGGTCCAGAGGTTCACTGTTTTCTTCTGGACATTTTGTAAACTCTTCATATTTAAAAGCTTCAACCCATTTTGTTCAGTCTGGTTAGGCCAGAACCTGCCATTAGTATTTGGGACATTGCTGCCTGGGGTAAGCCCTACTCAAATAAGCCCAGACCTGTGAAAAGGGCAAGTAAGGTACTAGATTTATTTATTTATTCATTTTTGAGACATGCACCCATTTCTGAGCTTAGTGTAATTCAGGAATTACTGCACCCTCATGATGACAAGCATTCTACATTCTAGAACTTCTCAGATATCAATTTCCCTCTGTCAGAGTGGTCCCTCTTGTGATGAGCCACTGTTCTGTAAGTTCTTATCGCTTCCACTTTCACAGTGTTGTAGTCTTATGTAAAGTGCTGTGTGATGGTGCACACTGTAAATAAGATGGTAAAAAGTTTAAATCAATTGATTTTCCTGTAATTCATTTGCCTGTAAAATTATCAGTACATGGATTTAATAGGGTAATTCATTCCAAAGATAGCATTATTTTTTAGCAGATTAAGAAAATTAATGTTTGTGTCAATTGTTTGCTGTAGGGAAAACAAATAAAAAAACTTCTTTTTACTTTTGTGTAGGGTACCTCAGAAAGCAGTCAGAATGTTAACACACTTGATATTTATGCTGAAGCTTTTAAAATGACATGTGTCTGTTACGTGGTGTTGTGCATCCCTCTTTTGTGTATCACACTTTGCAATTGTGCCTTGTTTTCAGGTACTGAGCAACAAACTGACAGTTAAAGGAAGAGGCTGAGTGATGATACAGTATGTAGGTATGTCTGAAATAAATGACATATAGCTCAGTATTGTAACCTGGGAAGTGCCTAATGTAGCTCTCCTCACAACAACACAGACACAGGTCGGGTCTTTGAAACGGGCATTTATTGCTTGGGCTTGTCTTACTTACACCGTCACACCTCCACACCATGAGAACTACATGGTGAGTAATCAGTACAAAACACATCAGTGAATGCAGAGCAACTTGCATGCACACACGATGAAATACAAAATATTTAGTGCGAACATGAAACAAAAGACATTTTACAAATAAAATACCTCATTGGCTGCTTGTCATGAAAAGAGGTCCTTAAATCTTGGAGTCACTTTGATTGTCTGCTTTAGCTTCAGACATCTATAGTTTTAACTTTAAATACAACATGGCAGTTCCTCGTGAGAGCCATCCGCTCACCTGCGGTCCATGGGGAAGATCGTTCTCATGTTCTCTCAATAACTCCTAAGTGCGTTCTCACGAGACACATTATTTTACATACATATTATCTTAAAGTCACTTAATAATAACAAACGAGTTGTAACATGTAAATTTACTATACACACCACATTTTAAATTTAGATATTTTAAACTTAAACTATATATTTATGAAGTTATGTAACCCATCATAAATCAATTATCTGCATCATGAACTTCACATTAAATATTATTCAACAACATTTACACCTAAGATAACACTAATGTGATTACTAACTTGAGCACACTTACAAGTCCGAAAGTTTTTAAAAATCTTTTTCAATTTTGCTTTATTGAATACTTCAATATGGAGATGAGTGTAGACTGGAATATCAATGTTTAAAAAAGAAAAACAGTGAGGGAGCTGTCAATGTTTGAAAGGAAGTGATAGCAGAAAGGAATGATGAGTCAAGGAGCAATTAACAACTGGTAACATACATATTGTCAACTAAAAGAGGTTATTCACTTAAAAAGACACACAGAGGTTCCACAGGGCAAATCTGGAAATTACCAACAACTCAGTTTGGATTTTTTATATTAATTGTTACATTGCTTAGCTGTATCCTCAGCTTAACCAGATGGCTAAAATTCTAATGTAGAAAATCACATAATGTTAGCATAAGTGTGCACAGTTCAATGTATTATTTTATGACATATGTCCATTTACGAAGTCTGAGCACTATGCATATTTACAAATAAAGCACAGTTAAAAAACAACAACAACAACATCATGCAGCAACACATAATTCAATGCATAAAAATAAATATTCACTTTTCCCATGAGCCTGAATTAATTATGCAATCATGAGAATTTTAAAACATTAGATTAGATTAAATTAGATTAGATTATATTAGATAAACTTTATTAATCCCAAGGGGAAACTGAGATGCATACAGTAGCAGAAACATAAAAGACAAGAAAACACTCTGACAGGACAAATAATACAGCCAATCAATGAATCAATCGATAAATAAATAAACAAATAAATAAATGCAAAAAATTTAAAAAACCATATTGTGCAGATATTTCAAAATCAATTTAACTAGTACATTGAAGGAAGCATTGAATTGCCTGATAGCAGTGGGCAGAAAAGACCCCCAGTGGCACTTTTTAGCACACCATGATGGAATGAGCCAGTAGCTAAAAGTTCTCAAAGAGAGCGCCTCCTGGAAAGGATGGAAGAGTACTTTCATGATGGTATCCAATTTTGCCACCATCCTCTTTTTCCACAACAGCGTCAAGTGTGTCCAGGGTTCACCCAGTAATGGAGCAAGCTTTCCCGATAAGTTTGTTCAGGCATTGTGCAACATTTGAGCTCATTTGCGTTTGCTTCTTGAGAAGTCTTCAGAGTAGAACAACACACTGGTATGGACTGGTAGAACATTTCCAGCAGCTTGCTGCACACATCAAAAGACCTGAGTCTCCTTATGAAGTACTTTCTGCTCTGGCTCTGCTTGTACAGAGCCACTGTGTTGACAAAACAGTTCAGTTTGTTGTTTATGTGAACCCTCAGGTACATGTAGCTCTGTACCTCTTCCAAATTCTCCCCCTTGGCATGCCAGAAGTCCACCACCAGCTGTTTTGTCTTGCTGATGTTGAGTTATAGCTATATACTATTTAAAATTATAATATTGAAAATTACTAAGTAATAACAAGTAATAGGTAAGGTACAGTTGTATTTAGCTAAGGCCAGCTGTGAATGGAAAACTGAATTATATATATATATATATTGTGGCAGACAGCCGGGGCCCTTGCCTGGCTGGGATGCCTCCACGCTGGGAGGACTGGGGAAACAAGCGTTGCCAGAGCATTACCTCCCCCGGAGTGCTAGACGGCAGGAGTTTGGTGCAGCCCTGTTGGGATCCATGGACACTGCCAGGGGGTGCTGCAGCTGTCTGCTGAGCCCTGGAGAGCACACCCAGAAGTGCTGCCGGAAATAGGTCATCAAGCTCCTGGAGCAAGAATTAAACAGAGCAGTCTAATCATTGTAAGGGGGCAGGCAAAGATCATTTTAACCAGATGTGTTCAGTCAGCATGGATATTGCAATGGTGTCAACATGGCCAAAATAATAATATAAATTACACATTACAAATAATAATTTCAATACTTACCTGGCATTAAAGAATCTTTCAGCATTGACATCCACATTCAGGTCTGCCAGGACATGTGTGATCAGGGTGGACAGAAATGAATGCAACAGTAACCTGAGGGGCCCAGCTTTTCTTGACCAAATGCTGTCTGAGCTTGCAGATGTTTATATGGTGGAAGGATGTGGAGGGCAACAATTCAAAAGTACCGGGGTTAAGCAGATCAGTGGTAGAGGTGCTCCAGTAAGGTCTAGCAGTTGTGGAGTTCTCAAATATTAAAGTGTGTGTGCACTTTCTGGAACTTTAGGATAATATTATTTTTGTATATATTAGCCAATCAGTCTTTAACTAGCAGCTTTAAATAATAGAAAGGATCTTATCAGCATTTTCTCACAGTGTAATAATGACAATAGGCACTTTCCCACCACAAGAAGTTTGTTTTTAGGAACCAATCACTTCCTGTATGATGTAGACCCTGGCTATTTTTGTATGTTGTGTTCCTGCCACACAACAGGAACTCTTAACCTTTATGCAAAATATGTGACTTGTAAAGAAGAATGTTGTGGGTGTAAAGCGAGGCATGTTCGGGAGTTCATGGGCGACCCCAACTCTCGTCAACTTATAGTTTCAAAGCCATCACACAGGAGAACTTATTGCTTCGATACTTTGTATGGCACAGTGCAGCAGGAAAGCGTCTATGAAGAGTGAAGCCTTGCGAATTTGGGTGCGATCTGCAGTTCACAGTTCACTTTATTTATTGTTTTGAAGAAATGGTGACTTCACAGGATGGATTGTTGCTTTGATGTGGTGCATGAATGAACTGAAGACAAAATTTTGTCCAATGAAAGACAGGGAGAAACGGGATTTCAAATGCCAATCCTATGGTCCAGTCCTTTAGGTTTCCTGTGTAGGTACATGTTAATAATTCAGAAAGTAACTTTTTTAGTAAAAATTAATGTATTTTTCATGTATTGAACATAACAACTGGATAACAGAACATGTGGATTATGCAACATTTTTTACATCATTTGCCATTGTACAATACTGCTCACTATTGCCTTCTACTACAGTATTTCATAAACTTCTTTTTCTCCATTCTGCATGAGATGAAAAATTCTTTGCAGCCACCACTACAAAGTACATGGGGTAAATAGCTTATTAAAAAATGTTATTTTTGGGTGGAGTACTTCTTTAAATTGGCATGTCTGTTTCCTGTGAAAATCAGTCCCTTAGGCTTTGGACCCATTTAATGTTTCAGATAGTCCTATATATTGATTTTAAATATACAGTATATATGTTTACTCAGAACCTAATATTCATGTAATAATGAACAAGATAATTAAATTACAATAAAACAATTTCACTCAAACATTGTGATAGGGTCATAGTGCTGCATTCTGCTTACTTGAAAATTTGTTTTTAAGATAAAATTAAAATAACCACTTTAATATATAAATTATCATCCTGTCAAACAATGTATAGCCACGTCCACTTCTGTTAATTTTACCCATTGCTTTTGTTATATTCCCCTTATATTACAGCCCTGTATGCTTCTGCAGAAGTGGTTCAGAACATGGAAGAAATGCAAATAAAACTCATAAAATAACATTCTCAAACTTAATACCAGTGTTACTGGTAGGGCCAAACGCCCTACTTTCTAAGGCATCCAATTTCTCTGTTTCTGTTGATGGTACACTTGTCAAACCTGCTCCTGTTGTCAGAAATTTTGTTGTTTTGTTTGATGCATCACTTAACTTTGAACTACACATTAGGTCTCTTTTGAAAATTTCATTCTATTATCTCTGTAACATTGCCATTTCTGTCCTTTAATGATGCTCAAACTCTGGTTTATTGTTTCATAATGTCTTGTATTGATTACTATATTTCCCTCTTTATCTGCCTCCTGCAATATCTATACAGAAGCTACAGTACATTTAGAACTCCTCAGCCAGAGGCCTTACCCACACAGAGCGTTTTGCTCACATCTTCCGTGTTCTTTCCCAGCTTCACAGGTTACCGGTTCTATCAATAATTAAATTCAAGATTCTGCTTCTCACCTTCAAAGCCCTACATAACCTTGCCCCCCTCTACCTCACTCAGCTACTAGCTCCTTACACTCCTTGTTGCTCTCTCAGGTCCTCAAGCAGTAACCTCCTTACTGTCCCAAGCAACAGACTCTCCACCTTGGGAGGCAGGTCCTTCAGTGCTATAGCCCCTCAACTCTGGAACTCTCTTCCTTGGTCTCTCCAAGATTGCTCCTTTTTCTCCACCTTTAGATTTCAACTCAAAACTTTCCTCTTCTACGAACTTTTGTCTTCTGTGTGATTTTTTTTCTTTTACTCTGTATGTAAAGCGATCTGGGGTTTGTGAAAGGCGCTCTATAAATGCAACTTATTATTATTATTATTTATTATTCATAATCAAAGTATATGTTTTAAAAAGCCCAAACTCTAACTCAAAATCCTTGACTTTCACTCACACTGAAATTAGTTGTTATTCAGTAGCAAATCCAAAAGTTGTGTGCAGTCATCTTAAAAATCCACGGAGTGATAACACACCATCTCACATATCAAATACCCACCCTGGCAACAACTTGGTTAGTGCCATGCAAGGATCAACACAAAATTTCATTAGTCTAAGAGGCACTGTGTTATCAAATAACTAAGCTTAGGGGTGTTTTGGATGCCATATTAACTTTGTTAACTCAGAGAGCATTGAATGTGTGTACTGTATGTGATTATTGGGCTGCAAGTTGCTTAAAATGAGAAAGAACAACTGAAATAACACACGCAGACAGCCTGTTATGTGTCAGTGTGCATGTGGACTGACAACATGAATGCTCTGTGCCTGAGGCAGCACTCCAATTAGTTTTTTTGTAGATGTGTATGGTGTAATGAGAACCAACATAAACAGGCATCACACAGAACTGAGTAGTAAATTCTATCTAAAATTATTTCCTGTTTACTGTATCTGTCCGGCAGTTTTGTAGTTGTAAGTCTGACTCTCACTCAAACCGAGTATTTTTAATTATATGCAACCTCAGTGAAAGTTCAAAGGCATTGGAGGATAGTGGTAGTATGGGGAGACCACTACTGAAATCCTTCACTGATGCAGTGGGGCAGGAGCAGGTGACGGAGAAAGAGAGAACTGCTGAGGAGTGCTGCAGGGAGGCAAGGAAGATGTTCTAACTCATTCTGTATCATTTTAAAATATCAGTGATGTTAACAGCAATTCTGAACTTGATGTTGTTATTAAATGTAGCTTTAAAGCTGAATTTAAAATGACCTCACCTATCTGCACAGAAGCAAATTATTATTTTCATCCATCCATCCATCCATTATCCAACCCGCTGAATCTGAACACAGGGTCACGGGGGTCTGCTGGAGCCAATCCCAGCCAACACAGGGCACAAGGCAGGAACCAATCCCGGGCAGGGTGCCAACCCACCGCAGATTATTTTCATTCAAAGGAAAACATTTTTTCTCAATTACTATTGTTTTGGAAAGTCTTCACCCCTAGCATGATGGAGCTGTAGGCAGAAAGACTGCTAAAGGTGATGCATATAAAAGCATACACATGCAGTAATTCTATAAGTTTCTCTTCCCTTTGGTGGATATAAAAGATATTTCAATGTCATCTAAGTGGAAAATATGATGTGTTGACAAGAGAATTTCATTCTCCCTGTGTGGATAGCGCTTTGAGTACTGAGAAAAGCGCTATATAAATGTAATGAATTATTATTATTATTATTATTATTATTATTATTATTATCCACAACCCTCATCCATAAGTTATAGACACTCTGGCACCATAGATGCATTTGTATTATGGTTTGGGCTAGGTTGTTAATGTTTTTTTTGTTTTTGCTCCAGGGAATTTTTTTTCCTGCAGCTTTACTGTGGGTCTTTGAAAGGCTTTAACCTCAGGGAACAGTAATATATCAGTACTTTGTATTAACAGTTTAGTTATTTTTTAAGAATGTCATCTAATCATTTTTGTAATCTACGCATTTTGTGACTATGTTGATTAGGAGCACTATACTATTGCTAGAGGCTGTCTCCCAGAATGCACTATACCCCATGTCCCAGATCCTCAGCTTTAAAACCCGGCATGGTATTCAGTGCAGCATCCAAGATTCCGGATCCAACAGTCAAACAACTTCAGCGTGAGCTCTCCAGAGTGAATGCCTTTTGATTTTTGACTTGCAGCATGGCAGTATGAAGTCTGAAGTTCTCATTTTGGAATTAACCACACTTGTATGCTTCATTTTTGACAATAACTCTGTGTCTTTTGTTATCAAGACTCACAACAGTTTCCAGATTACACTCGTATCTCCCAACCCAACAACTTTCTAGCAGACAAAGGGGTCGACTAAAACTAAGAAAGTAGGTGGGCATTGCTTATGCTGCAGTCTAGCAAACTATCCTAGATAAATTGACTGGCATAACAACTTGTAAACAGGATTAGACACCACTGGAAAAATCTTGTATGTCACACAAGTTATTTTACTTTTATAAATAAAGACCCCAATATGTATAATGGAATCATACACCACAAAAAATTTACATGATATATACACATCAAAAAGCAGATTCAAAGTGTAATTGATTATTGTCTTTAAGTCTCACAGATACAATCCCATACCCCAAACTCTAAGAATCATATTTGTGTTTTATTTGGGCTTTATAGAAACATGCTTGGAAAATATTTTAATATACAATATATTGTATGATAAACATACATGTACATATTTTTGAATGACAATAAATATAAGTAGTGTTGCTTACTGGTTTAATATGTAAGGATTTCACTGTACTCAGTAGACATGACAGTACTGCAACTACATTTTTTTTAAATGATATACCAGTTATGTAGAGCTGCACTAGTGATCTCTTCCTGAAATGATATTCTTTCTTGTTCTTAAGTTAATAGACATGCCCTAGTTTGACAGGTTCATTCACGACTTGAGTTACAAAACTCTTACAATAAAATGACAAAAATAACCTAATTTCCTTTGTATATTTTGTTTATCTATACTCTCTCCCATTCTCATTTTTCTCCTTTGTGTTCTAAGACTTGCATATTTCACCTCCCTCTGCTTCGATTCGGTTTTAAAATAACAGAGAAACAGATTCAAAGGCACCTTACAACTCCACATTTCTCTGCACTTGATTTCTGTGATGAGTGTTTTATAAAAATGAGTCTTTTTGTGCTTTTAAGTGAGCTTTTAAAATGAATAGATGGCTGCTGCAACAACCATTTTCAAACATTTAAATTTAGCCTGAAGTCCCATTTTTTTCTCTCTTGGATTTGAGAACAATAATTTTAGCTTTTATTCTTTCAATTTGACTCGCCCAAGCTTCTAACTCAATTGGTCCCTCCATTACACAGTTCATTATTGCCTATTTGGAATGTTAGCTGTTTGTAAGCTCCTCTTACTTCCCATCAAAATTGTTGTTGTATATTTAGCTGAAGTTACATGAAGTGACTTAAGATTTGAATATATTGCAATTGTTTATAATCATTATATAAATGGGTGTATAAACTGGTTATGTGCTTTACAGGACTGCCTGCAACCTTTTTTTTTTAATCACCCAATTCATCTACTAAATGATGCCACCATTTGTGCTTGCACAATAATTTCAAATTGTCATTCTGTTTATGTATTTCAATTTAAAACTGCAGTTGTATTTTTACTTACTTTGTCAAGTTCCCTCAAATGGTGCAAATTGCTAAAGAAGTGGTCCTTCCATCCATATTCCCAATACGTAATGGCAACATGGGGCCTCACAGCTCCAGAACACTGACTTTGAATCCTGTTGTGGCGCCAGCCTGTGTGGTGCTCTATTTTACTTTGTCTGTTTCTGTAGAAACTTTGATATTCCTCGCTCATCCCAGTGACTTGTGTGTTAGGCTGATTGGAGACTCATAAATTAGCCTTGCATAAGTGAGTGTGGATGTGTATGTGGGTGTGACGGACTTGTGGCTCCAACCATGCAACCCTGAATTCATCTACGTGGTTTTGTTAATACATGGAGAGATGGATGGCTCCAAACATTAAACACCTCTTCATGGCGGTACCCCATTAAAGGTCAGACTCATGCATTTTGGCCAATGCAGAGTCAGTAAATCAACCATACCTTCACATCTATAGTTCACGAAAGAGAAATGCAGACACAAGAAGAATGTGTAAACTCAACAAAGATCGTTTCCTGGCAAAGAGTCAAACTCAGATCTATGGAAGTGTAAGTAAGGCTGCAGCACTATCCACTGTACCATTTTGCCACCCAATATATATAATAACTAATAACCTTTTTTTATCTGGATGCACTTTTCTCTGAATGGTTTTATTCCATAGTTTTTAGTAATCAACGTTTCTGAAAAGTTAAAACCATACATAATTAATCCAAAGAAAAAAAAATTTTGATCACCATTGAATCTCTGTGTTCATTATTACATGTCCTTGCATATACCATGGAACACTGTGAAGACCCTCATTAAAAAGTAGATGAAATATGGCACTGAAAAGTTCAAGGTTTTACTCCAAAATGATGCTCAGGGATGGGGAATGCTCACTAGATATGCTACAAAGACACCAATATCAACCTTATGGAAGATGGAGGAAATTAACTGACCTATTACTTCATAGTATAACTATTTTATTTATTCTCTATAAGCCTGAGCTGTGGGGCAGGGTAACAATACAGAAGCTATTACTCACAGAAAAGCAATTTAAAGCCCAAGAAAACAATTGGAAAATATTTTATGGCTGTTGACGTAAATTTCAAAAATTATGTTTGGAGCATCAGTCAGAATTCAAAATGCCTAGTGTCAAGAACTGTGGTGGAAACCTTGTGCATTGAGGCTGTTTCTCGTTAGTAGGGATGGAAACTTTGGTCAGAACAGAGGGAAAATTAGTATCCAGATTATTTGGGATCAAACATACTGCACTGTATCAGAAAATTAAAGGACAATTTCACCCTTCAACATAACGAAGATCTAAAGCACACAGCTAACTGAAACAAAGAAGGGCTTAAGAAAAGAAAAATCGATGTGACAGCTCAGACCTCAGTCTTACTTAAAAACCATGGACAGGGTGTGCAGAGGAGATCCACTTGTTAAGCTGAAGGAAGCCTGTCCAAACATACTGCAAATACAGCTAAAGTGAAAAAGTGAGTACACCACAGGAAATGTTTTTTCTTTTTTAACATTTATGGACATACCCAGATTTGATCTTTATTTAAAAAAAAACAATGAATATTTAACTTATATAATGTCAGCAAATAAACAATAGATACGCCATTTCCATCTGTGACAAAAGTAAGTACACTCTTGGCTCTAATAGCTGGTATTGCCCTTTTGGCAGAAACAACCTCGAGTAGGCATTTCCTATAACTGTCTACTACTCTCTGACATTAAGTAGCAGAAAGTTTTTCACACTCATCCATGGAGAATAGACCTGGGGACCCGGGTTCGCTTCCCGGGTCCTCCCTGCGTGGAGTTTGCACGTTCTCCCCGTGTCTGCGTGGGTTTCCTCCGGGCGCTCCGGTTTCCTCCCACAGTACAAAGACATGCAGGTTAGGTGGATTGGCGATTCTACATTGGCCCTAGTGTGTGCTTGGTGTGTGGGTGTGTTTGTGTGTGTCCTGCGGTGGGTTGGCACCCTGCCCAGGATTGGTTCCCTGCCTTGTGCCCTGTGTTGGCTGGGATTGGCTCCAGCAGACCCCTGTGACCCTGTGTTCGGATTCAGCGGGTTGGAACATGGATGGATGGATGGATCCATGGAGAATTCTTTCAGCCATATATTGTGTTTTGTCTTACATGCACAGTCTGATTCAAATCCCCCCATGGCATCTCACGGGGATTCAAAATCCAGGCTTTGGCTTGGCCAGCTCAGAACTATCCATTCCTTTTTTAACAGCTATTCTTTGGTGGATTTATTGGTGTGTTTAGGGCCATTGTGATGTTGCACCTGTAGTGTAGGGGCGGCAACATGCTATCAGTGCATTAATCTACTGATTGATAGTCTCACCTTATCCTCAAGTACCTTCTTTTTACAATGAAGAATTCATAGTGTATTAAATGATGATAATCTACATAGACCATGGTGTAGCAAAGAAGCCCCAAACCGTAACATTTCCACCACCATGCTTTACTGTTGGTATCTTCTGGTCAAATGCTGCCTTTGGTTTTCACCAACCATGTCGTCTGGTACTGTGTCAAAACAACCTCATCTGTCCAGAGCACATTGTTACAGGAGTCATGGTATTGCTTTGATTTTTTAAAAGGTTTTCTCCTGGGACTCCTCCTATATAGATATAGTTTGCGCAGTCTCTTTCTAATGGTAGACTAATGCACTTTGACATCAACAGTAATAAGAAGTACCTGTAGATGTTGTGAATAAGTTCTGGGGTTCTTAGAGAATTCTTCCAGCATCTTGCATTCTGCCCTTGAGGTGAACTTGCTGGGGTGACATGGTCTGGACAATTTGGCTGTTTTTTGAAATTATCTCCACTTTAAGATGATCTTCCAGACAATGGAATGGTTGATTTCCAATTGTTGTAGATCTTTTAAAATCCCTTCCCAAACTCAAAGAGATCTCTCCCTCTCTCTCTAAGCAAAAAGTCAACCACGGAGACAAGAATCACAGTTTACAGCATTCCATGTGATGCATGCCCAGCGATATATGTGGGACGAACACCTGAAAGACTCGCAACACGTGTACAGGAACATTGCAATGCCGTCGGAAGGAAAGACCCACAGTCACTGATTTACACACATACAAGTTCCACTGGACATGCATTTAACTGGGGCACTGTGAAAGTAAAATTCAGGGCCAACACTAAGAGTGCCAAACAGCTGGCTGAAATGTTGCTCTCTAATGAAAACGCCATTAACAGACACTTGGACTTGAACCCAGCATATAAAGGCTTAAAAAGGAGAACATCCAAATAATAAAAAAGACTTTATGACCTACACCTTCCAAACCCTACTTTACTAATCCACCCCCAGCCCCCTTACAACCTCCCACTCCATCCCCACTGTTCACCAGCATTATATTTACTTTGATTCCTGAATGTCTAATCATTTTGCTCTGATGATGACATCTGGCAGGTTGACTAAAGCTTACGAATAAAAAAAAACCAAACTATTTTAAGGTACATAGCTCATGTTCTCCCTTTGTGCATCTCTAGATACAAATACAATATATATATATATATATATATATATATATATATATATATATATATATATATATATATATATCTATACTAATAAAAGGCAAAGCCCTCACTGACTCACTGACTGACTGACTGATTGACTGACTGACTGACTGACTCATCACTAATTCTGCAACTTCCCGTGTAGGTGGAAGGCTGAAATTTGGCAGGCTGATTCCTTACAGCTTACTTACAAAAGTTAGGCAGGTTTCATTTCGAAATTCAATGCGTAATGGTCATAACTGGAACCTCTTTTTTCACAATATACTGTAATGGACGGCAGCTCGATGGCCGTGGGAGGAGGAGTTGAGTGTCACGTCATCACTCCTCCCACGTAATCATGTGAAAAGACTGTGAACGCAGTAGGGACAAATGAAGGAGGAGCCGCAAACAGCGAAGAACAAAAAATTCATTAAACAATTGAGAAGGGAGCGAGTGAAGCATAAAAGCATGTTCATAAGGGAAACAAAGCACGGTGTAAAACGTAAGTTTAAATTAAGTTTATAGAAACGCTCCTGCTGTGGATTGCAATAACGTGAAAAGACTGTGAATGCAGTAGGGACAAATGAAGGAGGAGCCGCAAACAACAAAGAACAAAAAATTCATTAAACAATTGAGAAGGGAGCGAGTGAAGCATACAAGCATGTTCATAAGGGAAACAAAGCACGGTGTAAAACGTAAGTTTAAATTAAGTTTATAGAAACGCTCCCGCTGCGGATTGCAATAACATATTCGCGAGATAAAAGTTTAATGAGAAGACACGAGGTATAAACGAACCACACGTCGTAGCGCAATGTTAGGGGCAACAGTTTCAACCATTCTATGATTTGCCTCTCACAACTGAAAGACGGTACATGGCGGATGTTAGCCCACTTGCTGACCGCAACGTTAGGGGCTTCAACTCTGGCGCTGACGATAGAGATTCGATTCACGAGAGGGGTTGCAGTGAGTGTGTATGCCTGATGAGCCCAGAATTAAGGAGAAACACGTGTCGCATACTCTTTGCATTATTTGAAAGTAAACTATTAAAACCATTCTATGATCAGCTTCTGGGAACAGAAAGAGGGCACGTGGCGGATGTAAGGCAACTTCCTGACCAACCACAAGCGTAACCTGGCAGGTAACCATCCATACAGTCAGATTGTGATTCAGAAAACGAATGCCATGAATTTAATTACCACGATCTACATACTGTCAAATAAATGAAACACACGCCGTAGCAGGACAGCTGTGAAAAGCGAGGTTCACAAAAAAACAGATCCTTAACAAATTGTTATTGGTATATTTTCGATCCGTTTAAAAAGGTTTTACTTTCTTCTTAAAAAATTAAAAGCAGTACTTCGCCGCAACGAAGCGCGAGAATATGGCTATATATATCTGCTTCTCACAATTAAAAGAGGGCACGTGGCTGATTTTAGACAACTTCATAAACAAACATAAGTGTTACCTCCCAGGTAGGGTTACCACTTTTAATACAAAAAAATAAGGGACGCATACTGCAGCGGGTGCCACATCCCAGTGCCAACAGTTTGCAGACTCTACTTAAAAGACCCGCCCTCCTCACTGGACAGTTAAAAAGACCAATCAAACTAACGATGACATCAAGTCTTACCCAATCAAAAGTAGGAAAGGAGGCATCTTCATAAAATGCGTGTGGGATGATTTGCATGAGACGCTGCTTTAAAAAAAATGATAAAAAAAATACGGGACAAATTCCGTCCCGTATTGATTCAAAACGGGACGCGCAATTTCATTCTCAAATACGGGACGATTCCGTATTTTAAAGGACGGGTAGCAACCCTACAGTGCCAGGTAACCACCCATACAATCGGATTGTGATTCAGACTAGGAATGCAATGAATGTAATTACCCCGATCTACATACAAGGCAAAAGTCTTGCAACATTCAAAGATGATGGCTTGGGATAAGTACACCATAGAACATAAAAGAGCTTATGAAGCCTTGAACCGAAAAAAGCAAGATCTCAGAGATCGTAAAAAAAAAATAGGAGGTAATGTCGTTTTACTCGCTGTAGATTTTAGTCAAACATTACCAGTTATTTCACGAGGGAGACCAGCAGATGAACTCAACGCGTGTTTAAAATCCATGCTTCTCCCACGCTCGGTTATATGTCGCGTGTTCTCGGGTAGGTGCACCAAAAAATGTATACATTTAAGCATGTAATGAGCAAACAAAAAATGAGGTATACCCGAAGGAACTGCAGTTGTACTTAATGTAACTTTACTTCTTAAATGTTAATGTTTTACTGTTTAATAATTTATACGCTTCTTATATGTTGTTCAAATTCTTTTATCAAAATACCAGTGACAGCGCAATGCACGATAACGTGGAGTGAATACACCATACGCATCCGCCCACGGCCACCCTGGTGTGCACAGATAGGAGTTGATTCTACAATAAAATAAAATAAAGATAAAAACCCAGCATTGTTTCCTGCCTTGTGCCCTGTGTTGGCTGGGATTGGCTCCAGCAGACCCCCGTGACCCTGTGTTCGGATTCAGCGGGTTGGAAAATGGATGGATGGATGGATAAAAAGAGTAATACAATCATCACCCATAAAGCGGATAGTAGACGTGACGTTCTATATGTGTACCAGATTTCAAGTCAATAGGTGAAACGGTTTGCGAGCTACAGGTGATTTAAAATCCTGGACAGACAAACGAATAGCCACGGTAGCACATTACAGAAGAAGATTTTACTGTTTAATAATTTATATTTATATGAAATGTGCTTCTTATATGTTACTTCATATTCTCATATGATAATGATGTTAATGTTGTTTATATTGATTTCTATGTTATTGAAACTGCATGTATGTGTGTATATGTATATATATATATATATATATATATATATATATATATATACTAGCAAAATACTCGCGCTTCGCAGCGGAGAAGTAGTGTGTTAAAGAGGTTATGAAAAAGTAAAGGAAACATTTTAAAAATAACGTAACATGATTGTCAATGTAATTGTGTTGTTATTGTTATAAGTGTTGCTGTCATATATATATACATATACACATACACATATATTATAACACACTACTTCTCCGCTGCGAAGCGCGGGTATTTTGATATATATATATATATATATATATATATATATATTCTCTTCCATTCATGTACAGATATATATATATATATACACATACAGAGATATATATATATATATATGTATATATATATATATGTGTGTATATATATATGTATATATCTGTATGTGTATATATATATATATATGTGTGTCGTCGTTCGTCCGTCGAAATCGACAAGGACCATCAAGTCATCTGGTTAAGGGTGGGGTGGGTCTGGGTGGGTGCGTAGGTGACTTACTAGTCCGATGCGTGCTCGGAATAGTCTCTGGCAATGCAGACATGGAATGGTTGCGGCAGTCAATGGTCTAATGCTGTTTTTTCTGACTTGTCTGCATTGTTCAGCTGCCGCAGTCCTGCTAGTTTCATAAGATTGAGCCCCCTTCTTGACAGCTGATCTCCATTTGGTTTTGTCCTGAGCTGTCTGTTCCCATTTAGTAGGATTGATGTTGAAGGCTTTCAGGGCTGCTTTGAGTGTGTCTTTATAGCGCTTACGTTGACCTCCTTGGGAGCGCTTCCCTTGCGTGAGTTCACCAAAGAACAGCTTTTTAGGAAGCCGATTGTCACCCATACGGGCTACGTGTCCTGCCCATCGGAGTTGAGACATCATCAAGGTTGTAAAGATGCTGGGTAGGTCCGCTCTGGCAAGAACCTCCGTGTCAGGCACTTTGTCTTGACACTTGATGCCAAGAAGTTTTCTGAGGCAGGTTGTGTGAAAGTGGTTTAATTTCTTGGCGTGACGCTGGTATACTGTCCACGTTTCACATCCGTAGAGCAATGTAGAGAGGACTCTCCTGTCTCACACGGTGCTGCGGAGTCTGCCAAATGTTGCACTTGCTTTTGCCAGTCTGGCATTCATTTCGTCGTCCATGACAACAGTTCTGGAAAGGGTGCTGCCCAAGTAGGTGAATTTGTCCACCACGTTTAGACGCTGCCCACTGATGGTAATGGTGGGTTCTACGTAGGGCTTCCTGGGAGCTGGTTGATACATCACTTCAGTTTTCTTTGTGTTGATTGTGAGACAAAAGTTGTTACAGGCCTCGGCAAAGATATCAATGCTGTGCTGCATGTCGGCTTCTGAGGCAGCGTTGAGGGCGCAGTCATCCGCAAACAGAAGCTCGTTGATGGTGTTACATTTGACCTTGGTTTTCGCTTGAAGCCTTTTAAGGTTAAAGACTGATCCATCGGTACGGAAACAAATTGACAAGCCCGTAGTGGAGTCCTTGAATGCGTCAGCCAGCATTGCAGAATACATGATACTGAAGAGTGTGGGGGCCAGGACACAGCCCTGCTTCACGCCGTTTGTGACAGGGAATGCTTGAGATGACTGACCATTGTCCTGGATTCGGGCGAGCATGCCATCATGCAACTGTCGAATGATGGTAGTGAACTTGTCTGGGCATCCGTACTTCTTCATAATTTTCCACAGGCCATCTCTGCTGACCTTGTCGAAAGCCTTGGTCAGGTCAATAAATGTAGAATATAGGTCCGTATTTTGTTCCTGGCATTTCTCTTGGAGCTGCCTGGCAGCAAACACCATGTCGGTAGTCCCACGTTCTTTGCGGAAACCGCACTGACTCTCGGGTAGGAGACCTTGTTCAAGATGTACATTCAGGCGGTTCAGTAGGACACGGGCCAATATCTTGCCTGCGATGGACAGTAGTGAGATTCCACGGTGGTTGTCGCAGGCTTGACGGTTTCCTTTGCGTTTATACAGGTGGATAATGAAAGCGTCTTTGAGGTCCTGTGGTACAGTTTCAGTCTGCCAGATGATCTGGATTAAACACAACAGCTTATCTGTCAGCGCTGGTCCACCCGCTTTGTAGATTTCGACAGGAATCATATCAGAGCCAGGTGCTTTACCACTGGACAGCTGGCGGATGGCTGTCTGTATCTCATCCAACGTTGGAACAGCGTCCAGTGCCTTGTTCGCTGGAACCTGGGGCAGTCTTTCAATGGATTCATTGTTGATGACGGAAGGCGTATTCAACACACTGGCAAAGTGTTCCGCCCATCTTTCTAAAATTTTTTCCTTGTCTGTGATGAGTGTAGAGCCGTCTGCACTGAGGACAGGGGAAGATCCTGAGGTGGTAGGGCCATATATTTCTCTCAGGCTTCTGTAGAAGTTCTTCATGTCTTTCCTGTCTGCAAAGCCCTGAATCTCATCAGCTTTCGCACTCAGCCAGGAGTCTTGCATCAGGCGCAGTTGCAGCTGGACGTTGCTGCGGATGCTTCTCAGTGCGACTTTCTTTGCTGTTGACGTTGGATCGTCATGTAGCGCCTTGTATGCCTGGCATTTTTGCTGAAGTAGCAGTTGGATCGCTGCATTGTTTTCATCAAACCAGTCCTTGTGTTTCCTGGTAGAGGGTCCGAGGCGCTCAGCGGCTGTGCTATACACCGTCTCACGAAGTGTGGTCCACGCCATCTCCGCGTCCTGGTTGTCCAGTGTGATGGAAGCAAGGCGTTCATCCAGGGTGTCAACAAAGGTCTGTCTGACATTGGGGATCTTCAGCATGCTGATGTTAAGGCGTTTCGGAGCTTTAGTGGCTTGAGGTCTTCTCTTAGGTTGGATGTGGATTTTCATCTTTGAGACGATGAGGCGGTGATCCGTCCAGCATTCTGCTCCGCACATGGCCTTAGTCACCTTCACGTCCTGTCGGTCCTTGTTTCTGACGATGACATAGTCGATTAGATGCCAGTGTTTTGAGCGGGGGTGCATCCAGGATGTCTTGTTGCGTGTGGGGAGGTTGAAGACTGTGTTTGTTATTAAAAGGCCATGTTTAACACAGGTTTGGAGGAGCAGCAGGCCGTTGCTGTTGCACTTTCCAACCCCATGCTTCCCCATCACACCTTCCCAGGGGATGTTATCACTGCCGACACGTGCGTTAAAGTCTCCAAGAATGATAAGTTTGTCAGCAGTAGGAATGGAGGAGATGACGGTGTTCAGGTCCTCATAAAACTTGTCTATGGTCTCTTCTGGGTTTGTCATGGTGGGTGCATACGCGCTGACAATAGTGGCAGCCTTCGTTCCATGGATGAGGGGGAGTTTCATTGTCATAAGACGATCATTGATTCCTTTCGGGGAACTGGAGAGTTTGCTCGCAAGAGAGGTTTTGATAGCAAAGCCAACTCCAGCTTCTCGCCTTGAGTCGGGGTCATGTCCGCTCCAGTAGAATGAGTAGCCAGCAAGCCTTTCTGTAAGTTCTCCTTCACCGGAGAGTCTGGTTTCACTGAGGGCGGCGATGTCTATGTTGTATCTGGCAAGTTCGTGGGCAATGAGTGCCGTACGTCGTTGGGGTCGGTCTGTGTTAACCCTGTCAAGCAGGGTGCGGATGTTCCATGTGGCAAGTTTTAGTGAAATACATTTTGTTTTTAAATTTCGACCGCATAGTTGGGTCCCCGCCGACCGCGGCTAGCCGGCCAGGGTGGAAAGGAGCAGGCAATGTTTGGGGCACCTTTTCTAGCCCCTTCCTCATGCATGGAGGTGAGCAGTGCTGTCCTGAATAGGGCTGCTCAGACACTCAGGTGGCTGCCGAACTCCACTTCTGCTCCAGTAAGTGAAGAGCGACCCTATGGCCTGAGTCGCCTGTGTGCAGGCTTGCGGCTACGACTCCCAGTGCACCACACCTGTCGCTTTGTCGCTTACCCGTCGCCACAGGGCTTGAAAGATGATGTGAGATTGATGACTGATGACTTGCGCGGCTGACTTTGTTTATAGTGAGGAAGAGTTGCGCAGCGTCGACCTCACTCTCTCGTCCGGGACCACCTGTGTCCAGTGGCAAGACCAAGTCCTGACGACTGGAGATGGTTACGGATGCAGTGGATGACCAAGATGTTCTACGTGCCTCATCTTGCTCTGTGCACTCCACGGTGCATTGCTGTAATCACCTTCACCTCCATTGGACCTAGATGGTCTCTTCTGCAGGTTCCGCCGACGTCCAGACTTCGCATGCATAGGTAGGCAGGCCTAGTTCACCGAGGGTTTGGGCCCATCGGC